>NC_069505.1:506184018-506546518 GCF_027579735.1 Bombina bombina
GTAACAGGAAGGTGGAATTTAACTGCTCTTTGCCTGGTATTATGGAGGGCATTCAAGTATAGGTCTACTGCATTGAAAGAGGCCCGTTTTCGGGCAAAACGCATTTGCACATTTTTTTCAATGTTTCAGTGATCTAACTCTAGTAAACCCCCAAGCTGAAGCCGAAGTTCCAGATTTTATTATAAGACAAGAGTCTCCTATTTTGCTTTGACTTTCTTTACTGAAAACTCTCCAGCAGTACATTTCAGTTCATTTTCTGATTTCTTTCTGTTTTATACACAAAAAGAGAGATGCGCTCAACCAGGGAACGAACAATAGCGTGATAGCTTGTTCTATGGCTAGTTACCATCCCAGAAGCAGCCTCTTTTTGCCCTGTATGTGCTTTTCACAGAGAAAAACTTTCCTGTAGTATATCAGTCTGGTCCTGACTAAACCGTACAAGCCCTGAAATACCAGGCAATCCCTCTATGAAAAAGAGACATGGCAAACCTGGAAATACGTTACGGCCTAAAGTGGGCCTCGTCAGTGAGGTGCAGCCATGTCCCTCAAGGCACATTGGGCAACAGGTCCACATCTGGTTTCTCGACATCACCTTTAGGGTCATCATTTTTATAGACAAAACAAGAGAAACACTCAACCAGAGAACGAACAATAGCGTAATAGCTTGTTCTATGGCAAGTCACCACCCCAGGAGAAGAACTTTCTGCCCAGCATGTGCCTTTCACAGAGAACTTTCTTGTTGTTTTATGTAATTCTGTTACGTTTTGTTTTCTTGTATCACTTATTTACTGAAAGGGGTATTTTATTTTTTTCCTTATTTCATTTATTTTATATGTTCCTGTAACGTTTATTTGTGAGTTTTCAATTGGAAATTTCACTCTTAAATTTTCCCCATTTTGAGTTGGTTGCAGTTTTGTTTTGGTTAACTTTATGTCCTATTTATTTGCATACCTTTTTTCTTTATTTCGTTTACTAACTAGTCCTGCTTCGTGTTACTCTAAATCTTCTTATCTGGCTTCACACCACTGCCACAGAAGAGTGCTTGTGCATTGTGCATAATCTTCACAGGTGGCCATTTAGATTGTGGGCAGAACTAATAGTTTTCCTAGGTATGCATATTCTGGTGGCCATCTTTGTTTTGGGTACACTCCGGTGACCATTTTGGATGCTTTCAATTGCGCATTTAAAATCAAAATGAAACGTTTTCTATTTCCATATAGTTTTAGGAGAGAATTTAAATGACTTGCCTCTTCTAATTAATACAATTGTTGGGCTGCAATACCAAATTGTAGTATCTTTTTATTGCATATATAGAAACATATGTTATTTGGCATGATGTTTGTCAATACGCTTTAACTTTTGTATAGACAATATAATTGTATAATTCTTTTGAAATACAATTTATCATATTATTGACAATCTCACTACTTTATATTGTGAGTTAACTTACCTACATAGGTTGGAATGGCAGGAAAAAAAATATTGTTATTGCCTTAACTTTATCAGATATCTTATAAAATGTCACAGATTTCTTCTAATCCTGAGCACGAAGAGGACAATCCTTCTAACATTGAATCCATGGTAGCAATTTCAGTTGCCAAAGCAATGTCTTGCACCATGGAAGATATGAGTACATTTGTTAAATCACATAGTCACGAGAGACTGGCCCAATAGACAAACTAGCCCTGGCAATTCTCTCTCCTCTTATGAATCCGAGGTGGAACCCCCTCCGTAAAAAAACGTGTTATCAAAGTTAAACATCTTGAAATTTCTATGGTAATTAAACAATCTAAGCCTGCTGCAACCCCTCTCACAGGGGTAATAATAAAGGAGACAGATTTTTCCTAATTCATACATATACAGAGAAGTCCCCCTCTGCAGCTCCAGGCTGTGGCGATATGTAACGTTTAGGAAGATAAGTAAGAGTAATAGTAACTCACCCGGCAACCTCCTGGCAGTCTCAAGGTTGTGCGGAAAATATGGCCCCACTATGCGGTTGCGGAGTGTCTATCCGGTTACCTTAAAAGCGTTGTAGCTGAATCCAAGGATTTATCTCCGCCGGCCTCCTTACACTAGCCTTCGCCAATGTTGTGCCGGGTGAGTGTTCGTGTGTTTCCAGCTGCCGATTGCAGCACACGTTGCTGTGACACTGAACTCCTCCTCTCTCTACGTAATCCCGTAGCGCCACTCTGACTGCTGCTGTTCCGTTGCCCGCCAAGGCTCAGCTGGAAAATGGTATGTAGACAGTCTTAGTATGTAAAAACCAGCGAGACCTCCAGGCGTTAATGATAATGCTTGACTTTATTGGAGAAAAATATAAAATTGCATAAAAAGCATATAGCCCTTGCATCAGGGGTACAGAAATCTGTGGACGGATTTCTGTACCCCTGATGCAATGGCTATATGCTTTTTATGCAATTTTATATTTTTCTCCAATAAAGTCAAGCTTTATCATTAACGCCTGGAGGTCTCGCTGGTTTTTTCATAGTAAGATTTTTCCTAATGTTAACAAGTGACAAGATCATTCCTGTGCATCTGATATAAAACTAAATACTAAAAGTATCTTCTACTAAACATAACTCAGAAGTTGCTCCAGCCCAGCCAGCTGATTATTATGCAGAAGATTATCTATCTGATGGGTGTGACCCTGAAGATCCACTTTAGGGTCATTTTCAATATGTGTTTGAAACTTTTCTGGATGATCCTAATACTTGGTAAGAAAGTTATTCTGGATCCAAAAGGTAATATTCTTTTGTTCCGGATGACAATAGATATCCACGTTCTTCAGACACGAGTCCTTGCATGACAAAAAAAAAAAACAGTTACCCCAGACTTTGACCCTAAAAAGGTCACTTTTTTTATCCAAAGGTGGGAAAGATCCCAGGAAGTGTCTTAAAAAGTCTCTCAAATCCACACTAACTTAGGCACACTAACACAAATTTTCCAAATAGCAGATGATGCTTTACTTTCATCCGGTCCTCTGGAGCCCACTCAAGCTAGGGAGTGGGCTCACAGAGCTATATACTTTCTTGGAAATATGAACGTAGCTTTTTCTATTCTCCTCATGAAAATAGATCCTAAATTGGCTGAATTAGCTTGCACAGAAGTAGGATGTTCTATACAAGGCTTGCTTTTTGAGGAGTTATTTGAGGGTGCAGACTAATGTCTGCAAGTGATCTACAATAGTTTTTTTTGCCAGGGCTAAGAGGTACAGCAGATGCCTCTCCAGTCACGGTTCCTCTCGTGGCTCCTTCATATCATAGCAAATCACATTTAGCACCAAAGCCCTTTCCCAAATTCTGCGTTTGTTTCCACAAAGAGCAGGATCGTGTTGGACCAAAGGCTCACAAAGACCTCAACAACCACAGTCGTCCAGACTGGACCAGGGTGAATTTTCTTTCAGACTTTCTTGTTTTCCCCAATTAGCGGGAAGGCTTGCTCACTTTTCTCTACTTTAGCAGGCTCTCACTCAGGATCCTTGGGTTTGCCAAACAGTTCAAGGGTTTCAAATTCAACTTTTTCCACTTTGGCCAATAAATGTCTCCCTTCCCATGTGGTCCTTAATAGATCTAGAAATGGGAAGTTTGTTTCAAAAAGATGCAATATAATTGGCATCTTGCTTAGGCTTCATCAGCAACACCTTCCATATGAAGAAGAAAGGTGCTGGTTCTCGCCAAGTGTGATGAACTGAGGGCAACAGGACTATCAGGAATGTTGGGGGGAAGGGATTTTGCTGAGGCTCATCACCAGACCTTCTCCCCCTATCCATAAAACTTGCTCAGACTCTCAGGCACCACTAATCTTACTACCTTCAAAGAGAGCCTACATGCCTAGAGTCCGGCCAACGGTACCTGAGTCAATATCCCTCCCCCTTGGCCCCCTGTTGATTGATAACCCAGTTGAAGGGGGGAATGTCCCTTTAAAATGTATAAAATGTCTGTCTTTTTCAATAAAGTGTCATTCATGTTATACTCAAAAATCAGTCTTGTCTGTTTATTGGGGTATGTTTGCCGTTTATTGGTGGATCAAGCTTTAGGGAAGCTGAACAGGCGGACATACCCGGCTGGGTACTGAGAGGTCCGTCACACCCAGTAATAAACCTCAAAGACATCAATGTTTTTCTAGTGTATCGCCATTGTAAAATGGAGGGTATACACGTTATGAGACACACTGTTGAGAGGGAATGGGATGGTCCATCTGAATCTAAACGATGCCCATAGCAGCACGGTACAGACATTTTCTTCAGTTTCTGTGGAAAGGCAGGGTTTGGCAATTCACATGTCTACCCTTTGGCCTGAGTTCCGCACAGTAGTGTTTCACAAGGTTGATGAAACCAGTGGCGACTTTCTTCATTCCAGAGGAATACATTTGATAAATTTACCTGGACAACATCCTTATGTTTTCCCAAGACATGAGTATCTAGGCCACCTAGAGTTGACAATTTCCTTGTTGCAACAATTGGGGTTTATGATCAACTCCAAAAAAATCAAAATTTAGAACCTGTACATATAATAGAAGTTCTGGGTTTTTCTACAGATTCCATTGCACCCCAAGTTTGTTGCTGAGCAAGAAAACAAATACAATATGCAAGGAACTTCTTTCTGCTCTCCAAAAATCAGTGATCCATCTCAGACAGTTGGCCAGGATCATCACCTCTTATATTCTTCAATACAGGCTATCTTCCCAGGTCCTCTTCATTACAGGGCAATGCAGAGGTTTAAACATTCAATTCTACATTGCAACCAATCTTATCAAATTATTTCCCTTACAACAGAGGTAAGGCAAGAAATGTCTTGGTGGCTTCAAAACAGGGAAGCATGGAATGGCAAGGCCATTTTTGGGTGCCTTCTAGATTATGTCATAGAATCAGATGACAGTCTCCTTGGTTGGGGAGCAACTTGCAGTCTGAAATCTACTGGCAGTAAATGGTGTGAAGAAGAGTCAGAGCTTCATCTCAATTGTCTGGAGCTCATAGCCGGATCCTTTGCAACCCAGTCCTCTGCAGATTCATTGGTGAATTTCTCCACATGGGCTACATTTGAGCAGTTCAATATATAAACAAATTGGGGGGGGGGGGCGAGATCCATATGCAATTTTACCAGTTTTATTTCGAACACAATCAATTAAGATATCTGATATAGCTTTTATTGTTCCCAGAGGACAAAAAACATGACGTTTGCTTGTCTGGTGTCTCACAAACACGTCTTATAAACACAATTCCACATTAAACATCATTAATAAGGCCTATATACATATATTACTATTTGTAGTACAAAGTGACACCTAGTGGACTAAAGGTGTAATAAACATATATAACAGTTTAAAACCAACCCTGCCTTGTATCAATGGTTCAGGCTGGTGGTGGTGTAATGGTGTGGGGGATATTTTCTTGGCACACTTTGGGCCCCTTAGTACCAAATGAGCATCGTTTAAATGTCACGGCCTACCTGAGTATTGTTATTGACCATGACCATCCCTTTATGACTGCAGTGTACTCATCTATTAATGGCTACTTCCAGCAGGATAATGCATCATGTCACAAAGCTCAAATCATCTCAAACTGGTTTCTTGAACATGACAATGAGTTCACTGTACTCCAATGGCCTCCACAGTCACCAGATCTCAATCCAATAGAGCACCTTTGGGATATGGTGGAACGGGAGATTTGCATCATGGATGTGCAGCTGACAAATCTGCAGCAACTGCGTGATGCTATCATGTCAATATGGACCAAAATCTCTGAGGAATGTTTCCAAGACCTTGTTGAATCTATGTCATGAAGAAAATAATAAGTTCTGAAGGCAAAAGGGGGTCCAACCAGGTACTAGCAAGGTGTACCTAATAAAGTGGCCGTTGAGTGTATATTTATATCAGCATATACATATATATTTATACTTGCTGCCCGTCACTGCGCTACTTACCCCCTTCCCTGCACGAGGTTCTGATGCAGTCTCTAACGGCATTAGAACGAGGCTCCATTGGACCTATGAAAACACACTCGAGTTTGTATTGCTGTTAACTTGTAATACCAGCGCACATTAGCGTGTGCTGGTATTACAAAGTGGAACACTAATATCACTTTCTTGAAAGCGATATTTAGCGCTCTACTTGTAATCTGCCTAAAATGTGGAGTTATCTAATATTAGTAAAAGCTTAAACCTGGTACGTCTCCCATAAGCTGACCTATTAGTTAACATAGATTAACAACAAAATATTGTGACATAAAAAATAGCAAATCAATCACTTAATAACATACAAGCATAAAACTCTATGGAGATATAGATTGCATGTTGATATAGTTTTACTCAAAAGTGCTAGAAGTCCTGGTTAGACCTTTGCTACAATGTAAATATGTAGCCTGAGTTCATCGATATAATGCACTATATGTAGTATTACCGTTGATCATTTATTCTTAGTAATAATTACCTTTACTTGTTGATTATACTTCTTAAGAGCTCCCGGGCTTCTCCTGTATTCTTCAGTGATGTCATCCGTACTTCAGAATACCGGTATCCCCTCTTTGTTCTTTCTCAGGTGGAAATTCTCTCAGTATTTGTATTTGTTCTCTTGGTATCTTTTAGTTGAAAAGCATACCTGGGTAGGCTCAGGAACTGCTGATTGGTGGCTGCACATATATGCCTTATGTTATTGGTTCACTCATGTGCATTGCTGTTTCTTCAACAAAGGTTATAATGAGAAAGAAGCAAATTAGATAATAGAAGTTAATTGGAAAGTTGCTTAAAATTGCATTCTCTGTCTGAATCGTGAAAGAAAAATGATGGGTTTCATATCCCTTTAAGTGTCCAGTTTTTTTGTGACGATTTTACTGGACAACTGGAAACCCTATTTGTAATATCTGAAAACCTGGTAGTTAGGACCATGTTCACAGCCACCAATACCACCTTGGTTTGCACAGTGGAAGTAAAAATCGAAAGAGAGAGACGCACTCATCTGAGATAGAACAAAAGCTAGCATAACTTCCATGCCTGTTCATTTTCATTGCCACTCAGGGTGCATACTTTTTTAGCACACTTTGCCCTTTCACAGACAAAAAATATCCTGTAGCATATCAGTCTGACCCTGCCCAATAACAGTCCAGTGCCGAAATACCAGGCAATTCTTCTCTGAACAATAGAAACAATAACCCCAGACGATCGTTTCAGCCTTCTGTGGGCCTCGTCAGTGAGGTGCAGTTGTATCTTTCTAAGGGCATGTGAGCAAGGAGTCCACGTCTGGTTTCCCCTTTTACTCTTAGGGAGACCCAAGAATAATTTGCACAGTGGAAGTCTCATGAAACAGGGCTCAAATGATTTTACATATAGAGTGTGTAATGCTCGTGGGATATTCCACTACCAGACCAGACTTGGCCAGTAATCTTCTTATCCCGGCGTCAAGCTGGAATGATAGGGAATATCCCAGAGCAGAGCAAGTTCTCAAAATGAGGTAAACTGTACTCACACTATGTAGGGTAGTCTTTGGCGGCAGCAGGTAGGAATCAGTGGTTAGGCAGGTCAAGGGTAAACCACTTGAAGTACTGAAACAGACAGGACAGTCTCTGACGGCAATAGGTAGGGAATCCAGCGGTAAGGCAGTTCAAGGGTAAATCAATAGAATGGTCAGGCAGAGTTCGGCAACAGAATGGCAATTCAATATTTTAGGGTTAAGGCAAGCAGAGTAGTCAAACAGGCAGAGTTCATCAACGGTAAAGCAATCCAGCAATTCAGGGGTTAAGGCAAGCAGCGTAGTCAAACAGACAGAGTGCATCAACAGTTAAGCAGTCCAGCAATTCAGGGGTTAATGCAAGCAGAGTAGTAAAACAGGCAGAGTTCATCTACAGTGAATCAATACAGCAATTCAGCAAACAGATATACAGTACCCAGGAGCACAAGAAGAAACACCTATACTTGGGCACAGGTGAGGGGGACTGAGGCTTTTACATAGGGAAGACAGGGCGTGCAGTGATGATGTCATCAATGTGCTGCAGTTACACTGCCATATCCCTAGCAACAGCAGGAGTGCCTGTGTCCATGGCAACGGCCACAGCAGAGCAGAGAGCAGCGTGACAGAGTGTGGACAAGATACTACTTACTAAGAGAAAGACAGTCCGTGGCCAAAAGTCTAAACACACACTAGGGTTTCAAATTTTTTTCAAGGTGTAAAAAATATGTATAAGGAAATTAGGGAATTACAGAGTCAAACATGAATAATATGAGATGTTTACAAGAGAGGGGAACCGAGAAAGACAAAATTAAACATTAATGACTCAGAAAGACCCCACCATTTTAAAACAGCTTTCCAATTCACTTCTTATATCTAAATGGGCACAGTCTTTTTATATGCAATCCCCTACTGAGCATGTGCATGAATTCCCAGAACATACATATAGGCATTTTGTGATTGGCTGCCGGTTGTCACATGATGCAAGGGGAAGGAATATGTAACTAGCTTTGAAATTTGTCAAATAAAAACAAACTACTACTCATTTTAAATTCAATGTGCTTTTGCATTGTATTTTATTATACCTTTGGTCGATTATGCAACTCTATTGTGTTTTATGGTCATTTGCATTTTAAACTCCCTTTGCCTTTATGTAAAAATTACGCTTTTACCATGCTCCCTTAGTTAGGCCAAAAAGCAAATTACGTACCCTAACTGGTATAGGCAATTTGTGGCATTTTAGAAGAAAATCAAAGTGTTTAAAGGGACACTAAACCCAATTTTTTTCTTTCACGATTCAGATTCAGAAATTTTAAGCAACGTTTTAGTTAAATGCTGTTATAATTTTTTCTTCGTTCTCTTGGTATCTTTATTTGAAAAGGCAGGAATGTAAGCTAAGGTGATCGCCCCACTTTGTTTCAGCGCCTGTAAATGTAGCCACCAATCAGCGCCTGTAAATGTAGCCACCAATCAGCAAGCGCTATTCTGGGTGCTGAACCAAAAATGGTCCAGCTCCTAAGCTTTCATTTCTGCTTTTTCAAATAAAGATACGAAGAGAACGAAGAACAATTTATAATAGGAGTAAATTAAAAAGTTGCTTAATCTGCTATCTGAATCATGAAAGAAAAAAATTTGGGTTTAGTGTCCCTTTAACCACAATGTCACACAGAGGGAAGGTAGGGGCCATTTGGTCACTTATGCACATCTATTATGGTCAGCACAGTTATAACTAGCTTGCATACACAAGCCTTATTAGTTTACTGTATAAACCAGGAGATGTAGTATATATCCCAAAAAACGCCTGGACTCTAGATTTTTGTGCTTTCTCCTAAATTTGGAACTCTACTAAATTTCGGACACATTTGATGTGTACAGTAGACTGTAAAGTGTGCTCTTTAGAATTTGGGGGAGGGGAGAGTTATTTGGAATTTCGCCAGGTTCTCTATCATTATATATAAAATAGCTATCTATAGCAACCTACCACATCACTAGTACATTTTGTTAAGAAGCAGTAATGGTAGTGTATATAAAAAATTAATTGGGCGAGGGGCAAAATGTGTCTTCGCCTGTTTAGCCAAACATCCTAGCACCGGCCATGGTGGTATATTGCCCATTGTACTGCATAACGTATAAATGTCTCAGCTTCAAAAAGCTCCAGCAGTCTCGGTTGTAAAGTGACAGCCGAGAACTGTGGTTTCTGAGCTCCAGGCATCTGTCATATGTTCATACAGGGAGTGCAGAATTATTAGGCAAGTTGTATTTTTGAGGATTAATTTTATTATTGAACACCAACCATGTTCTCAATGAACCCAAAAAACTCATTAATATCAAAGCTGAATAGTTTTGGAAGTAGTTTTTAGTTTGTTTTTAGTTATAGCTATTTTAGGGGGATATCTGTGTGTGCAGGTGACTATTACTGTGCATAATTATTAGGCAACTTAACAAAAAACAAATATATACCCATTTCAATTATTTATTTTTACCAGTGAAACCAATATAACATCTCAACATTCACAAATATACATTTCTGACATTCAAAAACAAAACAAAAACAAATCAATGACCAATATAGCCACCTTTCTTTGCAAGGACACTCAAAAGCCTGCCATCCATGGATTCTGTCAGTGTTTTAATCTGTTCACCATCAACATTGCGTGCAGCAGCAACCACAGCCTCCCAGACACTGTTCAGAGAGGTGTACTGTTTTCCCTCCTTGTAAATCTCACATTTGATGATGGACCACAGGTTCTCAATGGGGTTCAGATCAGGTGAACAAGGAGGCCATGTCATTAGATTTTCTTCTTTTATACCCTTTCTTGCCAGCCACGCTGTGGAGTACTTGGACACGTGTGATGGAGCATTGTCCTGCATGAAAATCATGTTTTTCTCGAAGGATGCAGACTTCTTCCTGTACCACTGCTTGAAGAAGGTGTCTTGCAGAAACTGGCAGTAGGACTGGGAGTTGAGCTTGACTCCATCCTCAACCCGAAAAGGCCCCACAAGCTCATCTTTGATGATACCAGCCCAAACCAGTACTCCACCTCCACCTTGCTGGCGTCTGAGTCGGACTGGAGCTCTCTGCCCTTTACCAATCCAGCCACGGGCCCATCCATCTGGCCCATCAAGACTCACTCTCATTTCATCAGTCCATAAAACCTTAGAAAAATCAGTCTTGAGATATTTCTTGGCCCAGTCTTGACGTTTCAGCTTGTGTGTCTTGTTCAGTGGTGGTCGTCTTTCAGCCTTTCTTACCTTGGCCATGTCTCTGAGTATTGCACACCTTGTGCTTTTGGGCACTCCAGTGATGTTGCAGCTCTGAAATATGGCCAAACTGGTGGCAAGTGGCATCTTGGCAGCTGCACGCTTGACTTTTCTCAGTTCATGGGCAGTTATTTTGCGCCTTGGTTTTTCCACACGCTTCTTGCGACCCTGTTGACTATTTTGAATGAAACGCTTGATTGTTCGATGATCACGCTTCAGAAGCTTTGCAATTTTAAGAGTGCTGCATCCCTCTGCAAGATATCTCACTATTTTTGACTTTTCTGAGCCTGTCAAGTCCTTCTTTTGACCCTGTTTGCCAAAGGAAAGGAAGTTGCCTAATAATTATGCACACCTGATATAGGGTGTTGATGTCATTAGACCACACCCCTTCTCATTACAGAGATGCACATCACCTAATATGCTTAATTGGTAGTAGGCTTTCGAGCCTATACAGCTTGGAGTAAGACAACATGCATAAAGAGGATGATGTGGTCAAAATATTCATTTGCCTAATAATTCTGCACTCCCTGTATGGTTAAATATCATGATTGGTGCTCCATTACCATATGAAGGCAGATTGCCAGATCATTACACAGTGGGAGGGGGGAGGGTTGAAGAGGGTTCCCTACACTGCAGGGGAAAAAATAATAATAAAAACAAAAATTAAAGGGACAGTCAAGTCCAAAAAAAACTTTCATGATTTAAATAGGGAATGTAATTTTAAACAACTTTCCAATCCAATTTACTTTTATCACCAATTTTGCTTTGTTCTCTTGGTATTCTTAGTTGAAAGCTAAACCTAGGTAGGCTAACATGCTAATTTCTTAGACCTTAAAGACTGCTTCTAATCTGAATGCATTTTGACCACTAGAGGGCATTAGTTCATGTGTTTCATATAGATAACATTGAGCTCATGCACGTGAAGTTACCCAGGAGTGAGCAGTAGCACTGATTGGCTAAAAAGCATGTCTGTCAAAAGAACTGAAATAATGGGGCAGTCAGCAGAGGCTTAGATACAAAGATAATCCCAGAGGTAAAACGTGCATTTATATAACTGTGTTGGTTATGCAAAACTGGGGAATGGGTAATAAAGGGATTATCTTTCTTTTTAAACAACAAAAATTCTGGCGTTGACTGTCCCTTTAAACTGCATACTGGCAAACTGTCTGCCAGTACCTAAGATGGTGGTGAAGAGAGTTCTTTGGGAGGGATCAGGGAGGTGAGATGTGTCAGGTGGGATGGTAATCACTGCATTACAATACTATTACCCTTACATGCTAACTATTTAACCCCTGCCGAGAATTTCAGAACTGTGCTGCGCAGCTGCAATTAGCGGCTTTCTAATTACCAATAAGCAATGGCAAAGCCATATATGTCTGCTATTTCTGAACAAAGGGGATCCCAGAGCAGCATTTACAACCATTTGTGTTATAATTGCACAAGCTGTTTGTAAATAATTTCCGTGAGAAACCCAAAGTTTGTGAAAAAGTTAACAATGTTTTTTTTTTATATGATCACATTTCATGGCGAAATGATGACATCAAATATATCAAAATGAACCTAGATCCATAACTTGGGTTGTCTACTTTATATATAGCTTCAATAAATAAAAAATAAAAAAAATAAAGGAAAAAAATGGGTTTCATATTTCATTAAATAATTATCTTTACCACTGATTTTCAAACCTGTCCTCAGGCCTCCCCAACAGGCCAGGTTTTCAGGATTACCTTGGATGTTTACTAATCAGCTGATTATTTCCCCTGTGCTCCAGTTCAGATATCCTTAAAATGTGACCTGTCAGAGAGGTCTGATGACAGGTTACAAAACCAGTGATCTATACCAACAGTCCAAATGTGGTTAAACTATATTTTATAAACTATGATAACAGAGGTATATAGCTTTTTTCCTTGACATAATGTTTTATTGGGAATCAACGAAACTGTTGAAGAAGCACAAAAACCTAATTCATATGGGTATGAGAATTTTTAGACACAAATAAATTAACAATCAAGGGGGATAGTAAGAATCTGACCCTGGGCAATACATACACTCTTAAACAATAGCTAAAAGTGACCAACCCATAGCTGTGAGTGTCTAAATAAAAAGATAAAATATACTTGCCCATAGACACTCACTCACTGAAAGCAGACAGCCAAACTAGTGCTAAAACATCAGCAGAGGTAATGGAATAGGAGGTTAATGTCGATCTGTAAAGAGAGGCAGAAGATGAATCCCTGCGACCGAATTTACAGAGAGCCGTATGAAAAGATTTCCCAGAGGCGAAAATATGGTGTCATCAGGCAATACTCCCTTCACAACCCTCTGACAAGCACTGTACTCTGAGGGGAACCCGGCTTCAATATGCACTGAAGCACCTTTCACTGAAGAAATCACATCATCATGCTTCAACCTCCTCCTAAAGAGGCAAAGCTTTAAACTGAGGTATATGTGTGAGCTGGGAGGTGTATTTATAGGATTTTGTGGTTTGGGAAACTTTGCCTCCTCCTGGTAAGAATGTATATCTCTTGCCACCTATATGAAAGAAATAACCAGGGCCACTGAAACATTTTTCTTTTTTTAAAAAAAGCTTCCAATTTACTTCTGTTATTAAATTTGCTTTGTTCGCATTATATTCTTTGTTGAGGAGATAATCTGGATAGGTAGAGTGCACGTATAGAGCACTACATGGCAGGAAAAAGTTCTGCCATCTAGTGTTCTTGCTAATGTATAACATTCTTGCAAAACTGCTGCCGTTTAGTGCACCGGACACACGTGCACTCTCCTGAGCTTACCTCCCTGATTTTTAACAGGAGATACCAAGAAAATAAAGAACAGTTTTCAAATTTAAATGACAGGAAAAGGGGCAAAATAAATAGTGAAAATATACTTCAGTGTTGTTTTACTATGCATAATTACGCATTTTACATAATAATCTCAAGGAGTTTACAGTCCCTTCAATTGAAAAGCATACCTAGATAGGCTTAGGAGTATGCTCATACCCAGAGCACCATATGGCAGCAGTGTTTCTAACAATGTTTTGAACAATGTTATACATTGTTGGCAGTGGCTGTTCTAGGGGGCAGCAAGGGGTAAAAATGACTACTCCCTGCCAATGCCTTAAAGGCAGAATATGTCCCACAAGTGCCTAACAGCACCCCCGGACTACCCCCCCCCCCGCCCTTGCCAATGGAACACCCACAACCATGCCTTCCATGTGCAACAACTGCAACCCCACTTATAATAAAGTTTCAGGGTACTATAGGAAAACAAAGCTTTCAACAATGTATTATATTGTTGCAAACATTGCTGCCTTGTACATATCTTTCTATGTATGTGCTCAGATATATGTTTAAATGTATAAAGGTCTGTATACCTGAAGACTCTACAAATGAAGTTATACCCAACACCGGACATTACATTTGGATTCAGTCCCTTTTACAAAATTAGAGCACTATCTCCCTCTAGTGGACTAATGTGAAACTTACAGCTCATTTATCAAGAAAAAAAAATATTTTTTTTTTACCCTATTTTTGCACTAACATCATTGTGAATAGGTATAAAACTGGTATTGGTGCTCTGGTAGATTTCAGATCTGAACCTTCTTTGGCTATAAAACTATTAAAGGGACATAATTATGCAATTATGAAACATCATAACATTGTATATAAAATATTGAATGTATGCACAGTAAAACTAACAGTTATGTAGCAGGGTCAGGCTGGTAATGTCTGCAGTATACACTTACAATTCTCAGAATTGTAAGTGTATACTGCAGACATTACCAGCCTGACTCTGCTACATAACTGTTTCTAATTAGCATCAACAGAGATGATAAGATGCTGCAAAACCTTGCAAGGGGGCAAACCTTGGCTAGTGCACTAACAAGTCTGGATTGGCTCCCCCCTAGAAAAGACAAGGTGTTGGTGGGAGTTTGCCATTAAAAAACAACTACAGCAAACAATGTGCTAATGTATTCAGAAAGCTTTCAAACTCAGCTGGTGGGTTAATTTATTGCAAGAATACAAACATGCAGTGTCCCCCTTTAAAGCTCTTTACATAAAGGGACAGTATGCTGTCAAATTATTTTTAAATTAATATATTTCCAATGACTTGTTATACCACCTGCAGAGTATAAAATGTATGAGAAATTGCATTTTCAGGTTTATTTGTGTACATGAAATAGCTGGTTTTGTGATTTGAAATCACAGCCTATTAAAATAGGTTGAGCTTGCAGTAATATCAGATCTCATTATGTTATATCTGTCAATCTGAACAATGGAAAATTAACATTTTATTACTTACACCTCACTGGGAGTATAATTTTATAATTTGGCTTTGTTAAAGGGACACTGAACCCAAATTTTTTCTTTCGTGATTCAGATAGAGCATGACATTTAAAGCAACTTTCTAATTGACTCCTATTATCACATTTTCTTCATTCTCTTGGTATCTTTATTTGAAATACAAGAATGTAAGTTTAGATGCCGGCCCATTTTTGGTGAACAATCTGGGTTGTCCTTGCTGATTGGTGGATAAATTTATTCACCAATAAAAAAAAGTGCTATCCAGAGTTCTGAACCCCAAAAAAAAGCTTAGATGCCTTCTTTTTCAAATGAAGATAGCAAGAGAACAAAGAAAAATTGATAATAGGAGTAAATTAGAAAGTTGCTTAAAATTGCATGCTCTATCTGAATCACAAAAGAAAAATTTTGGGTTCAGTGTCCCTTTAATGACAGCTTGGCAATGGCCTATACTTAAAGGGAAAGTCAAGTCAAAATTAAACTTTCATGATTTAAAGGCATGCAATTTAATCACCTTTTCAATTTACTTGTATCATCAAAATTTTCTTTGCTCTCTGGTTATTCTTTGTTGAAAGCTAAACCTAGGTAGGCTCATATGCTAATGTTTAAGCCCTTGAAGGCTGCCGCTTTTCTCTGTGCATTTTGACAGTTTTTCACAGTTAGACACTGCTAGCTCATGTGTGCCACATAGATAACATTGTGCTCACCCCAGTGGAGTTATTTATGAGTCAGCATTGATT
This sequence comes from Bombina bombina, assembly GCF_027579735.1. Taxonomy (NCBI): domain Eukaryota; kingdom Metazoa; phylum Chordata; class Amphibia; order Anura; family Bombinatoridae; genus Bombina; species Bombina bombina. The sequence continues at coordinate 506,199,758 of NC_069505.1, forward strand.
GGTTAAAATTCAAGTCTATTAAAAGCACTGAGATAAGGGTGCAGTCTGCAGAGGTTTAGATACAAGGTAATTACAGAGGTAAAAAGTGTATTAATATAACTGTGTTGGTTATTCAAAACTGGGGAATGGGTAATAAAGGGATTATCTAACTTTTTAAACAATAAAAATGTTCAAGTAGACTGTCCCTTTAAGTGTTGAAACTTTCAGTATAAGCGGGGACACCACAAGCTAAAATAGCTATTTCAAATGCCAAAATAGGGGTAAAGGAGCTTCTTGTAAACAATTTAATATGATCCAGTAGGTAAAATTGATCATTGGGAACAAATTAAAGGGGAGAGAAATTTGATGTAAACTGTCCCAACAAAATTACAGAAAGACACCTTTAATCTTTATATTATTTAAAGGACATGAAACCCAACATTTTTCTTTCACGATTCATATAGAAAATACAATTTTAATAACATTGCAATTTACTTCTATTATCTAATATGTTTAATTATTTAGGTATCCTTTGTTGAAGAAATAGCAATGCACATGGGTGAGCCAATCACACAAGGCTTATGTGTGCAGCCACCAATCCACAGCTGCTAAGCCTATTTAGATATGCTTTTCAACAAAGGATATCAAGAGAATGAAGAAATTTACATGATATAAGTAAATTGGAAAGTTATTTAAAATTGCATGCTGTATCTGAATCATAAAAGAAAAAAAAATGTGTGTTTCATGTCCCTTTAACTGTCTGCATCTTGAAGAACATGGGACAGTCTATATTTTGGTACAACTTTCAAATAAAGAACAACATCAGTTTGTAAACCATATTTACTACCTGGCTAAAAGTTAAAAGATCTTCATGGCCTATCTTAAAGGGACAGTCTACACCAGAATTGTTATTGTTTTAAAAGATAAATAATCCCTTTATTACCCATTCCCCAGTTTTGCATAACCAACACAGTTATAATAATATACTTTTTACCTCTGTGATTATCTTGTATCTAAGCCTCTGCAAACTGCCCCTTTATTTCAGTTATTTTGACAGACTTGCAGTTTAGCCAATCAGTGATAGCTCCCAGGTAACTTCACGTCCATGAGCACAGTGTTATCTATATGAAAAACATGAACTAACACCCTCTAGTGGTGAACCTGTTAAAATGCATTCTTAAGAGGCGGCCTTCAAGGTCTAAGAAATTAGCATATGAACCTCCTAGGTTAAGCTTTCAACTAAGAATACTAAGAGAACAAAGCAAAATTGGTGATAAAAGTAAATTGGAAAATTGTTTTATATTACATGCCCTATCTGAATCATGAAACTTTGATTTGGACTAGACTGTCCCTTTAAGAAATAATTAGCACAGAAAAGGGTTTATTGTCCAGATGATTTACAAACTTCTGAAATGAAAAGCAATTAACAAAATCTTCAGTCTCACCATTTATGTAATTGTCTATGCACTAAAGACTGGATAGGTGCATAAGCTTGTGACACACAGCCAGCATGTAAAATCATCTGCGCAGTTACCCAGCAGTGTTCCCTCTAAGGCCAGATTTTTTGAGCGGCCCAGCAGTGAAACAGTTAATTAGGGAACCACACCCTGCAGTTAGCAAATACTACACAATGCACACAGCAAGGTAAGGTTTCCTTATTAAAGCCTAGATTACAAGAGGAGAACTAATTTATAGCGCACCCGCAAAAGAAACTTATAATATTAACCAGAGATCAGATCTCTGGTTAATTTTATAAATGTCCACCAAATGCCCCCCAATATACAGTGTACTATACCTTATTAAAAAATAAAGATAGTATCATATTTATGTTTTAATAAAATAACTGCACTAGGCAGTATTTTGGGGGCTAAATTTGACGTGTGGGGTGTTAGAAAAAAAACGGCACTTAAAAGTGCCTTTTCATTGCAGTCAATGGAAACTGTGCGTTACCAGTAAATATATATGTATATGCTTATGTGTGAATATGTGTATATACATAGCTGCCAACTTTAGCCCTCAAAAACTGCTAAGGGCAAGTAATTTATTAAAAAAATAAAGATGCTTATCCTTATATAAGCATATATATTTACACTTTCCTGCGCAACTTACCCCCTTCGCTGAAGTCTATGGAAGCCCGCGCTCTCTTGAGCGCAATGCTTCCTAGCAATACGAACACGAGTTCGCATTTGCGTAGCGTTTAACTTGTAATACCAGCGCACATTTGCGTGCGCTGGTATTACTCAGTGGAGCACCATCAGTCTGTACAAGATAATCTTTGATATTTCTCCTCCTTCTACAAGCTAACATGGGGGGCAAGTTAAATTCTTTCACCTCTGGATTGCATTGTATCACTACTGCCCAATATTTTTTGAGAATACCAATAATCTGTTTATCATAATCTGTATGGTCATTAATAAATACCAGCGGTTTTGCTTTCTCTCTTAGTGTGCCTGTAATATTGATATTATACTCCCTGGACCTATTTAGTTCTTGTTTAATTAAACTCACTGAGTAACCCCTTTGTAAAATCGTATTAGCCCTCTTATTAAAGTAAATGTATGATATAATTTCCCCCTTACTTTAGCAGGTAAAATTAACCTGATTAAAATGATAATACTCCCCAAATTATTATATATTATGCAGAACATGCCACTATTCTTAAAACCCACCGATTTAAGAAGGTTAATAAAGCTTTCGAAATTTTTCTATGGGGTAAAGAGAAGGTTAAATTGTCCTTAACTAGACTCTCTCAAGAGAGAGATGCCGCAGGATTTGGTTTCCCTTGACTTCAAAAATACAATTGGGCGTGCTTAATTAAAAAAATTCCAGATTAGTTGTTAGATGTGAGCCACTTTCAATTAAAGGACCTAGAACAGGATTTTTTCTCCCCTTTCTCTCTTAAAGTTGCAATCCACTTAGAACTATCTAAATTACCTACATTAATGAAGAAAATGATTACTTTTAAAAATCCAATACTAGCATGGCAAAAAGTATGCAAATGTCTAAAAGTTGATTTCAGATATTCTAAATTTTTACCTATTATAGGCAATCCTGATTTTATAGAAGGTCTAAACAGTAAGGTCTTTAAAAATTGGAAGGCAAGAGGTTTGGAATATTGTCATAATTGCATAAATCCAGAGACCGGAAGTATCTATTTATTTGAAGCTATTAAAACTCAATTTGGATTAGATAATAGGATTTTTTTGGTTACTTACAGTTTAGACACTTCCTGAATACTAAGAAAGACGCTTTTCCAGGTGAAAATTGGGAGGGCCTGGCTGCGGGGATTGCCCTTTTCCGCGCTGGTTTGTACTCCATCTCTTATTGGTACAAGCTATTACTGCAAAAAGAGTGAGAGGATATCCTTACTTCCTTGAAACAAAGGTGGGCAATTGACATGCCAGGGCTTAACAACAAGGCGATAAGCTTAAGCCTTGCGAGTGCTTGGGGTGCTACCCCGTTATTAGCCTGGAGAGAGTCGCAACTAAAACTGGTTAACCGCATATATGTAACGCCATATGCGTTAAGCCTATGGAACAAAAACCAAAAGTTTTGCGTGTTTTAGATGTAACTTCCCAAGTGCCAATTTAATTCATTGTATTTGGAGCTGTCCAAAGGTCTATTCATTCTGGGCCAAAATTTCATTTTGGCTCTCAAAAATTCTTAAACAACAAATACACTTAAAGAAAGAGGACATAATCTTGTTATACGAAGGGGTGCATTTGATGCCTAACCTAAACACAGTATTTGTAAATTTTGCAATTCTATGTGCTAGGAATATTATTTTTTCTTCATGGAAGAAAAAATACCAAGTTACCTGTAAAATAAATATAAACCCTAAAATAGCTACAATGTAATTATTAATTACATTGTAGCTATCTTAGGGTTTATTTTATAGGTAAGTATTTAGATTTAAATAGGAATATTTTAATTAATAATATTAATATTAATTAGATTTATTTTAATAAGAATTTAGTTAGGAATGTTAGAGTTAGATAGGGTTATTATACTTAATATATATATAATATAATAACGATATTAACTATATTAACCCTAATATAATTAGGGTTAATATAGTTAATATATATATAATATAATAACTATATTAACTATATTAACCCTAATATAATTAGGTTTAATATAGTTAATATAGCAAAAAGGAAGTGGATAGAGATCCACTGACAGAATGCAGTTAGCACTCTATGCCTAGGCTGAAAGGCGTACGATCCGGATATAGTTAAAACATAACTTTTATTAATAAATTGATTAAAATACGCACAAACATACATACATATATTAAAATAACCACTCTGTTGTGAGATTCTATATAAAGGTGATGGCTATATACTACTAATGTGGGCCTAAGGTATTTGATGCCGTCACCTATAGAAATATAATAATGTAGATTTAGTAAATTGGGGGACTCATACTGGTCACCTAAAATCAAGTAAATATGGTATAGGGAGACAGAGTTGACCTACTAGTGTTACGTATATCAAATATATATTATGATAGTGCTCAGTCTAAACTCAGCTCCCCAACATGTATATGCCTGTTAGTAGTATGGTGTACACAATATCTTACACAGTGGGTCTTACAGAGAAACCAATACTTAGTATTGTAATAGATTAAATATTCCTGACTGGTAATTCTGTAAGTTTAGGATACCCTGGTATCAGACACCTTAAGTAAATGAATGTATGTATTGGTACCTGTACCATTCAGTAAAGAGTAGATATTATGATCCACTGGGAATTGTCGTGTGTATTATGATTGTATTAGATTCCTAAGTCAATGCATTCAATGTGTGACCATTTGGTTCATTTTAAAAAAGAATATTATTCCAGTTGTTAGGGGTTGTCAGGGTTGGATTAATTCAATATCTGTGGTGTTGTGTGTTTGAGAGAATCTGGAAAAATTATATTTCAGTTGTACCTTCTAAATAAACGGTACTTAGTAATATGATGTCTCATCCCTTGCCAGAGTTGCAATATGGGTCTTTGTTGCACAGAGTTGGTTCTGCTTAATACCCACTTTTTTCGATCATATAATATATTCCTGTTTATGTACACAGGTTATAGGTTTGAATCTTTATTGCACAGAGTTAATTCTGTTTAACATTCACTTAGATTCCTCGATCATATCAAATTTTCCTGTTTATGAACACAGGTTATAGGTTTTACATCAATGAGTCAAATCCACTAACTGGGTTGGTACTGACATGGGAAAAGTCCCTGTAATCTGTGTGCGCCGGTTAAAGATTTTACATCAATAGTTCATATATGTTGACTGTGTAAAATACCTATATAGGAGAGTCCCTTTAATTATAATCGTTCTCAGAGACACAGAACTAATGGTGTGCTTTGTTTTGTGTAATCACAGTATCTGTCAGTATCAATTTGTCAGTTTCTATCTCTTATTGACAGTGCTGTTTTATTTGTTTTTACGATCTGTGTGGACATAACTTTATCAGCAAAGAAAACCTTAAAGGGATATTCCAGCCAAATTTGGAAACTGACATGATACAAGCCCCAGTGATGATCTGAGCAGCTGCATTATTTAAAATGCTGGTGCACTGAGAATATTTAGCTATGCTTCACGTGCAGAGAAAAATGTTAACACTAAAACAGTGATAACTTTTACTAGAAGCATTTTTGCTAATATATGTATATCAAAGATGTAATTAATCTATGTGCATTAAGATTTTGACTGGGATGTCCCTTTAAGTTTAATGGACCTGGAACACCGGCACAGATCTTGTTTTAAAGGGACAGTAAACACAAAAATTGTTATTGTTTAAAAAGATAGATAATGCCTTTACTACCAATTCTCCAGCTTTGCACAACCAACATAGTTCTATTAATATACTTTATAACCTTTAAATCTCTAAATTTTCACTAAAGACAGCCCCATAATCACATGCTTTTGTATTTGCTTTTCACAACATTGTGCTCACGCACGTCAAGTTATGCAGGACACAGCACTAATTGGCTAAAATGCAAGTCAATAGATAATAAAAAGTCATGTGATCAGGGGCTGTCAGAAGATGCTTATATACAAGGTAATCACAGAGATAAAAAGGAAAAGGTAATTGGTAATAACGGGATTATCTATCTTTTTAAACAAAAAATTTTTTGAGTTGACTGTCCCTTTAATTTAAACATGTCCTAGCCTTCTTTAGGGCAATATAAGAGTCCCTTGTTAAATAATCTCTTTTGCCATTAGCTTGTAGAAGGAGAAGAAATATCAAAGGTAATCTTGTATAGACTGATATTGGGAGTTATAAATTAAAACAGAGTTACATTACTGAAGAGAAAAAAGGTTGCTTCCCTTACCTAAATTGTGGTAACTGCAATTCGATGATAAAGGGCTTCAGTCTCACACATCCTCAGACAGGAAAGAAATATAATATTAGAGGTCATTATACTTGTAACACAACATATGCCATATACTGTATCTAGTGAAGTGTCCGTGTGGAAGGGTCTATGTGGGAGAAACAACACGTAAAGTCAGGGAGTGTATTAATGAGCACAAAAATATTAGGTGCAAAAACATGGAGGCTCCCGTTTCCTCACATTTTCACCAACACAGACATAATAAAAGCCAATTACACTTTCAAGTTATTGATCACATTACAAAGTTGAGAATATGAGGTAATTGGGAGCTCCTGATCAAAGGAACGGAGGCACATTGATTCTATACTCTAAATTGATTGCAACCTACAGGGATGAGTAAAGAGACAGATTTGTTAGTGTTAAGGATTGATTTTGAATCTTATATAAAAATATTTTTTTCCTGATTTTATAGTGTATACAGTGTTTTCCTGCAAGTGTTTTTAGTATATGGTTTTAACTTTTGTATCCACAGGGTCAATCCATGTGTACAAGTGTATACATTTATTGTGACCACTAGGTAGCGATAAGAAATGTGAAGCTTCACTCAGTGGGAGGAGCTAAGAATGCTATTTAAATGGAGATTCAATGTGAAAAAGCACACGATTAAGGGCTTGTGGACCGAAATAGTGTATATGGCATGCCCATAAGATGAAGAATAAAGGTCTTTTATGATCGAGGTGCTAGTGGACTTTGCTGTATGTAAGAGATTGTGGAGGGGCTTGGCAGCAACCCCTGTCAGCTTGCACAGGAAAGAGGTGCTGCACTTCATTTCTACATCCCAGCAAACCCACAAGCCAGCATGTAACTGTCACCTAAGCTGCAAACCCACAAGCCAGCATGCAACAGTCACCTGAGCAGCGACCCCACAAGCCAGCATGTAACTGTCACCTACACAGCGAACCCATAAGCCAGCATGTAACTGTCACCTAAACAGCGAACCCATAAGCCAGCATGTAACTGTCACCTAAACAGCGAACCCATAAGCCAGCATGTAACTGTCACCTAAACAGCGAACCCATAAGCCAGCATGTAACTGTCACCTAAACAGCGAACCCATAAGCCAGCATGTAACTGTCACCTGAGCAGCGAACCCATAAGCCAGCATGTAACTGTCACCTGAGCAGTGACCCCACAAGCCAGCATGTAACTGTCACCTGAGCAGCGACCCCACAAGCCAGCATGTACCTGTCACCTGAGCAGTGACCCCACAAGCCAGCATGTAACTGTCACCTGAGCAGCGACCCCACAAGCCAGCATGTAACTGTCACCTGAGCAGTGACCCCACAAGCCAGCATGTAACTGTCACCTGAGCACTGACCCCACAAGCCAGCATGTGTCACCTGAGCAGCGACCCCACAAGCCAGCATGTAACTGTCACCTGAGCAGCGACCCCACAAGCCAGCATGTAACTGTCACCTGAGCAGTGACCCCACAAGCCAGCATGTAACCTTCACCTGAGCACTGACCCCACAAGCCAGCATGTAACTGTCACCTGAGCAGCGACCCCACAAGCCAGCATGTAACTGTCACCTGAGCAGCGACCCCACAAGCCAGCATGTAACTGTCACCTGAGCACTGACCCCACAAGCCAGCATGTAACTGTCACCTGAGCAGCGACCCCACAAGCCAGCATGTAAATGTCACCTGAGCAGTGACCCCACAAGCCAGCATGTAACTGTCACCTGAGCAGCGACCCCACAAGCCAGCATGTAACTGTCACCTGAGCAGTGACCCCACAAGCCAGCATGTAACCGTCACCTGAGCAGTGACCCCACAAGCCAGCATGTAACTGTCACCTGAGCAGTGACCCCACAAGCCAGCATGTAACCGTCACCTGAGCAGTGACCCCACAAGCCAGCATGTAACCGTCACCTGAGCAGCGACCCTACAAGCCAGCATGTAACTGTCACCTGAGCAGCGACCCCACAAGCCAGCATGTAACTGTCACCTGAGCAGTGACCCCACAAGCCAGCATGTAACTGTCACCTGAGCAGTGACCCCACAAGCCAGCATGTAACTGTCACCTGAGCAGCGACCCCACAAGCCGCATGTAACAGTCACCTGAGCAGCGACCCCACAAGCCAGCATGTAACAGTCACCTGAGCAGCGACCCCACAAGCCAGCATGTAACCTTCACCTGAGCATGACCCCACAAGCCAGCATGTAACTGTCACCTGAGCAGCGACCCCACAAGCCAGCATGTAACAGTCACCTGAGCAGCGAACCCACAAGCCAGCATGTAACCTTCACCTGAGCATGACCCCACAAGCCAGCATGTAACTGTCACCTGAGCAGCGACCCCACAAGCCAGCATGTAACTGTCACCTGAGCAGCGACCCCACAAGCCAGCATGTAACTGTCACCTGAGCAGCGACCCCACAAGCCAGCATGTAACTGTCACCTGAGCACTGTCCCCACAAGCCAGCATGTGTCACCTGAGCAGCGACCCCACAAGCCAGCATGTAACTGTCACCTGAGCAGTGACCCCACAAGCCAGCATGTAACAGTCACCTGAGCAGTGACCCCACAAGCCGCATGTAACTGTCACCTGAGCAGCGACCCCACAAGCCAGCATGTAACTGTCACCTGAGCAGCGACCCCACAAGCCAGCATGTAACAGTCACCTGAGCAGTGACCCCACAAGCCGCATGTAACTGTCACCTGAGCAGCGACCCCACAAGCCAGCATGTAACTGTCACCTGAGCAGCGACCCCACAAGCCAGCATGTAACTCTCACCTGAGCAGCGACCCCACAAGCCAGCATGTAACTGTCACCTGAGCAGTGACCCCACAAGCCAGCATGTAACTGTCACCTGAGCAGCGACCCCACAAGCCAGCATGTAACTGTCACCTGAGCAGCGACCCCACAAGCCAGCATGTAACAGTCACCTGAGCAGCGACCCCACAAGCCAGCATGTAACAGTCACCTGAGCAGCGACCCCACAAGCCAGCATGTAACAGTCACCTGAGCAGCGACCCCACAAGCCAGCATGTAACAGTCACCTGAGCAGTGACCCCACAAGCCGCATGTAACTGTCACCTGAGCAGTGACCCCACAAGCCGCATGTAACTGTCACCTGAGCAGCGACCCCACAAGCCAGCATGTAACTGTCACCTGAGCAGCGACCCCACAGGCCAGCATGTAACAGTCACCTGAGCAGCGACCCCACAAGCCAGCATGTAACAGTCACCTGAGCAGCGACCCCACAAGCCGCATGTAACTGTCACCTGAGCAGTGACCCCACAAGCCAGCATGTAACAGTCACCTGAGCAGCGACCCCACAAGCCAGCATGTAACTGTCACCTGAGCAGCGACCCCACAAGCCGCATGTAACTGTCACCTGAGCAGCGACCCCACAAGCCACATGTAACTGTCACCTGAGCAGCGACCCCACAAGCCAGCATGTAACAGTCACCTGAGCAGTGACCCCACAAGCCAGCATGTAACTGTCACCTGAGCAGCGACCCCACAAGCCAGCATGTAACTGTCACCTGAGCAGCGACCCCACAAGCCAGCATGTAACAGTCACCTGAGCAGCGACCCCACAAGCCAGCATGTAACTGTCACCTGAGCAGCGAACCCATAAGCCAGCATGTAACTGTCACCTGAGCAGCGAACCCATAAGCCAGCATGTAACAGTCACCTGATTAGCGACCCCACAAGCCAGCATGTAACTGTCACCTGAGCATGACCCCACAAGCCAGCATGTAACTGTCACCTGAGCAGCGACCCCACAAGCCAGCATGTGTCACCTGAGCAGCGACCCCACAAGCCAGCATGTAACAGTCACCTGAGCAGGGACCCCACAAGAGCCAGCATGTAACTGTCACCTGAGCAGCGACCACACAAGCCACATGTAACTGTCACCTGAGCAGCGACCCCACAAGCCAGCATGTAACAGTCACCTGAGCAGCGACCCCACAAGCCAGCATGTAACAGTCACCTGAGCAGCGACCCCACAAGCCAGCATGTAACTGTCACCTGAGCAGCGACCCCACAAGCCAGCATGTAACTGTCACCTGAGCAGGGACCCCACAAGCCAGCATGTAACTGTCACCTGAGCAGCGACCCCACAAGCCAGCATGTAACTGTCACCTGAACAGCGACCCCACAAGCCAGCATGTAACTGTCACCTGAGCAGCGACCCCACAAGCCAGCATGTAACAGTCACCTGAGCAGCGACCCCACAAGCCAGGATGTAACTGTCACCTGAGCAGCGACCCCACAAGCCAGCATGTAACTGTCACCTGAGCAGCGAACCCATAAGCCAGCATGTAACTGTCACCTGATTAGCGACCCCACAAGCCAGCATGTAACTGTCACCTGAGCATGACCCCACAAGCCAGCATGTAACTGTCACCTGAGCAGCGACCCCACAAGCCAGCATGTAACAGTCACCTGAGCAGCGAACCCATAAGCCAGCATGTAACTGTCACCTGAGCAGCGACCCCACAAGCCAGCATGTAACTGTCACCTGAGCAGTGACCCCACAAGCCAGCATGTAACAGTCATCTGAGCACGGACCCCACAAGCCAGCATGTAACAGTCACCTGAGCAGCGAACCCACAAGCCAGCATGTAACAGTCACCTGAGCAGTGACCCCACAAGCCAGCATCTAACTGTCACCTGAGCAGTGACCCCACAAGCCATCATGTAACAGTCACCTGAGCATGACCCCACAAGCCAGCATGTAACTGTCACCTGAGCATGACCCCACAAGCCAGCATGTAACTGTCACCTGAACAGTGACCCCACAAGCCAGCATGTAACAGTCACCTGAGCAGCGACCCCACAAGCCAGCATGTAACTGTCACCTGAGCAGCGACCCCACAAGCCAGCATGTAACAGTCACCTGAGCAGCGACCCCACAAGCCAGCATGTAACAGTCACCTGAGCAGCGACCCCACAAGCCAGCATGTAACAGTCACCTGAGCAGCGACCCCACAAGCCAGCATGTAACAGTCACCTGAGCAGTGACCCCACAAGCCGCATGTAACTGTCACCTGAGCAGTGACCCCACAAGCCGCATGTAACTGTCACCTGAGCAGCGACCCCACAAGCCAGCATGTAACTGTCACCTGAGCAGCGACCCCACAGGCCAGCATGTAACAGTCACCTGAGCAGCGACCCCACAAGCCAGCATGTAACAGTCACCTGAGCAGCGACCCCACAAGCCGCATGTAACTGTCACCTGAGCAGTGACCCCACAAGCCAGCATGTAACAGTCACCTGAGCAGCGACCCCACAAGCCAGCATGTAACTGTCACCTGAGCAGCGACCCCACAAGCCGCATGTAACTGTCACCTGAGCAGCGACCCCACAAGCCACATGTAACTGTCACCTGAGCAGCGACCCCACAAGCCAGCATGTAACAGTCACCTGAGCAGTGACCCCACAAGCCAGCATGTAACTGTCACCTGAGCAGCGACCCCACAAGCCAGCATGTAACTGTCACCTGAGCAGCGACCCCACAAGCCAGCATGTAACAGTCACCTGAGCAGCGACCCCACAAGCCAGCATGTAACTGTCACCTGAGCAGCGAACCCATAAGCCAGCATGTAACTGTCACCTGAGCAGCGAACCCATAAGCCAGCATGTAACAGTCACCTGATTAGCGACCCCACAAGCCAGCATGTAACTGTCACCTGAGCATGACCCCACAAGCCAGCATGTAACTGTCACCTGAGCAGCGACCCCACAAGCCAGCATGTGTCACCTGAGCAGCGACCCCACAAGCCAGCATGTAACAGTCACCTGAGCAGGGACCCCACAAGAGCCAGCATGTAACTGTCACCTGAGCAGCGACCACACAAGCCACATGTAACTGTCACCTGAGCAGCGACCCCACAAGCCAGCATGTAACAGTCACCTGAGCAGCGACCCCACAAGCCAGCATGTAACAGTCACCTGAGCAGCGACCCCACAAGCCAGCATGTAACTGTCACCTGAGCAGCGACCCCACAAGCCAGCATGTAACTGTCACCTGAGCAGGGACCCCACAAGCCAGCATGTAACTGTCACCTGAGCAGCGACCCCACAAGCCAGCATGTAACTGTCACCTGAACAGCGACCCCACAAGCCAGCATGTAACTGTCACCTGAGCAGCGACCCCACAAGCCAGCATGTAACAGTCACCTGAGCAGCGACCCCACAAGCCAGGATGTAACTGTCACCTGAGCAGCGACCCCACAAGCCAGCATGTAACTGTCACCTGAGCAGCGAACCCATAAGCCAGCATGTAACTGTCACCTGATTAGCGACCCCACAAGCCAGCATGTAACTGTCACCTGAGCATGACCCCACAAGCCAGCATGTAACTGTCACCTGAGCAGCGACCCCACAAGCCAGCATGTAACAGTCACCTGAGCAGCGAACCCACAAGCCAGCATGTAACTGTCACCTGAGCAGCGACCCCACAAGCCAGCATGTAACTGTCACCTGAGCAGTGACCCCACAAGCCAGCATGTAACAGTCAACTGAGCAGCGACCCCACAAGCCAGCATGTAACAGTCACCTGAGCAGCGAACCCACAAGCCAGCATGTAACAGTCACCTGAGCAGTGACCCCACAAGCCAGCATCTAACTGTCACCTGAGCAGTGACCCCACAAGCCATCATGTAACAGTCACCTGAGCATGACCCCACAAGCCAGCATGTAACTGTCACCTGAGCATGACCCCACAAGCCAGCATGTAACTGTCACCTGAACAGTGACCCCACAAGCCAGCATGTAACAGTCACCTGAGCAGCGACCCCACAAGCCAGCATGTAACAGTCACCTGAGCAGCGACCCCACAAGCCAGCATGTAACAGTCACCTGAGCAGCGACCCCACAAGCCAGCATGTAACTGTCACCTGAGCAGCGACCCCACAAGCCAGCATGTAACTGTCACCTGAGCAGCGAACCCATAAGCCAGCATGTAACTGTCACCTGATTAGCGACCCCACAAGCCAGCATGTAACTGTCACCTGAGCATGACCCCACAAGCCAGCATGTAACTGTCACCTGAGCAGCGACCCCACAAGCCAGCATGTAACAGTCACCTGAGCAGCGAACTCATAAGCCAGCATGTAACTGTCACCTGAGCAGAGACCCCACAAGCCAGCATGTAACTGTCACCTGAGCAGTGACCCCACAAGCCAGCATGTAACAGTCATCTGAGCAGGGACCCCACAAGACAGCATGTAACAGTCACCTGAGCAGCGAACCCACAAGCCAGCATGTAACAGTCACCTGAGCAGCGACCCCACAAGCCAGCATGTAACTGTCACCTAAGCAGCGACCCCACAAGCCAGCATGTAACTGTCACCTGAACAGTGACCCCACAAGCCAGCATGTAACTGTCACCTGAGCAGCGACCCCACAAGCCAGCATGTAACTGTCACCTGAGCAGTGACCCCACAAGCCAGCATGTAACTGTCACCTGAGCAGCGACCCCACAAGCCAGCATGTAACTGTCACCTGAGCAGTGACCCCACAAGCCAGCATGTAACAGTCATCTGAGCAGGGACCCCACAAGCCAGCATGTAACTGTCACCTGAGCAGCGACCCCACAAGCCAGCATGTAACTGTCACCTGAACAGTGACCCCACAAGCCAGCATGTAACTGTCACCTGAGCATGACCCCACAAGCCAGCATGTAACTGTCACCTGAGTAGTGACCCCACAAGCCAGCATGTAACTGTCACCTGAGCAGCGACCCCACAAGCCAGCATGTAACTGTCACCTGAGCATGACCCCACAAGCCAGCATGTAACTGTCACCTGAGCAGTGACCCCACAAGCCAGCATGTAACAGTCACCTGAGCATGACCCCACAAGCCAGCATGTAACTGTCACCTGAGCATGACCCCACAAGCCAGCATGTAACTGTCACCTGAACAGTGACCCCACAAGCCAGCATGTAACAGTCACCTGAGCAGCGACCCCACAAGCCAGCATGTAACAGTCACCTGAGCAGCGAACCAACAAGCCGCATGTAACAGTCACCTAAACAGCGACCCCACAAGCCAGCATGTAACTGTCACCTGAGCAGCGACCCCACAAGCCAGCATGTAACTGTCACCTGAGCAGCGACCCCACAAGCCAGCATGTAACTGTCACCTGAGCAGTGACCCCACAAGCCAGCATGTAACTGTCACCTGAGCAGTGACCCCACAAGCCAGCATGTAACTGTCACCTGAGCAGCGACCCCACAAGCCAGCATGTAACTGTCACCTGAGCAGCGACCCCACAAGCCAGCATGTAACTGTCACCTGAGCAGTGACCCCACAAGCCAGCATGTAACTGTCACCTGAGCAGCGACCCCACAAGCCAGCATGTAACTGTCACCTGAGCAGCGAACCCATAAGCCAGCATGTAACTGTCACCTGATTAGCGACCCCACAAGCCAGCATGTAACTGTCACCTGAGCAGTGACCCCACAAGCCAGCATGTAACTGTCACCTGAGCATGACCCCACAAGCCAGCATGTAACTGTCACCTGAGCAGCGACCCCACAAGCCAGCATGTAACTGTCACCTGAGCAGCGAACCCATAAGCCAGCATGTAACAGTCATCTGAGCATGATCCCACAAGCCAGCATGTAACTGTCACCTGAGCAGCGACCCCACAAGCCAGCAGGTAACTGTCACCTGAGCATGACCCCACAAACCAGCATGTAACTGTCACCTGAGCAGCGACCCCACAAGCCAGCAGGTAACTGTCACCTGAGCATGACCCCACAAGCCAGCATGTAACTGTCACCTGAGCAGCGACCCCACAAGCCAGCAGGTAACTGTCACCTGAGCATGACCCCACAAGCCAGCATGTAACT
This sequence comes from Bombina bombina, assembly GCF_027579735.1. Taxonomy (NCBI): domain Eukaryota; kingdom Metazoa; phylum Chordata; class Amphibia; order Anura; family Bombinatoridae; genus Bombina; species Bombina bombina. The sequence continues at coordinate 506,214,947 of NC_069505.1, forward strand.
GTCACCTGAGCAGCGACCCCACAAGCCAGCATGTGTCACCTGAGCAGCGACCCCACAAGCCAGCATGTAACTGTCACCTGAGCAGCGACCCCACAAGCCAGCATGTGTCACCTGAGCAGCGACCCCACAAGCCAGCATGTAACTGTCACCTGAGCAGTGACCCCACAAGCCAGCATGTAACTGTCACCTGAGCAGCGACCCCACAAGCCAGCATGTAACAGTCACCTGAGCAGCGACCCCACAAGCCAGCATGTAACTGTCACCTGAGCATGACCCCACAAGCCAGCATGTAACTGTCACCTGAGCATGACCCCACAAGCCAGCATGTAACTGTCACCTGAGCATGACCCCACAAGCCAGCATGTAACTGTCACCTGAGCAGTGACCCCACAAGCCAGCATGTGTCACCTGAGCAGCGACCCCACAAGCCAGCATGTAACAGTCACCTGAGCAGCGAACCAACAAGCCGCATGTAACAGTCACCTGAGCAGCGACCCCACAAGCCAGCATGTAACAGTCACCTGAGCAGCGAACCAACGAGCCACATGTAACTGTCACCTGAGCAGCAACCCCACACGCCAGCATGTAACTGTCACCTGAGCAGCGACCCCACAAGCCAGCATGTAACTGTCACCTGAGCAGCGACCCCACAAGCCAGCATGTAACTGTCACCTGAGCAGTGACCCCACAAGCCAGCATGTAACTGTCACCTGAGCAGGGACCACAAGAGCCAGCATGTAACAGTCACCTGAGCAGCGAACCCACAAGCCAGCATGTAACTGTCACCTGAGCAGCGACCCCACAAGCCAGCATGTAACTGTCACCTGAGCATGACCCCACAAGCCAGCATGTAACTGTCACCTGAGCAGTGACCCCACAAGCCAGCATGTGTCACCTGAGCAGCGACCCCACAAGCCAGCATGTAACAGTCACCTGAGCAGCGAACCCACAAGCCAGCATGTAACTGTCACCTGATTAGCGAACCCACAAGCCAGCATGTAACTGTCACCTGAGCATGACCCCACAAGTCGCATGTAACTGTCACCTGAGCAGGGACCACAAGAGCCTGCATGTAACTGTCACCTGAGCAGCGAACCCATAAGCCAGCATGTAACTGTCACCTGAGCAGCGACCTCACAAGCCAGCATGTACCTGTCACCTGAGCAGTGACCCCACAAGCCAGCATGTAACTGTCACCTGAGCAGCGACCCCACAAGCCAGCATGTAACTGTCACCTGAGCAGTGACCCCACAAGCCAGCATGTAACTGTCACCTGAGCACTGACCCCACAAGCCAGCATGTGTCACCTGAGCAGCGACCCCACAAGCCAGCATGTAACTGTCACCTGAGCAGTGACCCCACAAGCCAGCATGTAACAGTCACCTGAGCAGTGACCTCACAAGCCGCATGTAACTGTCACCTGAGCAGCGACCCCACAAGCCAGCATGTAACTGTCACCTGAGCAGAGACCCCACAAGCCAGCATGTAACAGTCACCTGAGCAGTGACCCCACAAGCCGCATGTAACTGTCACCTGAGCAGCGACCCCACAAGCCAGCATGTAACTGTCACCTGAGCAGCGACCCCACAAGCCAGCATGTAACTGTCACCTGAGCAGCGACCCCACAAGCCAGCATGTAACTGTCACCTGAGCAGTGACCCCACAAGCCAGCATGTAACTGTCACCTGAGCAGCGACCCCACAAGCCAGCATGTAACTGTCACCTGAGCAGCGACCCCACAAGCCAGCATGTAACTGTCACCTGAACAGTGACCCCACAAGCCAGCATGTAACTGTCACCTGAGCAGCGACCCCACAAGCCAGCATGTAACTGTCACCTGAGCAGCGACCCCACAAGCCAGTATGTAACTGTCACCTGAGCAGCGACCCCACAAGCCAGCATGTAACTGTCACCTGAGCAGTGACCCCACAAGCCAGCATGTAACTGTCACCTGAGCATGACCCCACAAGCCAGCATGTAACTGTCACCTGAGTAGCGACCCCACAAGCCAGCATGTAACTGTCACCTGAGCAGCGACCCCGCAAGCCAGCATGTAACTGTCACCTGAGCATGACCCCACAAGCCAGCATGTAACTGTCACCTGAGCAGTGACCCCACAAGCCAGCATGTAACAGTCACCTGAGCAGTGACCCCACAAGCCAGCATGTAACTGTCACCTGAGCATGACCCCACAAGCCAGCATGTAACTGTCACCTGAGCATGACCCCACAAGCCAGCATGTAACTGTCACCTGAACAGTGACCCCACAAGCCAGCATGTAACAGTCACCTGAGCAGCGACCCCACAAGCCAGCATGTAACAGTCATCTGAGCAGCGACCCCACAAGCCAGCATGTAACTGTCATCTGAGCAGCGACCCCACAAGCCAGCATGTAACTGTCACCTGAGCAGCGACCCCACAAGCCAGCATGTAACTGTCACCTGAGCAGTGACCCCACAAGCCAGCAGGTAACTGTCACCTGAGCATGACCCCACAAACCAGCATGTAACTGTCACCTGAGCAGCGACCCCACAAGCCAGCAGGTAACTGTCACCTGAGCATGACCCCACAAGCCAGCATGTAACTGTCACCTGAGCAGCGACCCCACAAGCCAGCAGGTAACTGTCACCTGAGCATGACCCCACAAGCCAGCATGTAACTGTCACCTGAGCAGCGACCCCACAAGCCAGCATGTGTCACCTGAGCAGCGACCCCACAAGCCAGCATGTAACTGTCACCTGAGCAGCGACCCCACAATCCAGCATGTGTCACCTGAGCAGCGACCCCACAAGCCAGCATGTAACTGTCACCTGAGCAGCGACCCCACAAGCCAGCATGTAACAGTCACCTGAGCAGCGACCCCACAAGCCAGCATGTAACTGTCACCTGAGCATGACCCCACAAGCCAGCATGTAACTGTCACCTGAGCATGACCCCACAAGCCAGCATGTAACTGTCACCTGAGCATGACCCCACAAGCCAGCATGTAACTGTCACCTGAGCAGTGACCCCACAAGCCAGCATGTGTCACCTGAGCAGCGACCCCACAAGCCAGCATGTAACAGTCACCTGAGCAGCGAACCAACAAGCCAGCATGTAACTGTCACCTGAGCAGCGACCCCACAAGCCAGCATGTAACTGTCACCTGAGCAGCGACCCCACAAGCCAGCATGTAACTGTCACCTGAGCAGCGACCCCACAAGCCAGCATGTAACTGTCACCTGAGCAGCGACCCCACAAGCCAGCATGTAACAGTCACCTGAGCAGCGACCCCACAAGCCAGCATGTAACTGTCACCTGAGCAGCGACCCCACAAGCCAGCATGTAACTGTCACCTGAGCAGCGACCCCACAAGCCAGCATGTAACAGTCACCTGAGCAGCGACCCCACAAGCCAGCATGTAACAGTCACCTGAGCAGCGAACCCACAAGCCAGCATGTAACAGTCACCTGAGCAGCGACCCCACAAGCCAGCATGTAACTGTCACCTGAGCAGGGACCCCACAAGCCAGCATGTAACTGTCACCTGAGCAGTGACCCCACAAGCCAGCATGTAACTGTCACCTGAGCAGGGACCACAAGAGCCAGCATGTAACAGTCACCTGAGCAGCGAACCCACAAGCCAGCATGTAACTGTCACCTGAGCAGTGACCCCACAAGCCAGCATGTAACTGTCACCTGAGCAGCGACCCCACAAGCCAGCATGTAACAGTCACCTGAGCAGCGACCCCACAAGCCAGCATGTAACAGTCACCTGAGCAGCGAACCCACAAGCCAGCATGTAACAGTCACCTGAGCAGCGACCCCACAAGCCAGCATGTAACTGTCACCTGAGCAGGGACCCCACAAGCCAGCATGTAACTGTCACCTGAGCAGTGACCCCACAAGCCAGCATGTAACTGTCACCTGAGCAGGGACCACAAGAGCCAGCATGTAACAGTCACCTGAGCAGCGAACCCACAAGCCAGCATGTAACTGTCACCTGAGCAGCGACCCCACAAGCCAGCATGTAACTGTCACCTGAGCATGACCCCACAAGCCAGCATGTAACTGTCACCTGAGCAGTGACCCCACAAGCCAGCATGTGTGACCTGAGCAGCGACCCCACAAGCCAGCATGTAACAGTCACCTGAGCAGCGAACCAACAAGCCGCATGTAACAGTCACCTGAGCAGCGACCCCGCAAGCCAGCATGTAACTGTCACCTGAGCAGTGACCCCACAAGCCAGCATGTAACTGTCACCTGAGCAGCGACCCCACAAGCCAGCATGTAACTGTCACCTGAGCAGCGAACCCACAAGCCAGCATGTAACTGTCACCTGATTAGCGAACCCACAAGCCAGCATGAAACTGTCACCTGAGCAGCGAACCCATAAGCCAGCATGTAACTGTCACCTGAGCAGCGACCCCACAAGCCAGCATGTAACTGTCACCTGAGCATGACCCCATAAGCCAGCATGTAACTGTCACCTGAGCATGACCCCACAAGCCAGCATGTGTCACCTGAGCAGCGACCCCACAAGCCAGCATGTGTCACCTGAGCAGCGACCCCACAAGCCAGCATGTAACAGTCATCTGAGCAGCGACTCCACAAGCCAGCATGTAACTGTCACCTCAGCAGTGACCCCACAAACCAGCATGTAACTGTCACCTGAGCAGTGACCCCACAAGCCAGCATGTAACTGTCACCTGAGCAGTGACCCCACAAGCCAGCATGTAACTGTCACCTGAGCAGTGACCCCACAAGCCAGCATGTAACTGTCACCTGAGCATGACCCCACAAGCCAGCATGTAACTGTCACCTGAGCAGCGACCCCACAAGCCAGCATGTGTCACCTGAGCAGCGACCCCACAAGCCAGCATGTAACAGTCATCTGAGCAGCGACCCCACAAGCCAGCATGTACCTGTCACCTGAGCATGACCCCACAAGCCAGCATGTAACTGTCACCTGAGCAGCGATCCCACAAGCCAGCATGTACCTGTCACCTGAGCAGTGACCCCACAAGCCAGCATGTAACAGTCACCTGAGCAGCGAACCAACAAGCCAGCATGTAACTGTCACCTGAGCAGTGACCCCACAAGCCAGCATGTAACTGTCACCTGAGCATGACCCCACAAGCCAGCATGTAACTGTCACCTGAGCAGCGACCGCACAAGCCAGCATGTGTCACCTGAGCAGCGACCCCACAAGCCAGCATGTAACAGTCATCTGAGCAGCGACCCCACAAGCCAGCATGTAACTGTCACCTGAGCATGACCCCACAAGCCAGCATGTAACTGTCACCTGAGCAGCGACCCCACAAGCCAGCATGTGTCACCTGAGCAGCGACCCCACAAGCCAGCATGTAACAGTCATCTGAGCAGCGACCCCACAAGCCAGCATGTACCTGTCACCTGAGCATGACCCAAGCCAGCATGTAACTGTCACCTGATTAGCGACCCCACAAGCCAGCATGTAACAGTCACCTGAGCAGTGACCCCACAAGCCAGCATGTAACTGTCACCTGAGCAGTGACCCCACAAGCCAGCATGTAACTGTCACCTGAGCAGCGACCCCACAAGCCAGCATGTAACAGTCACCTGAGCAGTGAACCCACAAGCCAGCATGGAACTGTCACCTGAGCACTGACCCCACAAGCCAGCATGTAACTGTCACCTGAGCAGCGACCCCACAAGCCAGCATGTAACTGTCACCTGAGCAGCGAACCAACAAGCCACATGTAACTGTCACCTGAGCAGTGACCCCACAAGCCAGCATGAAACTGTCACCTGAGCAGCGACCCCACAAGCCAGCATGTAAATGTCACCTGAGCAGCGACCCCACAAGCCAGCATGTAACTGTCACCTGAGCAGCGACCCCACAAGCCAGCATGTAACTGTCACCTGAGCACTGACCCCACAAGCCAGCATGTAACTATCACCTGAGCAGCGACCCCACAAGCCAGCATGTAACTGTCACCTGAGCACTGACCCCACAAGCCAGCATGTAACTGTCACCTGAGCAGCGACCCCACAAGCCAGCATGTAACAGTCACCTGAGCAGTGACCCCACAAGCCAGCATGTGTCACCTGAGCAGTGACCCCACAAGCCAGCATGTAACAGTCATCTGAGCAGCGACCCCACAAGCCAGCATGTACCTGTCACCTGAGCATGACCCAAGCCAGCATGTAACTGTCACCTGATTAGCGACCCCACAAGCCAGCATGTAACAGTCACCTGAGCAGTGACCCCACAAGCCAGCATGTAACTGTCACCTGAGCAGTGACCCCACAAGCCAGCATGTAACTGTCACCTGAGCAGCGACCCCACAAGCCAGCATGTAACAGTCACCTGAGCAGTGACCCCACAAGCCAGCATGTAACTGTCACCTGAGCACTGACCCCACAAGCCAGCATGTAACTGTCACCTGAGCAGCGACCCCACAAGCCAGCATGTAACTGTCACCTGAGCAGCGAACCAACAAGCCGCATGTAACTGTCACCTGAGCAGTGACCCCACAAGGCAGCATGTAACTGTCACCTGAGCAGCGACCCCACAAGCCAGCATGTAACTGTCACCTGAGCAGCGACCCCACAAGCCAGCATGTAACTGTCACCTGAGCAGCGACCCCACAAGCCAGCATGTAACTGTCACCTGAGCACTGACCCCACAAGCCAGCATGTAACTATCACCTGAGCAGCGACCCCACAAGCCAGCATGTAACTGTCACCTGAGCACTGACCCCACAAGCCAGCATGTAACTGTCACCTGAGCAGCGACCCCACAAGCCAGCATGTAACTATCACCTGAGCAGCGACCCCACAAGCCAGCATGTAACTGTCACCTGAGCACTGACCCCACAAGCCAGCATGTAACTGTCACCTGAGCAGCGACCCCACAAGCCAGCATGTAACAGTCACCTGAGCAGTGACCCCACAAGCCAGCATGTAACTGTCACCTGAGCAGCGACCCCACAAGCCAGCATGTAACTGTCACCTGAGCATGACCCCACAAGCCAGCATGTAACTGTCACCTGAGCAGTGACCCCACAAGCCAGCATGTAACTGTCACCTGAGCATGATCCCACAAGCCAGCATGTATCTGTCACCTGAGCAGTGACCCCACAAGCCAGCATGTAAGTCACCTGAGCAGTGACCCCACAAGCCAGCATGTACCTGTCACCTGAGCATGACCCCACAAGCCAGCATGTAAGTCACCTGAGCAGTGACCCCACAAGCCAGCATGTACCTGTCACCTGAGCAGTGACCCCACAAGCCAGCATGTACCTGTCACCTGAGCATGACCCCACAAGCCAGCATGTAACTGTCACCTGAGCAGCGACCCCACAAGCCAGCATGTACCTGTCACCTGAGCATGATCCCACAAGCCAGCATGTAACTGTCACCTGAGCATGACCCCACAAGCCAGAATGTAACTGTCACCTGAGTAGTGACCCCACAAGCCAGCATGTAACTGTCACATGAGTAGTGACCCCCCCCGCATGTAACAAATTCTGCAGTGGCCCTCAGACAACATTTAACTGACTATGCAGTGACCTCCAGCTAGCATGTAACAGTTACACATTCAGTGACCCACATCCAGGATGTAACCATTAACACTTCCTACCTAGCTTTCAAAACTAGGGGAGAGTCTTGTGGAGCGAGGCAGAGAGTTCCACAAGATGGGAGCCAGTCTGGAGAAGTCCTGTAAACGGGAGTGCGATGACAAGAGAGGAGGAGAGGAGGAAGTCATGAGCAGAGCGAAGGGGAAGGGAGGGAGAGTATCTGGAGACAAGGTCTGAGATATAGGGGGGAGCAGTGCAGTTGAGGGCTTTGTATGTCAGAGTGAGAATTTTGTGTTTGATCCTAGAGGCAAGAGGAAGCCAGTGAAGGGATTGTCAGAGAGGTGCAGCAGATGAAGAGCGACGTGTAAGGAAGATGAGTCTGGCAGAGGCATTTATTATGGATTGTAAAGGAGCTAGGTGGCAGCTAGGGAGACCAGAGAGGACAGAGTTGCAGTAATCAAGGCGGGAAAGAATGAGAGAGTGGATTAAAATCTTAGTTGTGTCTTGTGTAAGGAAGTGTCGAATTTTCGAGATATTTTTAAGGTGGAAGCGGCAGGCTTTAGCCAAGGACTGAATGTAAGGAGTGAAAGAAAGATCTGAGTCAAATGTGACCCCGAGACGTTGGGCATGTGGGGTAGGGGTAATGATGGAGTTGTCGACAGTTATAGAGAGATTGGGGGTGGAGATTTTGGAAGAAGGGGGAAAATGAGGAGCTCAGTTTTGGAGAGATTTAGCTTGAGGTAGTGAGAGGACATCCAGGAAGAGATGTGAGAAAGACAGTTAGTGACACGGGTTAGCAAGGGAAGAGATAGATCTGGTGCAGAGAAGTAGACTTGGGTGTCGTCGGCATACAAATGATATTGGAAACCGTGGGACTTTATTAGGGAACCTAGTGATGACGTGTAGATTGAGAAGAGGTGACGGGGTAGAGGAGGCCCCAGAGAAGGCTACACTTAAGGTACGGTTTGACAGGTAGGAAGAGAGCCATGAAAGGGCTGTGTCACAGATGCCGAAGGATTGGAGGGTTTGGAGCAAGAGAGGGTGGTCAACAGTGTCAAAGGCTGTGGACAGATCAAGGAGGATAAGCAGAGAGAAATGGCCTTTTGATTTTACTGTAAGTAGGTTGTTGGTAACCTTAACAATAGCTCTCTCTGTGGAGTGATGGGGACGAAATCCAGATTGCAATGGGTCAAGAAGGGAGTTTAACGTAAGGAAATGGGATAGGCGTGCATATACTAGTTTTTCGAGAAGCTTTGAGGCAAGAGGGAGGAGGGAAATAGGGCGGTAGTTGGATGGGGAGGTAGGATCAAGGGAAGGTTTTTTGAGGATAGGTGTGACCAGTGCATGTTTCAGCGATGAGGGAAATATACCAGTGCTGAGGGAGAGGTTGAAAATGTGTGTAAGTATAGGGGTAAGGGTAGCAGAGAGGGAGGGGAGTAGCTGTGAGGGTATGGAGGAAAGGGGACAGATAGTGAGGTGAGAGCGCAGTATAAGTGCCAAAACTTCTTCCTCAGTAACAGGGGAGAATGAGCTAAGTTTAAGGTTATGTGGGTTGTGGTTGAGTGAGAGCATTTGAGGGGGTGAGAGAATGGAATTATGTTGAGAGCTGATTTCATTTCAGATGGAGTCAATTGTGTTATTGAAGTGGCTGGCAAAGTCCTGAGCTGACAGAGAAGTTGTATTAGGAGGTGGGGGAGGGCGGAGGAGAGTATTGAAAGTAGAGAACAGGCGTTTTGGGTTTGAAGAAAGAAAGTGTTGCTTATGGAGATTAAGGGCAAAATAGTAGGAGTTCAAGATGAATTTGTAATGAAGAAAATCAGCTGAACTCCGAGATTTTCTCCAGTGCCGCTCAGCAGTACGGGAACATCTGCAAACCAGGTTGGAGCGACCTCCTGATCCAGAGAGGATCTGTGTTGTATTAAATACCTTCCACTTCTTAATAATAGACTTCACTGTGCTTCTAGGCATTGATAAAGCCTTTGACATTTTCTTGTATCCATCTCTTGACTTGTGCCTGTCCACAACTTATTTATTCTGGAGATCTTTTGACAGTGCCTTGCCAGTTGCTTCAGTTACACTACCAGGAACTGAGATGCTCCAGGAAAGCTATTTTCATGCTGAGATGATCACTGTTGAAGGTCAAATGGCTTTGTGTGTGTCATTGGGAAGGTACACCTGATTGAGCTTACAAGTAATTTTAGGAGGGGGTGATCCTTTTTCCAACTCAGTGATTCTGTTTTTGAATTATCTTTATTTTCATCTGACATGTTGGTGTTATATTTTTCACTTGGATGTTATAAGTTGCACTGAGTAATTACAAATGTATAAACAAAAACTGTCTTTATTTCAGGCTGCAAAGCAACAAAATGTGATTATTTTCAAGGAGGGGTGTGATTCTTTTCAATACCCACTGTATATATTTTTAAGTAGACAACCCAAGGTATTGATCTAGGCCCATTTTTATATATTTCATGCCACCATTTTACCGCCAAATGTGATCAAATAAAAAAAAAAAAGTTAATTTGTTTCACAAACTTTAGGTTTCTTGATGAAATTATTTACAAACAGCTTGTGCAATCATGGCACAAATGGTTGTAAAAGGTCCTCTGGGATCCCCTTTGTTCTGAAATAGCAAACATGCATAATTTTGCTGTTGGTTTTTAGTAATTATAAGGCCGCTAATTGCAGCCGCGCACCACACTTCTATTATTCCAGGCAGTGAAGGGGTTAATCAGGTAGTGTGTAGGGTTAATGTTAGCTTTAGCGTAGAGATTACCCTTACACTTCTCACCCCCTCTTACCTCTCTAACAGCTCTCTTCCCTCACTCACTGCCCACTGATCACCCCCATCTTAGGTATTGGCAATCTGCCAGTATGAAAATGTAAGACTTTTTTTTTTTATTACATTTTTTTATGCAGGGCAGGATACCTCCTTACCCTCCAACCTCCCTGATCCCTCCCAATCAGCTCTCTCCCCCTCCCCCCTCTAACTATGGCCGCCATCTTAGGTACTAGGAGCTGTCTGCCAGTACCTATAAAAGACCTTTATTTACATTTTTATTTTATTTTTTCTGTAGTGTAGTGGTCCCTCCACCACCCCTCCCACGATCGCCAGTTAGTGGCCCCCCCCCCCCCCCCACATACCCTTTTCTGTAGTGTAGCTGCCCCGTCCCTCCCTTTCCCTTTTTTTCTGTAGCGTAGGGCGCTCCCACACCCTCCCTCTCCCCTCTGCTGCTGGGCCACCCACCCACCTCCTGCCCACACCAGCAAAGATCGTTACAGACTGTGACACCGACAGTGTCACTGTCTGTAAAGATCAGGAATCTGCCCTCATATGGAATCGTAGCACTGATTGTGCTCTGGTTCCATGTGTGCAGATGCCTGGAGCTTCCTGAAGCTCAGATATATATATATATATATATATATATATATATATTTATATTTACGTACAACATATAAATGCACGTCTATTTAAGTGAAGGGGTTAAACCAACATACATCATCCTTGATATTTAAAAGGGACAGTCTACACCAGAATATTTATTGTTTAAAACGATAAATAATTCCTTTATTACCCATTACCTAGTTTTGCATAACCAACACAGTTATAATAATACACTTTTTACCTCTGTGATTGCCTTGTATCTAAGCCTCTGCAAACTGCCCCCTTATTTCAGTCCTTTTGACAGACATCAATTTAAGCCAATCAGAGCTGGCTCACTGGAACTCCACGTGCATGAGCACAGTGTTATCTATATGACACACATGAACTAACACCCTCTAGTGGTGAAAAACTGTCAAAATGCCGAGAGAAGAGGCGGCCTTCAAGGGCTTAGAAATTAGCATATGAACCTCCTAGGTTTAGCTTTCAACTAAGAATATAAAGAGAACAAAGCAAAATTGATAATAGAAGTAAATTGGAAAATTGTTTAAATTTACATTCTATATCTGAATCATGAAAGTTTATTTTGGACTAGACTGTCCCTTTAACCCTTTGAGTGCTAATGACGGCTCTGAGTCGTCACAGAGTTTCCCACTCTGGTGCTAATGACAGCTCAGAGCCGTCGCTAGCACTCTCCCACCTTGAGGGAGATCTGGGGGCTCCCACCCGCTCCTACCCCAGCGATCGTGCCTGTAAAGTGACAGGCATCGCCAGGGCTTCCCGTTTTGCTTGGGGACGTCACGCGCAATAACGTGATGACGTCACCGCACAACTTTATTTATACTTAACAATGTTAAGTATAGGAGCAGGGGGCATGCTGCTTAGAAGCCTGTATCTCAAGACCCACCATTGGAAAGGTAATCGCCTAACCTTTCCAACAGTGTAAGTCTTGGGGGTCTGAAAAAAATAAAAAAAAAGTTAAAAAAAAAATGTTAAAAAAATTAAAAAAAAATTAAAAAAATCTTAGCACCCAGGTGGGAAAGTGCTTAGCACTCAAAGGGTTAACAGCTAACCCATCGCCTCAGCTGTAACCTTAACCACCAAATCCATCCAAGTTGAGAAACTTCTTGAGCCCCAGTAACTTAAAGGGACACTGTACCCAAATTTTTTCTTTTGTAATTCAGAAAGAGCATGCAATTTTAAGCAACTTTCTAATTTACTCCTATTATCAATTTTTCTTCGTTCTCTTGCTATCATTATTTGAAAAAGAAGGCATCTAAAATGGGCCGGCATCTAAACTTACATTCTTGCATTTCAAATAAAGATACCAAGAGAATGAAGAAAATTTGATAATAGGAGTAAATTAGAAAGTTGCTTAAAATTTCATGCTCAATCTGAATCACGAAAGAATTTTTTTGGGTACAGTGTCCCTTTAAGATCTCCAGCCAAGCAGTCATTCTAGATCACTGGTTTTCAAACCTGTCCTCCCTAAAAGACCAGATTTTGAGGATATCTGAACTGGAGCACAGGTGAAATAATCAGCCGATTAGTAAACCTGGTTATTTTACCTGCTCTCAGCCAAGGTAATCCTGAAAACCTGGCCTGTTGGGGAGGTCCGAGGAGAGGTTTGGTAACTTTCACCTCATCTTTACGGTCATTTTCGATAGTTGATCTATTGTCAGCTTAGTCAAGTAGACTAAAAAATAAAGTCTAGTCAAAATTAAACTTTCATGATTCAGATAGGGCATGTAATTTTAAACAACTTACCAATTTACATTTATCATCAAATTTGTTTTGCTCTCTTGGTATTCTTTGTTGAAAGCTAAACCTAGGTAGGCTCATATGCTAATTTCTAAGCCCTTAAAGGTCGCCTCTTATCTAGGTGCATTTGGAGTTTTTCACAGCTAGATAGCGCTAGTTCATGTGTGCCATAGATAACATTGTGCTCACTCCTGTGAGTTACCTATGAGTCAGCACTGATTGGGTTAAATGCATGTCTGTCAAAAGAACTGAAATAAGGGGGGTCTGCAGAGGCTTAAATACAAGGTAATCACAGAGGTAAAAAGTATATTAATATAACCATGTTTGTTATGTAAAACTGGGGAATGGGTAATAAAGGGATTATCTATCTTTTTAAACAATAAAAATACTGGGAGTAGACTGTTCTGTCACCCCCGATAATTCATAATCTATAAATTATGAAACCATAATGCTGCCACACCAACAAAGGTGAGTTTTCAACAGTTAGGGCCCCATTACCTGTAGGTCTCTGGGCTTGCGAGTTCTATAAAAAAACTCACTAATACTGTAAAGCCCCTGGCGCAAATCTCTTTTACTTTGAATACTGTGTGTCTCACAAAGGGGTGTTCCATGCATGTTGTCCTCCAGTAATGTTGGTGTATTTATCAGCAGCAATTACCACCAACGTGTTATGTATTGTAATTATGAATATTAATAATAATTAATAGCCGTATAAAATTATTGTCAGCGATATCTACAATTAATATAGCAGAATTTTGTCAATACACTCCAGTAAGATGTTAAATCTCTGTAGTGTACCCCAAAATATCACTATTGAGATCTATAAATTTGGCAACATTATTATTAAAAATTAATATTTAATCTCAATATAAAAATATTCCTAAATTCTAATCAGTTAATCTTTATATACACATTGATTATATTTATGAAGTAGCTGAATATCACCTATGACCAGTTATATCTATCAATTTATCAATACAATATTAAAATATAAAGCAGGCTATGAAGATATTTAGATTAATTGCTATTCAATAGGTATTGTCTATTATCCCATGTATGGACACAATATTTCTATAAATTAACCTTAACTCAAAATGAATCACTTAACAAATATCGCACATGAACAATTTGCATTTACCAGCAACACTTAGTCCAATACCAAAATATGGACTACTAACTTAACAATGCTTAGTTAACAATATAATCAAATATTTCAGCACAAATCTTACCAAATCTCAATAAATCTAATAGAACTTCCAGAAAAATATAATTAAACTATTTGGCCCAAAATAGTCTTATAATACTTTAAATAATCAACTAGAGATTTTTACACAAATTTATCAGCTCAACATATACCAAACAATATGGCATCAAATAGTTTCAACTTAGCCACAACAACTAGTGCAATTTCTAAAATATATCACAGTAAATAAAAAATTAATTTATAAATATAGAATACAAAACCTTTCCTCTCAACAGTAAATTGCTTAATGCTAGATATGATTATTTATAGATTACACAGGACTATGGAACACCTACCTCTAACTACAAATTACGCTTACAAATCACAGCTATGCTTAAACTACTGTGATAGAGACTACCTTTGATTCAAAATATTAAATATATTTAACAATCGCCAAACATTACCAGATAACCAATTTGAGAGTTTCAGCTTTCCAGATATCTCTATTGTCATATATTTTAAAGGGAGATATTGCGCAATCTGAAGGTGAATAATAGGTTCAATTTGATAACTCTTTCGGTATAAAAAGGGTCCCAAACGTTTATCTCACCAAGACTTGTATATCCAAGGCAGCAAATTTAACCAGACAAGGGTCAGACTCAATCAGTCACAAGTCAAAGTAAGCAGCATCAGCCCCTTTTACCTTATGTGCCAAGAGTTTTATCTCTGATAAACTCCTCCCCATTTCTTGAATCATTCAATAGAATCTGGATACGCCCTTTGAGCCGGAGCTTACCTCTCATAGGTTACTGGGAAATGACACTTTGTAATTCAATCTCCCTTTGATTGAATTTCTCTGGCTGTAATTCTCACATTGAACACCGGGGGCACAATAGGCAACGGAATGCAGTTTCATTAGTAAATAATACACACAGAAAAATATATTTTCTCATGTTTATTTAATACACTTATTTAATACACTTATATTTTCTAGCTCAATAAACTTTTTGGTGAATTTGATATGGTGGTATTTAATTTAACGGAGCATGTGTATTTCAATAACAGACATGGGGTATTCTGATCTCTCTCAAATATATATATATATATATGTATATTAGACGTAATATGAATATACCTATCTGACGTATGCTTCCATACAATTCTACTTATATCTTAAGATGTACTTAAAATCATGTTTCCATATTCCATACGTACCTGCACTTAGAATTCTGTTGGAACCAATATCACTATAAATATATATATTTATATTATTTCATTTAATAGGAATATATTGTATATCTGTGGATAGCACTTTAATATTGAGAGCATAAAACTATATGATACAATTCATAGCACAAATTACATAGTCATTGTCCATTTCAGAATATAGAACTTTTTATACATCCTAAATATCATTTGTCAATCAGATGTCTGAAAAACAAAGACAAATATTGTTGAGCATATATTTTAAATAGGGCAATACAGCTGTTCATTTAATACATTGCACATCTGTGGATATCACTTCATATGGAAGGACATGGTGATCTACCATTTGATTACCATATAAGTGTTAATTTACTATCTTCCTGAAGATTTTGAACATTATTGAACTAAAGTACAGACCCAGTGTCTCCCTCACCCCAGGGGGTGGTGATCTGGGGAAAATGTTTCTCAGGGTAATTTAATTTACAGATTTGAATCAGGGAAAACCACACAACAAAAACTATTGAAATGACCTCTTCTCCGAGACCGTTATCAAAGGTTCTTGAGATGTGACATTATCTCTATTTAATAAAATGTTTGTTTTGAACTCATACATCAGGTTTATTAGAAGTGTGTCTTTATCAGTAAGGGGGGGGGGTCTGTACTGTGTATCTGGTCAGAGCCGGCAGTCTGAATAAACATACTTTCTTTCTGTGTACTTTGACAAGCTAGGCTTGTGCTGGGTATCTGAGCTTTCAGCAAAGGGGGGTCTGGGTCGCCCACCTCAGTCATTGATAGAGAGAACTGTATCATTTACAGATATCAAGACATTTTTATATACCACTGAAATATTGCATATATAATATATATATATATATCTCAATTAAAGTGGCAGTAAACTTACAAACTAATGTTATATAATTCTGCACATAGTGAATTATATAACATTAGCTTACCTCACTCCCGCTCTGGTCTAGTAGCAGGAGCGAGCTACATTCAAAATTTACAAACTTTCAGCTGTTTGCAATGAACAAATCCAACAAAAGCAATTGAAATAGCTCAACACAACAAATGCTTCAAGTGGTTTCCCCAAATTCAACTGAAAATGCAACTTTTAATGATTTCTGCAGTCCCAAAAGAGATCATCACCCTTCACAAAGAACAGGATACAAAAAGATAGCAAAGGCACTGAATGTTTCTAGAGACACCGTTGGAAGCATAGATCGCAAGTTCAAAGTTAAAGGAACAGTGGTTACACTATCTGGACGGGGCAGAAAAAGGAAGCTACTGTATCAATGGCTGCAACCAGATTTCTGAGAAGGCAGGTTGAGAAAAACCCTTGAGTGACTGCTAAAGACCTTCAGCAAGACTTGGTGGCAATAGGAACTGAGGTTTAAGTTTGCACAGTAAGGCATGTACTGAATGCAGAAGGTTTCTATAACAAAACTAAGACGTACACCACTACTGACCCAAAAGTACAAGAAAAGTCAGCTTCAATATGCTCAAAATCATAAATATGCCACAGAAGTTTTGGGATTCTGTTTTGTGAAGCAAGGAAACAAAACTGGAACTTTTCAGCTCAATGGATCAGCAGTATGTCTGGTAGAAGAAGAATGAAGCATACGCTTGGTAGGGGCTTGGTGATGTTCTGGGGTTGCTTTGTATCCACTGGCACTGGAAACCTGCCGCGTGTGGAAGGCAAGATGGATTCATTGAAGTATCAGGAAATCCTAGGAGAAAACGTCATACCGTCTGTGAGGAAGCTGATGCTTGGGTGTCATTTGACCTTCCAACATGACAATGATTCCACCACGGCTTGGTTGCAGAAGTAGTCCTGGAAGATTCTACAGTGGGCATCCCAGTCACCCGACTTGAACCCCATAGAAATCTCTGGTGGGATTTGAAGAATGAGGTTGAAGTATGCAAATCCAAGATTATTATTTAACTGGAGGTCATTACTCAAAGAGGATTTTGCGGATTCCTCAGGAACGCTGCCAGATGCTGGTGTCTGGCTATGCATCTCGTTTGCAGCAGGTTATAACAGCAAAAGGGTGCTCTACTAAGTACTAAAGATGCTTGCCATGAAGGGGTTGAATCATTTTGAGACTGCAGAATTAATTATAATTTGCATTTTCAGTTGAATTTGGGGAAACCACTTGAAGCATTCGTTGTGTTGAGCTATTTCAATTGCCTTTGTTTTGATTTGTTCAATGCAAACAGCTGAAAGTCTGTAAATATTGACAATAAACCTGATTTGCAATGGGGGCTGAATCATTTTCATTACAATTGTAGATATAAAAATAAAACTACCAGGCCCTGGACATGTCCTGATAAAATTTACCGTTCTTTGAGGTCACTTAGGTTATGAACCATTACTCTATACATTTGTTTTATCTTGCTGGTGAGAATGAATTAAAATATTTATTGTTTAAATAATAAAAAAACACATCCCTATGAAAATAGGGGATTGTAAGAAGCTATGACAAAAAAAAAAAAAAGTCATCTTTTTTTGTATTCGCTACATTACTTTATTTTCAAAGTGAACGCCAGCAAAGTTTGGCTGTTCAGTGACCTTTATTGCTTTACACTAAAGAGGCATCCTAGAGAGTCTGCAAAAGGTTTTTCATGTTCCGTCCAACAAATTTTTAGATAGATAATCGGGTAATTTGTTATCCCACGCTCCTCTCCTCCATATAGATCAAACCTCTATGGATGACACATACAGGGGCAGTTCGGGAAAACTTTTTATTAAACAAAGAAAGTATAATACAGCTGTACATTTACACAAAACTCAAAAAGGTCAAAGGATGTGGGAGGAGGGCTCAGTCACTATCACTGCCATCTGTAGACCCAAAGCCCTGTTCACTGCCACTGCGATCATCATTATCTTGCCGAGTGTGATCACTACCAGAAGGACTACTACTGGCACTTCGGCTTCGGCTCCGGCTGCGACTCCTCCCCCGGCTCTTTCTCTCGTCTTCACTACCGCTCTCATCCTCATCTCCCCCACTCTCCTTTTTCTCATCGTCATCACTGTCTTCTTCGTCATCGCTGCCAAAGATCTCCTCTTTATCACGTGCGGCACGATCTTCCTCGCTACTCTCCTTGTCCTCCTCTTGCTCTTTCTTTTCCTCCTCTGCATCTTCACGTTCGCTTTCGCTCTCAGACTGTTCTGCAGCGCTGCCCTCCTTCTCACTTTCGCTGTCCTTTTCTTTATTTTCAGCATCTGTGGGGTCAAATTGAAGAATCAATAATAAAGTAATAATAAAGATTTGGTAAAAATTGCTAAAAAAAAAAAAAAAAAAAAAAAAAAGGGGGGGGGGGAATAAATCATGAGAAAAGACACCAATGGAAAGGCGAGAGCAGACTGATTAGGGATAGGGCCAAGGACATAAATGCTCTGGTTTAAATCATATAAACAAGTACTATCTACTCAGCTTACATACCCTATTGAATTAGTATGACTTTAGTCATAACTGGAAATAGTGGAAACTGGAAATAGTTGAGTTTAAAATTGAAAATCTTATGGGGCCATAAGAGTCGAAAAAATAAATGTTCTTATTTGACAGAGCATATAATTCTAAGCAAACAGAGAGAGGCACAGTCACAGGTCAATACCATTGTTAGCCTGTTTTATGGAGATTCCCTACCAGGGTGCAGCTTCTTTTAAGCCCAGTAATGCTTTTCACAGAGTAGTATATCAGTCTGATCCTGCCTATTACAGTCAGTCCAGCGCCAAAATACCAGGCAATTCCTCTCTCACCAAGGAACACAGCAACCAAAGATGATCGTTTCGGCCTTCATTGGGCCTTGTCAGTGAGGTGTAGCCACATTCCTCTAAGCACACTGAGCAAGGAGTCCATGTCTGATTGCACCTTTTCCCTTAGGGAGACTAAATACACAGAGAGAAGCGCACTCACAGGAACGAACAACCAGCTTCTCTCTTTTTGTATATGCAAATTATGACCCCGAAGGAAGTCTCCCTATGGGTGATATGGGAAACCAGACGTGGACCTGTTGCTTGGTGTGCCTGGATTGTACCGTTTAGTCAGGAGCAGACTGATATACTACAGTAAAGGTCTTCTCTGTGAAAGGCACATGTTGAGTAAAAAGAGGCTACTGCTTGGGTGGTAACTAGCCATAAAACAAGCTATTTTGCTATTGTTCGTTTCCAGGTTGATCGCTTCTCTTTTTGTGTATATAATTTTAAGATTATCGGCCCTGCACTACTACTGAGTCGTACGACTAGAGACACTGATTGCATCAGAAGTGCTCTGATGGTCCCAAGCAGTATTTCTACTGTGTGTTTAACCCCTTTGCAGCGGTTAAAGACACAAAGGTGCAGGGTCAAGTCTTAAAACGACATGCCCTACTGCATTAGAGCATCTACTTTTTTAATTATTACGGCCCTTTAAATGTTATTTTATTCTTTAACAACCACAATGTTTCCTGGTATAATACATCTATAGTGCTCATTTCATCTAAGGGTTAATCAGTGAGATTGCGTGGTCTGTGGGTAGAGCAGAGTTCTTAAATACTCGACATCTGCCATGGTAGTTTAGTCTTCGTGAAAGTGCTGATGTAGCGTGAAATATGTCAAGCTGTTTCTCATGCTGTAGTGTTGTAAACAATTTCTATGTACGTTTTAAATACATTTTCTATCTAAAAATTAAAAGGGACAATAATTTTGTTATTGATTAAAAAGATAGGCAACACCTTTGCTACCCATTCCCCACCTTTGCACAACCAACAATGTTAAATTAATATACTTTATACACTCTAAGTTTACATGTTTCTAAGCACCAGAAGACAGCCCCCTATCTCAGTGCTTTTTAGATCTTGCAAAATAGCTGGAAAGTGCTAGTTCATGTGTGCCATATAGATAACATTGTGCTCACTCCCGTGGAGAATAATAATGGTTATGTAAGAATCAGCACTAATTGGCTAAAATGCAAGTTTGTAAAAAGCACTAAGATAATGGGCAGTCTGCAGAGGCTTAGATATAGGTAATGATAGAGGTAAAAAGAATATGAATATAACCATATTGGTTATACAAAACTGGAGAATGGGTAATAAAAGGGATTATCTATATTTTTAAACATAATTTTCAAGTAGACTTTCCCTATGATTTTATTTTGTTTTTACTGTTGCCCTGGATTCTATATATGGATTATATTAGAACGTCAGTCCTTTGCACTTCTGATTTAGCACCAGGTCTTTCTGGGTTGGCAAATCGTTTGGAGACTGACGGTGGAGTTACACAGAATTCTTATTTATCCGGTGTTTGCCTATTATTGTCAAAGTGACTAAGACTTTATATTTACGTTTATTACAAAGTAGCAGGAAGCTTTCAACATTATTTCCGCAAAAGGACACAAACGGAAAGGTAAAGACTGAAACAGGTGAGATGGAAATTAGTGAACTGAAAGAGAAAATCAAAGAATAGAAGAGGTCGCAACCAGTAAAACAGAACACGCCTAAGGAATGAGGCTGGAAAGCAGGAACAGAGGGGGACACACATGGTTGCACAGAGATCATTAAAGAAACATGAAATCAAAAATTGTTGGTTCACGATCCAGAGAGAAAATACAATTTTAACCCTTTCACTACCGGGAATTCCAGCCAAAAACTTGCCCAAAATACCAGAGCATTTTTAGAATATTTGCTATCACTCCATTTAAACAGAAATAGAGCCTTGTTTTTTTGTTTTATTTACCTATCAAATCTATATATATATATATATATATATATATATATATATATATATATATATATATATATATATATATATATATTTAAGTAGACAACCCAAGGTATTGATCTAGGACCATTTTGGTATATTTCCTGCCACCATTTCACCACCAAATAAAAAAAAAAAATTGGTACTTTTTTCACAAACATCGGGTTTCTCACAGAAATTATTTACATACTGCTTGTGCAATCATGGCACAAATGTTTGTAAAAGTTTCTCTGGGGTGCCCTTTGTTCAGAAATAGCAGACATATATGGCTTTTCCATTGCTTTTTGGTAATTAGAAGGCCGCTAATTGCAGCTGCGCACCACACTTATTATTCCCAGCAGTGAAGGGGTTAATTAGGTAGCTTAAAAGGTTAATGTTAGCTTTAGTGTAGAGATTAGCCTCCTACCTGACACTTCCCCACCTCCCACTGGTAACCCCCATCTTAGGTACTGGCTGACAGTCTGCCAGTATGAAAAAATAAGGCTTTTTATTTTAATAATGGTTTTTATATTTCTCCAGTGTAGGATCCCCCCTTACCTCCCAACCTCCCTGACACCCCCCCCCCCCAAACAGCTCTCTAAACCTCCCCCCTCTAACTGTTAGGCATCAACTTAGGTGCTGGCAGTTGTCTGTTTTGTTTTTTCCTTGTAGGTAGTGTAACCCCCATCTCCCCCCCACCCGCGATCTTTAGTTAGGGGGCCTCCACATCCCCTTTTCTGTAGCGTAGCTGCCCCATCCCTCTCTGTCCCTTTATTTGACTTTTTCCGTAGCATAGGGTCCCTCCCACTTCCTCCCGCCTCCCCTGCTGGGCTGCACACCCGCCACCAGACTCCCACCCATACCTCCCACCGGCTCCCGCAGAAGATCGTTTCAGACGGTGACACACACAGTGTCACCGTCTAATGATCAGGCATCTGCCCTTATATGGAGGCGGAACACCAATCGCACTCCGGCTCCATATGCGGCAGATGCCTGAAGCTTCAGGAGCTCCAGATCTCGGCTGTAATTTAACAGCCGAGAGTGCTGGAGCATCCTGAAGCAATTACGTATATATACGTTGTTGCGGTACGATAGCCAAAGTACTGCAAAACGTCTATATACGTCACATTGGGTGAAGGTGTTAAACAACTTTCCAATTTACTTTTATGATCTAATTTGATAGGTTCTTTGTGTAGCCTTTGTTGAAAAGCATACCTAGGTATGCTCAGGGGGCAGTTATGCACGACTGGGAGCTAGTTTCTGATTGGTGGCTGTACTCATATGCTCGTCATTGGTTCACCAGATGTGTTCAGATAGTTCCCAGTAGTGTGTTGCTGCTTCTTCAACAAAGTATAACAAGAGAATAAGCAAATTTGAAAATATGAGTAAACTGGAAATTTGTATGGGTTGGGTTGCAATGTCTCTTTACCAACGTGTAGGTGTCAGAGCAGCGGGAATGCAGAAGCCATGAGGGAAGCACACACGTGCTGGTTCTAAAGTTAATGGCTTTGTATAGAACAGAGACAATGCACAGAATATAGTAGTAGTAGAAACATCAGCCTTGAAATCAGGAACACTGCAAAGGTGCTAAGCACATGGCAGCAAAGTAAAGGCTACAAGAGGAGCAGAACAACACACACTCGAGTAGGAGCATGAAATATACAGTCTGATAACATTACCTGAGACTTGGACATCATGGTCCACCTCAATCTCCTCCTCTTCCTCTTCTGGCTCATGGTTCTCCAACTGAGCTCTGCGGGCTTCCTGTCGAGAGAAAGGAGACAAATCAGTAAGGTGGTCCTTGTTACTTGACTTCCTCCCAACCTTGTACTCCCTTGTTTCCACAGCCAAACCACTATTGGGCACTTCTGAAATTGCTCCCAGAGCCCTCTTTAAGACATGTACTTGTCCCTTCCCATATCAATGCTCCTACGATTCTACTAGATACCAGCATGACACAACCTTTTCACACCTAAAACCCTCCTAGGCATGTAAGAGACCCAACTGTATCACACTCTGCTCCTAGACTTGACCTTATCACTACTCCTACACTCCTGAGCACCTCTGAATCTATCCCACCCATGTCACACTTGTCACATAAGTCCTAGGCACCACGGTTTTCTGCCCATATCACCTTGCCTACACTTCTATTAGGTACCTCTGAGAGCCAACCATATCATTTTCTCCTCACCTCTCCTGGACACCTTCAACTGCTTCCTCCAATACTTAAAAGTCCCATCCATATGTTAAACCAACAACCACAAAACATTCTGAGCCAGTTTCTCCACAGATCAGCCTCCTGAGTACCAGTCCCTGCATCTGGCACTCCACCAAGAACCTTCCTGGTCACCTAGGAGTCCCTCATCCATATCACTCCTCTCCCACCCCCTGTATATCTTGCCATGTTACCTGTGCCTCCAGCTCCTTCTCATTCATGTCTCTGTGTTTAACCACCAAGAAAGCATTTGTGCCAGACTGTACGCCAGCCTTTACCCTCCTCTTGCTCAGCCGCACTCTGTGGAAAAGAGATGTTCCCAGTCATTATCTTGTGTATATTTTTTTTTTTTAATACTCCTCTTGGTCATATTTCATAGGAGCAAACTTACCTGGTCTCCAGCTCATTATAGTACACACCATCACCCTCTCGGAAAATGAAAAAGTAATTTTCCTCGTAGCCTTTGCTGGCCTTGTTCTTCACGTTCCAGTTGTACTCTCTAGCAATCTTATAATCATATCTGTAAAAGAAGAATGTCAGGTGTCACTCCATGCACAACAAAAAAACTACGGAATTGTGGCACAAGTTGCTTTGCGACACTCACATATCCTCAGGCATGTAATCCAGGCCTTCTTCCTGGTCTCTCTTGCGCTTACGCATTGTTTCTTCTCCAGGAAGGAAGTACGCCACAAACTGGTTGCCCTCTTCATCCATCATACCTCTGGAAGAGAAGGAGAAGACGATAAGTGGGCATGGGGGCATTAGGGTATTTAATGTGACAGTGAGACCTTTGTAATGAGGTTGGGTTCCATCAAATCCCTTTATTTCATTCACAAAATGTAGACAATCTTATAAGGGAAATGAAAGCCATATTTTTTCTTTCATTATTTAGATACAGCATACAATTTTAAGCAACTTTCCAATTTGCTTCAATAATATAATTTGCTTCATTCTTTTGGTATCCCTTTTTGGCTAAGAGGTGAAAATGTCACCTCATTGAGGAAATGTTGTTTTGCCATGGGCGGACGGAGGCGCTCAGCATTAACTTGCTGCAAGTAAAGGAACTTTCAGCATGAATTTTTTTAGACTTAATGACTCAAAGTCCACTTTACTTGTAGCACTGGTAAATCCTAGAGTTCCAAATACGCTAGGATTTACCATCACTTTGAATGTGACAAACTGAGGAAAGGGAGAGATTAAACCCATAACACCAGCCACAAAACGGATGTGATATGCTGCTGTAGCAATGCATGGAGGCCCTGCAATGCATCCACGAATATGTAAAAATGCATCTCCTGCTCACCTGATCATGGCCTGTGACATCATATCCAGTGCAGCTGACCCAGAGGCATCTTTGGGAGCTGGGTCTGAGTCGAAGATTACCTGAGCGCATGGGTTGATCCACATCTAGAAGCACAGAAAGAAAAATGTAATGTAATGGAAGATACAAACAGGAAAGCGAGACCACTCTGGATCCCAATAAATCATATCAACAACACCCATGATGATATGTTACTAAGCAACACAGCTGAAAAAGGATAATCTGAAGAGTACCTTGAAGTCTGGGAACGCTGGCATGATCTCCACTGGAGTGACCCGTGGCTTACTGTAATGCTGAGTGATCTGAGTAAGAAAGAAAAATGTATTAGAATCATGCAACTATCAAATATAAAGAGAATGACAAAATGTATCCAGACTAAACCCTCCAGCCACCAGACTAACAGACCAAACCACACCAGATTAAAAGAGTCTGCCCCTCTGCCTACCAATCACTAGACTAATGAAGCCCACTTCATATCTACAAGCTGCCAGACTAGAAATGTCTGCCTCCCCTGCATCAACCACCAGTAATCAGCCCACCAACTTGTCATTATTTTCCTGCTACTTACAGGCTTCTGAGCATCCTCAAATGTCTTCTCGATAGCAGAGATCTGACTGTCCCTGTCTTTGTATATATCTTCTTCTGTGAATTGCTGCTTCACGGAGACTCCAATCCTGTGCAAGACACACAGCTATTACACCAAGCCAGGTTGAGTGCTGACCTCACATATGATAACCAGAAAAGGACAGGAATAATTCTAAATAGACCACCACAGCAGGAACTATGAGGGCTTGGGTATTAAATTACTGGTGGAATGCTAGATGCTGTGGCCAAATATGGACCACCAGGTTGTATTGTAATATAATCAACTTACTTGACTTCCGGTTTCTCATTGGAAATACCATAACGGTTAAACTCAGTAGAGATGTACTCAGTCTTTCTCATCCATGGTACCACCTTGGCGTGCTGCTGAGACCTGTAAAGGAATAGCAAAGGATAGAACCCACCTTAAAGGATAAATTAAAACGCAAAAGATAGACAAAACGCAAGACAGAAAGTTGAGGGATAGACCCCCAAGCTCAGAGATAGAAGTGAGGCATTGTACCATAGGCTGAAGGACTGATACGCTATAAATGATGTGGTGGTGCAAAGATCTCCTTAAGAATGAGAAATAAAAGCTATAAAGATCTGTATGTGGATGAGATATCACTAAATAAGGAAGGAAACCACTTCAAGCTCCTGGAGACAATGGGGAGGATGGAGATAATCACTTTGGGATAAACTTGAGGCAGAGACTGAAAAAATCTTTGAGCTTCGGAAAAAAGTAAAGTGGGGCAGGAACATCTTCAAAGTAAGGGGTTTAATATGAATAGAGGAGCCACGTTGGATCAGAAAGACAAAGTGTGGGGAGAGGAACGATTTGGGGGGAAATGGCAGAATGTGGGTAGAGAAAAAATTAGACAATAAAGAAAGATGTGTAGAAGGTTACCGTGTGACAGAAAACCAGGAAGCAGGGGACAAGATACCTCTTTGAGCTGCTTGGAGCCTGGATTTCTTCTTCCAGAAGTTTTTCATCAGCATATTCCAGAAGAACTGCAAACAGAAAAACAATGTAATCTTTCTTGTGCTAATGTAAAACCCCTTAAGATCAGTGGTTTTCAAACTGGTCTTCTGCCCTCTCTAAAAGGCCAGATTTTCAGGACTACCTTGGATGAGAGCAGGTTAATAACCATGTTTACTAATCAGCTGATTATTTCAAATTTCCTGAAAATCAGGTCTGTTAGGGAGGCCAGAATTAAGAATTCCATGAGAAATTATATATATATATATATATATATATATATATACACAAAAATAGCAGGGAAGGCACTCTCCGTTTACAACCACCTTTATTGGTAAATATATATATATATATATAAAGGTGGTTGTAAACGGAGAGTGCCTTCCCTGCTATTTTTGAATATTTAGAAGTGCACCCCGGCGGCTGAAACTTATAGTGTGCTGATTCCCTGCTATTAATTTGACTATATATATTTCTCATGGAATTGGTATATATATATATATATATATATATATATATATATATATATATATATATATATATATATATATATATATATATATATATATATATATATATATATATATATATATATATATTAAATAAAAATAAAATTAGGGAGAGAAACTATTATTTTTCTAAAACACCTTATTACTGGTGTTTAATAGGTAGAAAATTTGTAAATAACCTAGCCAGCGTTAGCTGAATATAGGCCTGGTGCAGACCCAAATTAATTGTATAGTTTCAGAATATTTTTAAAAAAGAAAAATATTATGACATAGCAGAGCTATATGAGTATACTATGTATAAAGTAGGGGAAAACAGCACTCAGCAACAATTTACTCCTGATAGATCTAATATGTAGATTAAAGGCTGAAACATTTGTATCCAGACACAGAAACAACTGACACACCTCGGTCTCTTCAAAAAACCATGACTTTTATTCCTATAGCATAGAAAAAACAAAGCAAGCATGCATTTGCTAAAAATAGAGCGCCACTGCAGTGGATAGACTATCTGATTTAAATGTGTATATTAATACTAAACACAGATAAATATAAGATACAGGAGCTCACAAACTTCTAAAATACATAGATATTCAACAGTAAGAAAAAATGCCAAATATAATTGTGACTGTAAGGACAAATGTAGTGAGACATCTTGAATCACAGTCCTGATGGTGAAGACTAGGTAATTTTGTGATACGATTCCTTAGAGCGTCTCATAGTCACTGATAGATAAGGCATTGAACGTTACTTGAAAAAACTGACGGTACCGAGGTAAAAGCGTCCTCAAACATCAGTTAGCCAGATATTACTGATCTTAGAACATGTCGGCTCATTATCCTTGAGCGGCTTATCAATTTAAACAAATGCATACGACCTTGTTATTTTGCAGCAAAATCCGGGTATGCAAGGCACTTTCAAGAGGCTTTCAGGTAAGTGGACCGGGACTCCTCCTCCGACGTCCTGTCAATCCCAACTTGGTTCGGTCTGTATCTTTGCTCGAAAGAACACAGGTCAGACTTGAAACTTGGGCAAATCAACTTTCTTACGCCTCCGCCAGAAATCTTCCGGACCGTTAGGTATACATCCACCAAACTTCCAGGTGCTATACCGGTGCTGCTCTTTCAGAATGATTAGGTCGACGCGCGTTTCGCCCCACAATGCTGTGCGGTCGGGTCCTCGTCAGGACTATCACACTAGGACAGAACTTGCTGCTTTTATTGATTGCTCACCTGCGGATGTAGCAAGGTGTGTCCAAGTTGGCCAATCATATTTACTGAATGCGTAACACCTTTTTTATCCCTTTTCTTATATAATTCAACCACTTGAATTTTCACTTTAAAGGGACTTTTCAAAATCAAGGTTGATGTACAGAAAAGAAGAATCTTTTATCATTAGCGGTTAAGCATATTTAGAAGCAAGTTTATATAGGAAACAAAAGAAAATTTCACGGCATTAAAAAGAAACCGAAGTGTGCAGAGTCTCAACAAACTTATCTAAAATGACTCATCAGAGACAACTGATTAGATTCTCTTGTATCAAAACGATAGGCTTAGATTACATATATAAAGTAAGTAATCTTCTTTCTCTTCCTTCTTACGTAAAGGACACTCCAGATCTTTTGGGTAAATTGGACAATGTAACAGTCTCTCCTAAAACGATCCTTGTATCCCTAGATGTAGAGAGCCTCTATTCATCCATACCACATGAGGCAGGACCGAACCAAGTTGGGATTGACAGGACGCCGGAGGAGTCCCGGTCCACTTACCTGAAAGCCTCTTGAAAGTGCCTTGCATACCCGGATTTTGCTGCAAAATAACAAGGTTGCATGCATTTGTTTAAATTGATAAGCCGCTCAAGGATAATGAGCCGACAAGTTCTAAGATCAGTAATATCTGGCTAACTGATGTTTGAGGACGCTTTTAACTCGGTACCGTCAGTTTTTTCAAGTAACGTTCAATGCCTTATCTATCAGTGACTATGAGACTCTAAGGAATCGTATCACAAAATTACCTAGTCTTCACCATCAGGACTGTGATTCAAGATGTCTCACTACATTTGTCCTTACAGTCACAATTATATTTGGCATTTTTTCTTACTGTTGAATATCTATGTATTTTAGAAGTTTGTGAGCTCCTGTATCTTATATTTATCTGTGTTTAGTATTAATATACACATTTAAATCAGATAGTCTATCCACTGCAGTGGCGCTCTATTTTTAGCAAATGCATGCTTGCTTTGTTTTTTCTATGCTATAGGAATAAAAGTCATGGTTTTTTGAAGAGACCGAGGTGTGTCAGTTGTTTCTGTGTCTGGATACTATATATACACACACACACACACATATATACATACATACATACACACACAGTATATCTATATGTCTTGTTAATCTTACCATTGGGATCAATACGATATGTGTCCGGGTTAATCAGGTCGATGGTGACACCAAGGTCTGGCTCAGTCAGGAGGTCATGCTTATGTTGTTTTTCCAAAGATGTGGCTTTGTACTGCACAAACCTACAAAGACAAAGCAATACCAATAAGACAGACTGAAGAGGAAAAACCCATCACCGAATCTCAAACAGGTCTTCTCATGCTCACCTGTTCTGCTCAAAAGGGTAAGTTATAAACTTTGGGTCGAAGGGGATATCAGGAAGAGTGTTGCAATATTTCACACGACAGACAACTCCTGACCTGAGGGAGAAACATGGAGGACGATTATGAGAAATATGGAACAAAGGAAACATACAGCCCCCTTCACACACCTCCAAATACTCACCGTTCTGGTACTGTCCTGTGTGCAGTGGATCTAGAAGACCAGAGAGATATTGTGTAAATAAAAAGATAATTGTGTGCAAAGATAAAAAATGGGTAAAGCAAAGGGGGATATTGAGCATCATCAATGAACAGACACAACAAAGGGAGATATCTCAACAATACCAAATGACACATTGACATTAAAGGGACAGTAAAGTCATAATTAAACATTCATGATTTAGACAGAGCATACAATTTTAAACAACTTTCCAATTTACTTCTATTATTTAATTTGCTTCCTTCTCTTGTTATCCTTTGCTGAAAGCTTTATCTAGGTAAGCTCGGGAGCAGCAAAGAATCTAGGTTCTAGCTGCTGATTGGTGGCTGCATATATATACAGATTGTCATTGGCTCACTATGTGTTCAGTTAGAAACCAATAGTGCATTGCTGCTCCTTCAACAAATGATACCAAGAGATTGAAGCAAATATGATAATAAAAGTAAACTGGAAAGTTGTTTAAAATTGTATGTTCTACCTAAATCATAAAAGAAAAAATTTGGGTTTCATGTCCCTTTAACATGCATGAAAATAAAAAGTATTGGATTTCATGAGAGACTATGACAGACAAAACTGACAAAAATGTGAAATAAAGGTGCAACCAATCAGAATATTTCTCTCTTTTTACTGATTTTTAATGCAGTGAACCCCCCCCCTCTAATCTTGTCTGCTAACACCACAGTAACCTTATATACATTACATCTACTACACACCTGAAACCTGAAGAGAGATTAAACACAAAAACACCCAGTGTCTTTCCTTACAAAACTTAACCTCAACAGATAATTTATTACAAATGATTTCCCTCTTACAGAATTGTGCTGTTCTCTCCTCCCTTTGGCTTGGCCAACTGCTCCCCCATTTAACTACCAACAGTCCCTGGGAGAGAAGACTGCAAGTGACAATAATTTACTATAAAAATCTAATTTACTGAACATCCTAACAGTGCCACAGCCAGTACTGTATAGTTGATACTATCGGACACAGAGTAGTTAGGTATCTTCTTAAAGGGACATTCTAGATTAAAACTAAAACAATTTATAAAGCACATAGGTTTTTTTTTTTTACACTTTTACATTTCTTAATTAAAGGGGTTAGGGTCCCATAACACAACAGCTCAGCAACATATATTATGTCACATAACCCTCTACACAAGTCTGACAAATTGCGTTATAATATGTCACGTAAACCAATTAACAAGCCCACAGCTGTATGTCAATAAACAAGCCCACAGCTGTATGTCACATAACTCTTTAAACCACCAAGGAAGCATATACAAAGACATCACATAACTGTATAAAACAGCCTGCGTTGAAAATTATGTCGGATAAACCAATACACAAGCTTACTGCTACATATTATACTACTACATTATAAACAAGTAGGCCTCCATATAATTGCCACATAATTTTATGCACAAGCCCATCACTGCCAGTCACATAGCATAGCCCAGTGCTTGACAAATGTGTTTAAAAATTAGGAGCCAGTAAGAATATTTAGGAGCCAGGCATATTTTTAGGAGCCAGACCGTTGGATTTGTATATAGATATATGGCGAATAACCCAAAAAGTTAGGAGCCAGGGGTAAAATTCTAGGAGCCAGTGGCTACCAGGCTCCTGGGTTTGTCGAGCCCTGGCATAGCCTATAATAAGTATAACCACATAAAGTCATACACAATTCTGGTATACTATTTTATGTCACATAACCATGTACACAAGTCCATAACTGTATATTATGTTGTATAACTTCATACTGAGCACATATATATCATGAACTTATAGGCAAGCTCACATGTCATTCAACTTTATACAAAGTTCAGATCCATAAATAATGTCACCTTACCTTATACAAAAGTTCATGTAGTATGAGACTTAACTTTATACACTAGCCCAGAGATTGTCACTCACCCTTATGCTATGTCATATCATAAATAAGCTCAGAGTGACCCGCATATAATATAACATAACCTTATACACAAGCTCAGACATTGTCACCCATCCTTATGCTATGTCATATTACATTATACATAAGATTAGGCCAACTATTTAATATAACTTTATACACTAGCCCAGAGATTGTCACTCACCCTTATGCTATGCCATATCATAAATAAGCTCAGACCTGCATATACACAACACATAACATTAATACACAAGCTCAGACATTGTCACTCATCCTTATGCTATGTCATATTACATTATACATAAGATCAGACCCGCATATAATATAACCTTATACAAAAGCTCAGGGATTGTCACTAAACATGCTATGTCATATAACATTATAAATAAGGTCAGACCCACATATAATATAACCTTATACAAAAGCTCAGAGATTGTCACTAACCCTTATGCTATGTCATAACAGGGCTCGACAAACCCAGGAGCCTGGAGCCACTGGTTCCTATAATTTTACCCCTGGCTACTAACTTTTTGGGTTATTCTCCATATATCTATATATATAAATCCAACTGTCTGGCTCCTAAAAATATGCCTGGCGGCTCCAAAATATTCGTACTGGCTCCTAATTTTTAAACAGATTTGTCAAGCACTGTCAAATAACATAAATAAGCTCAGACCGGCAGATAATATAACATTATACAAAAGCTCAGAGATTGTCACTCACCCTTATGCTATGTCATATAACATTATAAATAAGCTCAGACCTGCATATAATATAACTTTATACACAATCTCAGAGATTATCACTAACCCTTATGCTATGTCACATAACATTATAAACAAACTCAGATCCACATATAAATTAACATTACTTTATACACAAGCTCAGGGATTGTCACTAACCATTATGCTATGTCATATAACATAAATAAGATCAGACTTGCAAATAATATAACATAACTTTATACACAATCTCAGAGATTATCACTAACTTTATACACAATCTCAGGGATTGTCACTAACCATTATGCTATGTCATATAACATAAATAAGCTCAGAACTGCATATAACATAAATAAACTCAGAACTGCATGTAACATAACTTTATACACAAGCTCAGGGATTGTCACTAACCCTTATGCTATGTCATATAACATAAATAAGATCAGACTTGCATATAATATAACATAACTTTATACACAAGCTCAGGGATTGTCACTAACCCTTATGCTATGTCATATAACATAAATAAGCTCAGACCTGCATGTAACATAACTTTATACACAAGCTCAGGGATTGTCACTAACCCTTATGCTATGTCATATAACATAAATAAGCTCAGACCTGCATGTAACATAACTTTATACACAAGCTCAGGGATTGTCACTAACCCTTATGCTATGTCATATAACATAAATAAGCTCAGACCTGCATGTAACATAACTTTATACACAAGCTCAGGGATTGTCACTAACCCTTATGCTATGTCATATAACATAAATAAGCTCAGACCTGCATGTAACATAACTTTATACACAAGCTCAGGGATTGTCACTAACCATTATGCTATGTCATATAACATAAATAAGCTCAGACCTGCATGTAACATAACTTTATACACAAGCTCAGGGATTGTCACTAACCATTATGCTATGTCATATAACATAAATAAGCTCAGACCTGCATGTAACATAACTTTATACACAAGCTCAGGGATTGTCACTAACCATTATGCTATGTCATATAACATAAATAAGCTCAGACCTGCATGTAACATAACTTTATACACAAGCTCAGGGATTGTCACTAACCCTTATGCTATGTCATATAACATAAATAAGCTCAGACCTGCATATAACATAACTTTATACACAAGCTCAGGGATTGTCACTAACCATTATGCTATGTCATATAACATAAATAAGCTCAGAACTGCATGTAACATAACTTTATACACAAGCTCAGGGATTGTCACTAACCCTTATGCTATGTCATGTTACATTATACATGAGATCAGACCTGCATATAACATAACCTTATACACAAGCTCTGCTTTGTAAATGATGTCATATAACGTAATACACAATTTGTATATAATACACATATGGACCTTATAAATGTTAACACAGGTGCCACATTACAGACCAAGCCCTGATACCAGTTATAATACTGACCGGTGCCCGTCCTCCCGCTGGGCCTGCGTCTGTATAGTAGGAGCCATGTCGTCGCTACCACAACACCCGGTAGCTTCTCAATTCCCGAGTCGCAGCACCGGAAGTCCCGCCCACTTTTACTTGTTCAGGCAACTGAAGTCAGCTAAGGGTCCTGACTGTGCGCCTTATGGGAAATGTAGTTTAGAGTGTGCAAATACACAGAGCAGGGGGATGCTCCCCCTTTCGGTGTGGAGGGATTAATGCCGCCGCACAATATGTACTTGGTTATAGGGCCCAGTTCTTTGTACGAATGTTAGTATCATTAATGGCGCCTCCCATGAATACACAGATACAGTTGTTGAACGCGGGCCCCGGGCACCAGCAGCTTGGTCCTGGCGGCTCAGTGCAGCCCACTCTCTCCCAACAACAACAGCAGCAGCAGCAGCAGCAACAACAGCAACAGCAGGACTTTGATCCTGTGCAGCGATACAAGATGCTTATCCCCCAGCTGAAGGAGAGCCTGCAGGTAGATATAGCTACTAATGTAATGGGTAAATAGCAGATGGGGGTAGATACCATGTTGTCAGGTAGTTATAGATACTAATGTCATGGGTAAATAGCAGGTGGGGGTAGGTACCATGGTGTGAGGTAGGTATAGCTACTAATGTCATGGGTAAGGAGTAGATGGAGATGGGTACCATGGGATGATGAGGTAGGTATAGCTACTAATGTAATGGGTAAATAGCAGGTGGGGGTAGGTACCATGGTGTGAGGTAGGTATAGCTACTAATGTCATGGGTAAATAGCAGGTGGGGGTAGGTACCATGGGGTGAGGTAGGTATAGCTACTAATGTCATGGGTAAGGAGCAGATGGAGATGGGTACCATGGGATGATGAGGTAGGTATAGCTACTAATGTAATGGGTAAATAGCAGATGGGGGTAGATACCATGGTGTCAGGTAGGTATAGCTACTAATGTCATGGGTAAACAGCAGGTGGGGGGTAGGTACCATGGGGTGAGGTAGGTATAGCTACTAATGTCATGGGTAAGGAGCATATGGAGATAGGTACCATGGGATGATGAGGTAGGTATAGCTACTAATGTAATGGGTAAATAGCAGATGGGGGTAGATACCATGGTGTCAGGTAGGTATTAGCTATTAATGTCATGGGTAAATAGCAGGTGGGGTAGGTACCATGGGGTGAGGTAGCTATAGCTACTAATGTCATGGGTAAGGAGCAGATGGAGATAGGTACCATGGGATGATGAGGTAGGTATAGCTACTAATGTAATGGGTAAATAGCAGATGGGGGTAGATACCATGGTGTCGGGTAGGTATAGCTACTAATGTCATGGGTAAATAGCAGTTGGGGGGTAGGTACCATGGGGTTAGGTAGGTATAGCTACTAATGTCATGGGTAAATAGCAGGTGGGGGGTAGGTACAATGGGGTGAGGTAGGTATAGCTACTAATGTCATGGGTAAATAGCAGATAAGGGTAGGTACCATGGGGTGAGGTAGGTATAGCTACTAATGTCATGGGTAAATAGCAGATAAGGGTAGGTACCATGGGGTGAGGTAGGTATAGCTAATAATGTCATGGGTAAGGAGCAGATGGAGATAGGTACCATGGGGTGATGAGGTAGGTATAGCTACTAATGTCATGGGTAAATAGCAGATAAGGGTAGGTACCATGGGGTGAGGTAGGTATAGTTACTAATGTCATGGGTAAACAGCATGTGGGGGGGGGGGGGTAGGTACCATGGGGTGAGGTAGGTATAGCTACTAATGTCATGGGTAAACAGCATGTGGGGGGTAGGTACTATGGGGTGAGGTAGGTATAGCTACTAATGTCATGGGTAAATAGCAGATAAGGGTAGGTACCATGGGGTGAGGTAGGTATAGCTACTAATGTCATGGGTAAATAGCAGATAAGGGTAGGTACCATGGGGTGAGGTAGGTATAGCTACTAATGTCATGGGTAAATAGCAGATAAGGGTAGGTACCATGGGGTGAGGTAGGTATAGCTACTAATGTCATGGGTAAATAGCAGATAAGGGTAGGTACCATGGGGTGAGGTAGGTATAGATACTAATGTCATGGATAAATAGCAGATGGGGGTAGGTACCATGGGGTGAGGTAAGTACAGCTACTAATGTCACGGGTAAATAGCAGATGGGGGGGTAGGTACCATGGGACGAGGTAGGTATAGCTACTAATGTCATGGGTAAATAGCAGATGGGGGGTAGGTACCATGGGGTGAGGTAGGTATTGTTACTAATGTCATGGGTAAATAGGTGGAGGGTAGGTACCTTGGAATGAGGTAGGTATAGCTACTAATGTCATGGGTAAGGAGCAGATGGAGATGGGTACCATGGGATGATGAGGTAGGTATAGCTACTAATGTAATGGGTAAATAGCAGATGGGGGTAGATACCATGGTGTCAGGTAGGTATAGCTACTAATGTCATGGGTAAACAGCAGGTGGGGGGTAGGTACCATGGGGTGAGGTAGGTATAGCTACTAATGTCATGGGTAAGGAGCATATGGAGATAGGTACCATGGGATGATGAGGTAGGTATAGCTACTAATGTAATGGGTAAATAGCAGATGGGGGTAGATACCATGGTGTCAGGTAGGTATTAGCTATTAATGTCATGGGTAAATAGCAGGTGGGGTAGGTACCATGGGGTGAGGTAGCTATAGCTACTAATGTCATGGGTAAGGAGCAGATGGAGATAGGTACCATGGGATGATGAGGTAGGTATAGCTACTAATGTAATGGGTAAATAGCAGATGGGGGTAGATACCATGGTGTCGGGTAGGTATAGCTACTAATGTCATGGGTAAATAGCAGTTGGGGGGTAGGTACCATGGGGTTAGGTAGGTATAGCTACTAATGTCATGGGTAAATAGCAGGTGGGGGGTAGGTACCATGGGGTGAGGTAGGTATAGCTACTAATGTCATGGGTAAATAGCAGATAAGGGTAGGTACCATGGGGTGAGGTAGGTATAGCTACTAATGTCATGGGTAAATAGCAGATAAGGGTAGGTACCATGGGGTGAGGTAGGTATAGCTAATAATGTCATGGGTAAGGAGCAGATGGAGATAGGTACCATGGGGTGATGAGGTAGGTATAGCTACTAATGTCATGGGTAAATAGCAGATAAGGGTAGGTACCATGGGGTGAGGTAGGTATAGTTACTAATGTCATGGGTAAACAGCATGTGGGGGGGGGGGGGGTAGGTACCATGGGGTGAGGTAGGTATAGCTACTAATGTCATGGGTAAACAGCATGTGGGGGGTAGGTACTATGGGGTGAGGTAGGTATAGCTACTAATGTCATGGGTAAATAGCAGATAAGGGTAGGTACCATGGGGTGAGGTAGGTATAGCTACTAATGTCATGGGTAAATAGCAGATAAGGGTAGGTACCATGGGGTGAGGTAGGTATAGCTACTAATGTCATGGGTAAATAGCAGATAAGGGTAGGTACCATGGGGTGAGGTAGGTATAGCTACTAATGTCATGGGTAAATAGCAGATAAGGGTAGGTACCATGGGGTGAGGTAGGTATAGATACTAATGTCATGGATAAATAGCAGATGGGGGTAGGTACCATGGGGTGAGGTAAGTACAGCTACTAATGTCACGGGTAAATAGCAGATGGGGGGGTAGGTACCATGGGACGAGGTAGGTATAGCTACTAATGTCATGGGTAAATAGCAGATGGGGGGTAGGTACCATGGGGTGAGGTAGGTATTGTTACTAATGTCATGGGTAAATAGGTGGAGGGTAGGTACCTTGGAATGAGGTAGGTATAGCTACTAATGTCATGGGTAAGGAGCAGATGGAGATGGGTACCATGGGATGATGAGGTAGGTATAGCTACTAATGTAATGGGTAAATAGCAGATGGGGGTAGATACCATGGTGTCAGGTAGGTATAGCTACTAATGTCATGGGTAAACAGCAGGTGGGGGGTAGGTACCATGGGGTGAGGTAGGTATAGCTACTAATGTCATGGGTAAGGAGCATATGGAGATAGGTACCATGGGATGATGAGGTAGGTATAGCTACTAATGTAATGGGTAAATAGCAGATGGGGGTAGATACCATGGTGTCAGGTAGGTATTAGCTATTAATGTCATGGGTAAATAGCAGGTGGGGTAGGTACCATGGGGTGAGGTAGCTATAGCTACTAATGTCATGGGTAAGGAGCAGATGGAGATAGGTACCATGGGATGATGAGGTAGGTATAGCTACTAATGTAATGGGTAAATAGCAGATGGGGGGTAGATACCATGGTGTCGGGTAGGTATAGCTACTAATGTCATGGGTAAATAGCAGTTGGGGGGTAGGTACCATGGGGTTAGGTAGGTATAGCTACTAATGTCATGGGTAAATAGCAGGTGGGGGGTAGGTACCATGGGGTGAGGTAGGTATAGCTACTAATGTCATGGGTAAATAGCAGATAAGGGTAGGTACCATGGGGTGAGGTAGGTATAGCTACTAATGTCATGGGTAAATAGCAGATAAGGGTAGGTACCATGGGGTGAGGTAGGTATAGCTACTAATGTCATGGGTAAATAGCAGATAAGGGTAGGTACCATGGGGTGAGGTAGGTATAGATACTAATGTCATGGATAAATAGCAGATGGGGGTAGGTACCATGGGGTGAGGTAAGTACAGCTACTAATGTCACGGGTAAATAGCAGATGGGGGGGTAGGTACCATGGGACGAGGTAGGTATAGCTACTAATGTCATGGGTAAATAGCAGATGGGGGGTAGGTACCATGGGGTGAGGTAGGTATTGTTACTAATGTCATGGGTAAATAGGTGGAGGGTAGGTACCTTGGAATGAGGTAGGTATAGCTACTAATGTCATGGGTAAGGAGCAGATGGAGATGGGTACCATGGGATGATGAGGTAGGTATAGCTACTAATGTAATGGGTAAATAGCAGATGGGGGTAGATACCATGGTGTCAGGTAGGTATAGCTACTAATGTCATGGGTAAACAGCAGGTGGGGGGTAGGTACCATGGGGTGAGGTAGGTATAGCTACTAATGTCATGGGTAAGGAGCATATGGAGATAGGTACCATGGGATGATGAGGTAGGTATAGCTACTAATGTAATGGGTAAATAGCAGATGGGGGTAGATACCATGGTGTCAGGTAGGTATTAGCTATTAATGTCATGGGTAAATAGCAGGTGGGGTAGGTACCATGGGGTGAGGTAGCTATAGCTACTAATGTCATGGGTAAGGAGCAGATGGAGATAGGTACCATGGGATGATGAGGTAGGTATAGCTACTAATGTAATGGGTAAATAGCAGATGGGGGTAGATACCATGGTGTCGGGTAGGTATAGCTACTAATGTCATGGGTAAATAGCAGTTGGGGGGTAGGTACCATGGGGTTAGGTAGGTATAGCTACTAATGTCATGGGTAAATAGCAGGTGGGGGGTAGGTACCATGGGGTGAGGTAGGTATAGCTACTAATGTCATGGGTAAATAGCAGATAAGGGTAGGTACCATGGGGTGAGGTAGGTATAGCTACTAATGTCATGGGTAAATAGCAGATAAGGGTAGGTACCATGGGGTGAGGTAGGTATAGCTAATAATGTCATGGGTAAGGAGCAGATGGAGATAGGTACCATGGGGTGATGAGGTAGGTATAGCTACTAATGTCATGGGTAAATAGCAGATAAGGGTAGGTACCATGGGGTGAGGTAGGTATAGTTACTAATGTCATGGGTAAACAGCATGTGGGGGGGGTAGGTACCATGGGGTGAGGTAGGTATAGCTACTAATGTCATGGGTAAACAGCATGTGGGGGGTAGGTACTATGGGGTGAGGTAGGTATAGCTACTAATGTCATGGGTAAATAGCAGATAAGGGTAGGTACCATGGGGTGAGGTAGGTATAGCTACTAATGTCATGGGTAAATAGCAGATAAGGGTAGGTACCATGGGGTGAGGTAGGTATAGCTACTAATGTCATGGGTAAATAGCAGATAAGGGTAGGTACCATGGGGTGAGGTAGGTATAGCTACTAATGTCATGGGTAAATAGCAGATAAGGGTAGGTACCATGGGGTGAGGTAGGTATAGATACTAATGTCATGGATAAATAGCAGATGGGGGTAGGTACCATGGGGTGAGGTAAGTACAGCTACTAATGTCACGGGTAAATAGCAGATGGGGGGGTAGGTACCATGGGACGAGGTAGGTATAGCTACTAATGTCATGGGTAAATAGCAGATGGGGGGTAGGTACCATGGGGTGAGGTAGGTATTGTTACTAATGTCATGGGTAAATAGGTGGAGGGTAGGTACCTTGGAATGAGGTAGGTATAGCTACTAATGTCATGGGTAAATAGCAGATGGGGGTAGGTATAGTTACTAATGTCATGGGTAAATAGCAGATGGGGGTAGGTATAGTTACTAATGTCATGGGTAAATAGCAGATAAGGGTAGGTACCATGGGGTGAGGTAGGTATAGCTACTAATGTCATGGGTAAATAGCAGATAGGGGGTAGGTACCATGGGGTGAGGTAGGTATAGCTACTAATGTCATGGGTAAACAGCAGGTGGGGGGTAGGTACCATGGGGTGAGGTAGGTATAGCTACTAATGTCATGGATAAATAGCAGATGGGGGTAGGTACCATGGGGTGAGGTAAGTACAGCTACTAATGTCACGGGTAAATAGCAGATGGGGGTTTGGCACCAAGGGGTGAGGTAGGTATAGCTACACCTTCCCCAACCTCCTCCTTGTATGGCTGTGTCAGGAAGTAATAGAAACTGCACAAATTAAAGGGACACTAAACCCAATTTTTTTTTCATGATTCAGATAGAATAAGCTATTTTAAGCAATATTCTAATTTACTCCAATTATCAATGTTTCTTCATTCTCTCGCTATCTTTATTTGAAAAAGTGTGAATGTAAGGTTAGGAGCCAGCACCTGGGTAGAGCTTGCTGATTGGTTTGCTTACATTTAGCCACCAATCAGCAAGCGCTACCCAGGTGCTGAACCAAAAATGGGTCGGCTCTTAAGCTTACATTCCTGCTTTTTCAAATAAAAGATAGCAAAAGAACAATGTAAAAAATGATAATAGGAGTAAATTAGAAAGTTGCTTAAAATTGCTGCTCTATCTGAATCATGAAAGAAAAAAATTGCGGTTTCATGTCCCTTTTTTAATTTATTAATTTCAAATGATTTTTAATTTAGTGCTTTGTGCTTTTTATTACAACAATGAAACAGACTTTCATATCCATTTAAAGGGACATGAAACCCACATTTTTTCTTTCATGACCCCGAGCATGTCATTTTAAACAACTTTCTAATTTACTCCTATTATAAAATTTCCTTTGTTCTCTTGGTATATTTTGTTGAAAAGCAGGGACATTTTGCAAGATTGTTATCCATATGCAAGAGCACTAGATGGCAGCAATATTTCCTGTAATGTAGTGCTCCAAACAACTACCTAGGTACAGGTACTAATCCCCAAATCTGGAATTCTAAAGTCCACACTTTAAAAAAAAATAAAAAAAAAAAAATTGACAATTGCAATTTTTTTCTGACAAATTTCAAAGTTCTATATATTTCCACAACTCCTGTATCATGTGACAGCCATCAGCCAATCACAGACACATCTGTATCATGAACGTTTCATTTTGACTTGAGTGTGTTACCTTTCTGATCACTGTATTGTACTATATAATGTATACAAGGGCAATAAGGTGGTTGAATGTATACGCTGTATTATGACCTGTATGTGTTGCCTAAATGACAAAAGATATTGTTGTTTACACTTGGACTTATCTCAGCTCTTAGCTGTCCCATTCTACAGATGCAATTACACAAATACAGGTTGCCCTCGTTTTACAACGGTTCAATTTACACCGTTTCAGAATAACAACCTTTTTTCCAGTCATGTGACTGCTATTGAAGAACATTGAGAAGCAGTGCATTTATTAAAATAGCCAGTAGGTGGAGCTGTCCGCTTGTGTTGCAGCAAAGCCAAGCAAGCTGAAATTAATCAGTTTAACCAGACCTGACCTATTGAGCAGATTTCAAAGGAACAAGATCTTCCTGTCTATAAATCAGTCCAGATTGGAATGCATAGAAAGAACTGTTTGCAGAAAATGCAAGAGAAGTCTGTGTTGTGTGATTATTTTATTAGGTTTATAATGCTGTTTAGAAAATGTTTTGTTCATTTAACTTAGTTTAATTATATATTCTGTGTTGTGTGGTTATTTTATTAGGTTTATAATGCTGTTTAGCATTTAAAGTCTTCATTTCAAAGCTTTAAAAATAATTTATTAGCTGTTACTTATGGCAATTTTGAGAGGAGCCTGGAACCTAACTCCCTCACTTCCCATTGACTTACATTATAAACTGGGTTTCAATTTACAACGGTTTCGATTTACAACCATTCCTCCTGGAACCTAACACCGGCGTAAACTGAGGGCTACCTGTATTCTGAAGTCCATTCATTTTCTGGTCTCGAGCAGTTTAGATAAAGGGTTTTGTACCTGTATTTCTTTAACAAAGAATAACATGGGAACAGATCAAATATGATCATAGAAGTAAATTGTTTTTTTTGTTTTTTTTTTTAATTTCCTTCTCTACCTGAATCACAAAATACATTTTCTGGGTTTCATATCCCTTCAAGTAACATTTCTAAGTAAAAGAAAATGTTTTGTATTATTGCAAAGTATTAATCTGTTGCTACTTTATAATTCCACCCGGCTGGCAAAAGGTTTCCTTGAGATTACTTTGTCTTTGTCTATACTGCATTTCCCATGATGCTCAACTAAACTACAGAATGCCTAAGCATCATGGAAAATGTAGTTTCAAAACATCTGGGGTACAATCACTGGTCTATAACATAGGCCGTGTTCGGGCAGCGCTTAATCCCGGCGCAGGCACATATGCTGGGGTGATGACGTGGCGCTGTGGGTATGTCACCAGTTACGTAGTTAATTAAAGTGAATGTAAATTTTGAGGCTTAAGTGCCCGTTTTTAAAAAAAATTTGATTATAAACAGGGGCAATTTAGGTCATCAAAATTTACATTTCACTCGTATACCTACCTTTTTAAACTTGACAGCTGCTTCAGCTTCCTCCGCACGTCGCAAAGCCTCTTCCTGGGTCTAAAATGAGGAATCTGGCTTTCTCCAATCACGGCGTTGAAGCAGACACTGATTCTCCCGGGGGGGAAGCTGTGATTGGAGGATGACCGATCCATCATTTCTGATGTCAGAAATAGCTTGCGACAACCAGCGAAGCTGGAGCGGCTGTCAAGATTAAAAGGTAAGTATTTTTTCACAACACAAGTGAAATGTAAATTTTAATGACTTAAAGTGCCCCTGTTTTTAGTCGAATTTTTAGAAACCGGGCACTTTAGCCTCAAAATGTAATTTTACATTTACTTTAAACTACCTAACACTAACATACACAATATCCTATGCCAGGGATTGACAAGTCTGTTTAAAATGTAGAAAGCAATAAGAATATTTAGGAGCCAGACATACTTTTAGAAAACAGACGGTGGTATTAGTTTATAGATAGGAGAATAACCCCAAAAGTTAGGAGCCAGTGACTACCTGACTCCTGGTTTTGTCAAGCTCTGTTCTAAGCAATATAAATAAAGTTTTCACCCCCCCCCCCCCAAAAAAAAAACACCCCACAAGTGACAGACAAGAAACAGCCAATATATATTCCCAAGCAATTTACTAAACTTTATATTGTGTCACTAGGATCTAAATGACATATCTGCTTATATATTAAACATAATATAATGTTATCACACTTTAAAATATAAATCATGGGTCACTTTATTTCATAACATTTCTTGAGTAAAATCAAATCCAAGATGGAATTCAAAAATGAGTCCTATTATTCTTGTGTACTTTTATAGAATGGAAAACAAAACTGTAAGGCTTTAAATAATTATTTATTTCAATATCTCAGAAAATAAATAAGTCCTCTTATTCAAAATATTAGTGAATTCCCCTTAAAGGGGCACAATCATTTTTAAACAACTTTCCAATTTACTTCTATTAACAAAATGTGCACAGCCTTTTTTATATTTACACTTTTGAATCACCAGCAACTGAGCATGTGCAATAATTCACAGAATATATGTATTTGTGATTGGCTGATGGCTGTCACATGATACAGGGGGAGTGGACATAGACATAACTTTGAAATGTGTCAGAAAAAAATCTACTACTCATTTGAAGATCAAACTAAGTGTTACTGCATTGTCTTTTTATTATGCAAATCTTTACTGGTCTTTTAAATGACATGTTACACCAAAACTTTATTTCGTGATTCAGACAGCGCAAACAATTTAATATTAATTTTTTACAATTTACTTTTATTTTTTAAGAGACACTGAATCCAATTTTTTTTTCTTTTGTGATTCAGACAGAGCATGGAATTTTAAGCAACTTTCTAATTTACTCCTATTATCAATTTTTCTTCGTTCTCTTGCTATCTTTATTTTAAAAGCAGGAATGTAAATCTTAGCAGCCAGCCCATTTTAGGTTCAGCACCATGAATAGCGCTTGCTTGTTGGAGGCTTACATTTACCCACCAATAAGCAAGCATAACCCAGGTTCTCAGCCAAAAATGGGCCGGTTCCTATGCATCACATTCCTGCTTTTTAAATAAAGATAGCAAGAGAACGAAGAAAAATTGATAATAGGAGTAAATTAGAAAATTGCTTAAAATTGCATGCTCTATCTGAATAATGACAGAAAAAATTGTGTTTAGTGTCCCTTTAATTTGTTTTGTTCTCATGGTATTGTTTGTCGAAGAGATATCTAGATAGGTAGCGTGCACATGCCTGGCGTGCTACAGGACAGGAAATAGTGCTGCCATCTAGTGCTCTTGTTAATGTATAACATTAA
Source organism: Bombina bombina (assembly GCF_027579735.1). NCBI lineage: Eukaryota > Metazoa > Chordata > Amphibia > Anura > Bombinatoridae > Bombina > Bombina bombina. The sequence continues at coordinate 506,259,135 of NC_069505.1, forward strand.
TATTACATGACAGGAAATAGTGCTACCATCTAGTGCTCTTGCTAATGTATAACATTAGTACTACATAACAGGAAATAGTGCTGCCATCTAGTGCTCTTGCTAATGTATAACATTAGTACTACATGACATGAAATAGTGCTGCCATCTAGTGATCTTGCTAATGTATAACATTAGTACTACATGACAAGAAATAGTGCTACCATCTAGTGGTCTTGCTAATGTATAACATTAGTACTACATGACAGGAAATAGTGCTGCCATCTAGTGCTCTTGCTAATGTATAACATTAGTACTACATAACAGGAAATAGTGATGCCATCTAGTGCTCTAGCTAATGTATAAAATTAGTACTACATAACAGGAAATAGTGCTGCCATCTGGTGCTCTAGCTAATGTATAACATTAGTACTGCATGACAGGAAATAGTGCTGCCATCTGGTGATCTTGCTAAAACTGCTGCCACATAATGCTGTAGACACATGCCCACTACTGAACTTGCTTCCCTGATTTTCAACAAAAAATACCTAGAGTTTGAAGAAAATTGGAAAGTTTATTTAAAATTGTATGCTGCTTGAAGGATGAAAGAAAATGTTTGTTTTTGTGTCCTTTTAATGCGATACAGTTCCCATGGGTAAAAATTGCCTTTAAAACTATCCTATTGTGATACTGATGAGGCATTTTATAGAATCTCAGCAGACCAGAGAGGGTTAGAGAATCGGGGGCCCTTTAAAGGGACATTCCAGTCAAAATGTATTACATCTTTGAATAGAAACATATTTGCAGTATAAATGTATTGGCAAAAAATGCTTCTCGTAAAAGTTATCACTGTTTTAGTGTTAACATTTTTCTCTGCACGTGCATGTGAAGCATAGCTAAATATTCTCAGTGCACCAGCATTTTAAATAATACAGCTGCTCAGATCATCAGTGGGGCTTGTATCATGTCAGCAATTAACAAATTGAGTCATTACCAGATGGCGCATGCACCTTAGGCTCTCTGAGCAAGTGCCGTGTTTAAAATGCTGGTGCACGGAGCATACTTAAATACTCGTTTGAAACGGCTATAGCTTTTATAAGAAGCATTTTTGCTAATGCATGTATATTACACAAATGCTTCTATCCAATACCAAAATGCACCCATGTGGTTTTCAGTTTTGGCTGGAATATCCCTTTTAAGAGGTAGAAAAAAACAGCTTCTTCTATAGAACAAATTTGAGTTAGCAGTTAGGAAGTCTATAGTACAGTCTTCTTTGCTATGGTTGTCTTGTATGGGGAGTATTAGTAATAACATTACATATCTTTCGCTGTCTAGAACCTCATGAGGATTGCGGCCCAGAACCTGGTACAGAACACCAACATCGATAATGGCCAGTAAGTAACTGCATTTGCTTTAAAGGGGCACTAAACCCATTTTTTTTCTTTCTTTAATGATTCGCATAGAGCATGCAATTTTATGCAACTTAATCTTTTACTCCAATTATCATTTGTTCTTCAGTTTCGTGCTATCTTTATTTGAAAAGCAGGAATGCAAAGCTTGGGAGCCGGCCCATTTTTTGGTTCAGGCTCTGGGTTGTGTTTGCTTATTGGTTTGCTAAATGGAGCCACCAATAAGCAAGTGCTATTCAGGCTGCTGAACTTAAAATGGGCCGGTTTCTAAGCGTTACATTCTTTTCAAATAAAGATAGCAAGAGAACGAAGAAAATTTGAGACAAGGAGTAAATTAGAAAGTTGCTTAAAACTGCTGCTCTATCTGAATCATTAAAGTAAAAATTTGGGTTTAGTGTCCCTTTAAGATTGTTTTAGTCTGTCTGTTTGTCCTGGATGACCCACAGTAGTGCGGGGCCAGGTTCCCGGGCATGGTGCTACGGGACTAACGTTATTTCAGAAACACAAAAGGTGATGAGCACGGTCTCTAGTTTTCTTTATGTTGATTACCAGTCAGATGGGTCTCTGCTCATCCTTCACTTCACTAGAGTCCCTTTATTCAGGTTTTATAATGGATAATACAGTGACGTTTCGGGTTGTAACAAGCCCTTAATAATACAGTGGCCCTTGGTTTACAACCGTTCAATTTGCGCCATTTCAGAATAACCTTTTTTTTCAGTCATGTGACTGCTATTGATAGGCAGTGCATTTATTAAAATAGCCAGTAGGTGGAGCTGTCCGCTTGCGTTGCAGCAAAGATATGCCAGCCAAGCACACAAGCAAGCTGAAATGAATCAGTGTAGCTAGCTAGACCTGAGCTATCGAGCAGCTTTCAAAGGAACAAGATCTTCCTGTCTATAAATCAGTCCAGATTGGAATGCATAGAAAGAACTTTTTGCAAACAAATGCAAGTAAAGTCTGTGTTGTGTGATTTTGTATTAGGTTTATAATGCTGTTTTAGAAAATGTTTTGTTCATTTAACTACCTGTACTCATTATGCATTATAACTGAATAAAGGGACTCTAGTCAATTTTTAACTACTCCAGAATTGTTATTGCTTAAAAAAAGATAGATAATCCCTTTATTACCCATTCCCCAGTTTTGCATAACCAACACTGTTATATTAATACAGTTTTTACCTCTGTGATTACCTTGTATCTAAGCCTCTACAGAATGCCCCATTGTTTCAGTTCTTTTGACAGACTTGAATTTTAGCCAATCTGTGCGGACTCATTAATAACTCCACGGGCGTGAGCACAGTGTCTATATGACACAAATGAACTAGCGCTGTCTAGCTTGAAAAACTGTCAAAATGCACTGAGATAGGAGGCGGCCTTCAAGGGCTTAGAAATTGGCATATGAGCTGACCTAGGTTTAACTTTCAACAAAGAATACCAAGAGAACAAAGCAAATTTAATGATGAAAGTAAATTGGAAAGTTGTTTAAAATTGTACGCTCTATCTGAATCCATGAAAGTTTAATTTGGACTTTACTGTCCCTTTAATGAAGTAGTGCTGTTGCAATTGATGTTTGACTAAAGTTATTTCATACAGTTTAGATATTCAGGAATTGTGTACTACAGTGCTCTGATTTCTCGTCTTCCTGCAGGAAGAGCGCTGATGGTCCCGTGCAGAGGTTCGACAAGAGCTTGGAGGAGTTTTATGCCTTATGCGATCAGCTGGAGCTGTGTCTGGTGAGTGTTGCAGCATGTCTGGCCCGTTAAGGGTGCAGGTTTACAGTCAGGCGCATTTTTTGCAATGCCTTGTCATTGACGGAGTAATTGTTGCGTAATAGAATGGAAACACAAAATATTTCTTTCCTGAATCAGAGCATACATTGTATTCTTAAAAAAAAAAACGTTTCCACGTTACATCTTTTATTAAATGTGCTTTGTTCTTTTGGTATCCTTTTGTTGAAAAGCAGGTTGATAGGTTCAGGCGTGTGCACATGAATGCTTTTAAGTTGTATACTGCGCAGGCACTACTCCCATATAGCGCTGTAGTGCATTTTATATTATAATCTTAAAGGGACATGAAACACACATTTTTTTTTTTCTTTCATGGTTTAGAAAGAGCAGCAATTTTAAACAACTTTCTAATTTGCTTAATTCTCTTGATATCTTTAGCTGAAAAACATAGCTAAATAGGCTCAGTAGCTGCTGATTGGTGGCTACACATAGATGCCTCGAGTGATTGGCTCACCCAGGTGCATTGCTATTTCTTCAACAAAGGACATCTAAAAAATGAAGCAAATTAAATGATAGAAGTAAATTGGGATGTTGTTTTAAATTTGTATTCTCTATCTGAATCATGAGAGAATTTCTTTGGGGGGTTTAATGTCCCTTTAACCCCTTGAGTGCTAACGACGGCTCTGAGCCGTTGCAGAGTTTCCCACTCTGGTGCTAATGACGGCTCAGAGCCATCGCTAGCACTCTCCCACCTTGAGGGAGATTTGGGGGCTCCCACCTGCTCCTACTCCGGCGATCGGGCCTGCATAGTGACAGGCATCGCTGGAGCTTCACGTTATGCGCAGTGACGTCACCCACAATGACGTGATGATGTCACCGCGCAAACTTTATTTATACTTAATGTAAAGTATAGGAGCAGGGGGCATGCTGCTTAGAAGCCTGTATCTCAGGCATCTAAGCAGCTACAGACCCCCATTCGAAAGGTAATGGTAACCTTTCCAATGGTGTAAGTCTTGGGGATCTGGGGGGGGGGGGGGAGTTAAAAAAAAAAAAACAGCTTAGCACCCAGGTGGGAAAGTGCTTAGCAGTCAAAGTGTTAAGGTTTCAGTTGTGTGGAATTAAAAACCTTATGGCATTTACTTTCATTATTTATTTTGCCCTCCTTTTCCTGTAATTTAACTAAAAACTGTGGGTTCTCCATTTTTGTTAACTGGAATTACACCACATGTCTCTTTCTAATAAGATACTGCAACAAAATGACTGTGGTTAGCCTTGTTTTGTCCAGTAATACGTTTGGATGAGCTCCAGCAAATAAGGCAAGTGCTGAGGGTAGTTTTGGCTATTGAAAATCATTTGCAGCAAACAATGTGTTAATATATTTAGAAACCTGTCCCACTCGGCTGGCATGTTCAGTTATTGCAGGATTAGAAAATAATGTAGCCTTATTGGCTTTCTATATTAATAGCAACTAACTTGTGACACATTTTTATGCTTTATGCACAAATATGAATATTTGCTTTAAACTGCTGCAGCTCGGTTTATTGGGTAACAATTGGGGAAGTGTAGAATTGTGAGTAAGCATGTGGCTGTTGTAGTCATGACATTTAATGCAGACTTGGGAAGTTGTATTTAGTAGATAATCAGGTGACATTCCAGATCACTGTAGTCTAATATTGAGGGGAAATGTAATTACAAGACTTAAAGGGACAGTCTAGTCAAAAATAAACTTTCATGATCCAGATAGGGCATGTCATTTTTAACAACTTTCCAATTTTACTTTTATCATCAAATTTGCTTTGTTCTCTTGGTATTCTTAGTTGTAAGCTAAACCTAGGTAGGCTCATATGCTAATTTCTAAGCCCTTGAAGGCCGCCTGTTATCTGAGTGCATTTGACAGTTTTTCAAAGTTAGACACTGCTAGTTCGTGTGTGTCATATAGATAACAGTGTATTCATGTCTGTGGAGTTACTTATGAGAGAGCACTGATTGGCTAAAATGCAAGTTTGCCAAAAGAACTGAGATAAAGGGGGCAGTTTGCAGAGGCTTAGATACAAGGTAATCGCAGAGGTAAAAAGTATATTAATATAACAGTGTTAGTTATGTAAAACTAGGGAATGGGTAATAAAGGGATAAGCTATCTTTTTAAACAATAAAAATTCTGGAGTAGACATCCCTTTAAAGTAACCTACAGTGTAAACATTTTCTGAATAAGTTAAAGTGGTGGTAAACTTTAGCTAATCAAATGCCATATATGTAATCTTTGCCATTAAAAAAAGTATGTGCATTTTTTTATTTTTTTTTTAAATCTATCCGTGAAAAGGGTTAAATCCGTGCCTATAGTAATGTTTCTATTACAATGTTATGCCGTCCCACTGGGATGAATATATATATATATATATATATATATATATATATATATTTTTTTTTTTTTTTTTTTTATTCCAATGAACATCCAATCGGTGTGTGTGTCATATGACATTCTTGAAGTCCAGCCCTTTGAAATCCCTTAGGAAGTCTATGAAGAGTAGGTGGTACTGCTCTCAATGTCACAGCACAGCCAAAAGTGGAAATTAAGGGGGGGGGGGCAGAGGAACGGACAATACCAGGTAGGATTATAAATGTTGTATTATAAAATAAATATAACTTTAAAAAAAAAAATAATTATGCGGTTTTGTTTGTACACTTTATATCTTATTTTTCATTGCAACTTTCTTAGTGTATGAAATTTACCATCACTTTAGAGGGACAGTTTACCCTACATTTTCTCCCCTTTAATTTGATCCATTTTATCTGCTGGGGTGTTTTTAATTCTTTACAAGTAGTTAATTTACCTTTATTTCAGCATTTAAAATAGCTGATGTAGCCTGTGCTATCCCCACCTATACTGACAACATTCAACAATCAACATTTAAAGGGATAGGAGAGTCAAAATTAAACGTGCATGATTCAGATAGAGCATGTCATTTTAAGACACTTTTAAATTCACTTCTATTTTCAAATGTGCTTCGTTCTCTTGGTATCCCTTGTTAAAAAAATGAATATGCACATATCATACACTAGTGGGAGCTGCTGCTAATTGGTGCACACATTTGTCTCTTGTGATTGGCTAACTAGATGTATTCAGCTTCCTGTCAGTAGTGCAATGTTGTCCCTTCAGCAATGGATAACAAGAGAATGAAGAGAATTTGATAATAGAATTAAATTGGAAAGTTGTTTAAAATAGTATGTTCTATCTGAATCATAAAAGAAAATTTTGGGGTTTACTATCCCTTTAAAGGGACATGAAACCCAATTTTTTTCTTTCATGATTCAAGATATAGAAAACAATTTTAAACAACTTTAATTTGTTTCATTCTCTTGGTATCATTTGTTGAAGGAGCAGCAATGCAGTACTGGTTTCTAACTGAACACATGGGTGAGCCAATGACAGTCGGCCTATATATGCAGCCACCAATCAGCAGCTAGAACCTAGGTTCTTTGCTGCTCCTGAGCTTACCTAGATAAACCTTTCAGCAAAGGATAACCAGAGAATGAAGCAAATTAAATAATATAAGTAAATTGGAAAGTTGTTTAAAATTGTATGCTCTGTCTGAATCATGAAAAAAAATTTTTTAGGATTCATGTCCCTTTAAGTCTAAGCTATTGACAAACTATGTAAGCATAGCCAGCAGAAGAAATTACACTCCCAGTGGGAGGTAGGTGAGATAAGTAATAAAATGTTAATTTCCAATTTTTCTCTCCATGTATTGGGATTGTATATACATACAGAGATAAGATAAGGAAACGTGTGTTTTACAGGAAGTGATAACATAAGTAGATCTGATTTCCCTGCAGGCTCAACCCATTTTAATGAGCTGTGGTGTCCAAGAACAAAACCAGCTTTTTCATATATAAAATGAAACCTAAAGAGGCAATTTAACATTAATTTTATACTCTGCAGCCGGTATAACTAATCACTGGAAACACATTAAGGGGAAACAATGTTACAGTACACTGTCCCTTTAATGCCTAACTTGCAGCAATTGGTTTTCAATGACTAAGCATCACCACAAACCACTTGACTTATTTGGAGGAGACGCCACTTGCCACTGATTTTAGCAATAGTTGCATTGCTTTGCAGAATGTTATCTCCTCTGCTGAGGACAGATATTTGGCAGGGTTAGACTTGTGGAGTCTGCAGTGTGCACTTCCAGTTCTTCGAATTGGAAACCTCACAGTTTTTACTGTTAAAGGGACATGAAACCCCAAAAATGTATTTCATGATTCAGATAGAGCAGCGATTTTAAACAATGTTCCAATTTACTTCTATGATCATTTTTTTTGTTCTCTTGGTATCTTTTGTTGAAGAGCAGGGACGTAAGCTCAGGAACACTATATGGCAGCAGTTTACAAGAAAGTTATTTATGTGCCAGAGTACTAGAGGGCAGCACTATTTCCTGCTATATAATGCTCCAGATGCCTACCTAGGTATTTCTTCAACACAGAATATCATGGGAACGGAGCAAATTGATAATAAAAGTAAATTAGAAACGTTTTTTTATTATTCCTATGTTTCATATCCCTCTTTAAATACAGGTAGAGTGGTCAAAATAAATAATGAAAGCTCATTGCATTTCTTTTTACTACTTGTTATATTGCAGTCTCAGTTTCCTTGTCGGCACCTGTGAGAGGGAGTGGTCAGGTTCTTTATATGCAAAATTCAAAGTCTAAAAAAATAATAATTTTATATATATATAATTTTTATGTGACAACACTGAATAAATGACACTTTGCTACAATGTAAAGTAGTGAGTGTAGAGCCTGTATAACAGTGTAAATTTGCTGTCCCCTCAAAATAACCACACACAGCCATTAATGTCTATACCGTTGGCAACAAAAGTGAGTACACCCCTAAGTGGAAATGTCCAAATTGAGCCCAATTAGCCATTTTTCCTCCCTGGTGTTATATGACTCGTTAGTGTTACAGTCTCGGGTGTGAATGGGGAGCAGGTGTGTTAAATTTGGTGTTATCGCTCTCTCACTCTCTCAAACTGGTCACTGGAAGTTCAACATGGCACCTCATGGCAAAGAACTCTCTGAGGATCTGAAAAAAAGAATTGTTGCTCTACATAAAGATGACCTAGGCTATAAGAAGATTGAGCTGCAGCACGGTGGGCAAGACCATACAGCGGTTTCACAGGACAGGTTCCACTCAGAAAAGGCCTCGCTATTGTTGACCAAAGAAGTTGAGAGCTCGTGCTCAGCGTCATATCCAGAGTTTGTCTTTGTGATATAGACGTATGAGTGTTCCTAGCATTGCTGCCGAGGTTTAAGGGGTGGGGGGTCAGTCTGTTAGTGCTCAGACCATACGCCGCACACTGCATCAAATTGGTCTGCGTGGTTGTCGTCCCAGAAGGAAGCCTCTTCTAAAGATGATGCACAAGAAAACCTGCGAAGAGTTTGCCAAAGACAAGCAGACTAAGGACATGGATTACTGGAACCATGTCCTGTGGTCCGATGAGACCAAGATAAACTTATTTGGTTCAGATAGTGTCAAGCGTGTGTGGCAGCAACCAGGTGAGGAGTACAAATACAAGTGTGTCTTGCCTACAGTCAAGCATGGTGGTGGGAGTGTCATGGTCTGGCACTGGGCAACTACAGTTCATTGAGGGAACCATAAATGCCAAGATGTACTGTGACATACTGAAGCAGAGCATGATCCCCTCCCTTCAGAGACTGGGTCGCAGGGCAGTATTCCAACATGATAACGACCCCAAACACACCTCCAAGATGACCACTGCCTTGCTAAAGAAGTTGAGGGTAAATGTGATGGACTGGCCAAGCATGTCTCCAGACCTAAACCCTATTGAGCATCTGTGGGGCATCCTCAAACGGAAGGTGGGGGAGCGCAAGGTCTCTAACATCCACCAGCTCTGTGATGTCGTTATGGAGGAGTGGAAGAGGACTCCAGTGACAACCTGTAAAGCTCTGGTGAACTCCATGGCAAAGAGGATTAAGCCACCTAGGGGTGACCTCACTTTTGTTGCCAACGGTATAGACATTAATGGCTGTGTGTTGAGTTATTTTGAGGGGACAGCAAATTTACACTGTTATACAGGCTGTACACTCACTACTTTATATTGTAGCAAAGTGTCATTTCTTCAGTGTTGTCACATAAAAAGATATAATAAAATATTTACAAAAATCAGAGGGGTGTACTCGCTTTTGTGAGATACTGTGTGTGTATATATATATTCTCAACTGCGGTCCTCAAATACTCCCTAACAGGCCAAGCACAGGTGAAGTAATCAGCTGATCAGTAACCATGGTTACTAACCTGCTCTCACCCATCAGCTGATTATTTAACCTGTAAACTGGTTCAGCTATAATGAAAACCTGGCCTGTTGGGGGCACTTGAGGACCACGTTTCAGAAACAATGTTGTGTAAAAAACGGCAGATGTGTGTTCACATGTATGCGCGCACATCTTTTTTGTATTTTTGTTTTTTTCCCGTTTGTCCCTTAACTTGTTTGTTTTCTTCTTCCTTTAGCGTCTTGCGTACGAGTGTTTGTCTCAAAGCTATGACAGCGCCAAGCACTCGCCCACGCTGGTTCCCACGGCCACCAAACCCGATGCGGTGCAGACGGAGAGCCTTCCCTATACCCAGTACCTGAGCATGATTAAGTCCCAGATATCTTGTGCTAAGGACATACACAACGCCTTGCTGGAGTGTTCCAAAAAAATAATGGGAAAGACGCCCCCAACCCAGGGGCCACTGTGATACCCAATCGCTCTGTGCTAGATGTGGACTATGCGGCTTGCACTTTTTTTTTTTTTTTTTTTTTTTTTGGGTGTAGATGAACAAGACTGATTGGGGACAACTTCTGTTACTTTAACCCTTTGAGTGCTAATGACGGCTCTGAGCCGTCACAGAGTTTCTCACTCTGGTGCTAATGACGGCTCAGAGCCGTCATGAGCACTCTCCCACCTTGAGGGAGATCTGGGGGCTCCTAACAGCTCCTACCCCGGCGATCGTTGCCTGTAGAGTGACAGGCATCGCCGGGGCTTCACGTGATGCACGGTGACGTTACGCGCAATAACGTGATGACGTCACCTTGCAACTTTATTTATACTTAACAATGTTAAGTATAGGAGGGGGCATGCTGCTTAGAATCCTGTATCTCAGGCATCTAAGCAGCTACAGACCCCCAAGACCCACTGTTGGAAAGGGAATCGCCTTACCTTTCCAACAGTGTAAGTCTTGGGGGTCTGTAAAAAAAATAAAAAAAGTTAAAAATGTTTTTTCAAAAATTAAATAAATTAAAAAAACCTTAGAAAATATTAGCACCCAGGTGGGAAAGTGCTTAGCACTCAAAGGGTTAATAGACATGAAACCCAATTTTTTTTTTCTTTTCATGATCCAGATAGAACAATTTTAAATAACTTTCCAATTTACTTTTTTTAATCTAATTTGTTCTCTTGGCACCCTTTGTTGAAAAGCTTACCTAGGTAGGCTCAGGAGCTGGGAGTTAGCTGCTGCACATATATACTACTTGTCATCGGCTTACCAATGCATTACTGCTCCTTCAATAAAGGATAGCAAAAGAGTGAAGCAAAATTTAATAGTAGAACGAAATTGGAATATTATTTAAAACTCTCTGCTTTGTCTGAATCGTAAAGGGAAAATGTTGTTTCATGTCTGTTTTAAATGCCTTAATGGGTGAGAGAACCCACCCCCTGCGCTGAGAGAATATGGAAGCAGCCGTCACTAAGCGACATCATTTGATCATTTGTTCACGTATTCTGCTTTTGGACCAGTCCATTGTGCATTAAAGGGGTCTCTCCTCTCATAATGACCTAAGTGATTTGGGTTTCGAACACTTGTGTATATACAATGCTATGTGATCTGATTTGGACGGAAACCGTGAAAACGACCCTTAATAAAATATTCTGGTTTCTCTACTCGTTTGTTCCAGACATCAGCAGGATAATGTTTGAGGGGAGATGGAATATGACTGTGTGGTTCTGATTTACAGTGAAGATACAGAACTGTTAGGTGACTGACATTGTGATAGATACGCCAAGGCTGGACTGGGAATAAAAACCAGCCCTATTTTCCTTACTTTTTTTTTTTTTTTTTTTCAGAAATAAATATTAGTTTGTAATAAAAAAAAAAAAAAAAAAAATTTGCAGATTGTTGTTATATAGGCACCCTATAACCCACGTTCACCCGTAACTATCTTTTACAGTTTAAAGGGATATGAAACCCAATTTTTTTCTTTCATTTATTAGAGCATGCAATTTTAAAGGGACAGTCTAGTCCAAAATAAACTTTCATGATTCAGCTAGGGCATGTAATTTTAAACTACATTCCAATTTTACTTTTTTCACCAATTTTGCTTTGTTCTCTTAGTATTCTTAGTTAAAAGCTAAACCTAGGTAGGCTCAAATGCTAATTTTGTAGACCTTGAAGGCCGCCTCTTATCTGAATGCATTTTGCGAAAAAAAATTCACCACTAGAGGGCGTTAGTTCATGTGTGGCATATAGGTAACGTGGAGTTACCTAGGAGTCAGCACTGATTGGCTAAAATGCAAGTCTGTCAAAAGAACTGAAAAAAGGGGGCAGTCTGCAGAGGATTAGATAAAAGGTAATCACAGAGGTAAAAAGTATATTGATATAACAGTGTTGGTTAAGCAAAATTGGGGAATGGATAATAAAGGGATTATCTATCTTTTAAAACAATGAAAACTCTGGTGTAGACTGTCCCTTTAAGCAACTTTTTAATTTACTCCTATTATGAATTTATTTTGTTCTCTTGGTATCTTTATTTGAAAAGCAGGAATGTAAAGCTTAGGAGACCATTTTTGGTTCAGCACCCTGGGTAACGCGAAATGTAGCCACCAAACTGCAAGCGCTACCCAGGGTCCTGAACCAAAAATGGGTCGTCTCCTAAGCTTTACATTCTTGCTTTTCAAATAAAGATACCAAGAGAACTAAGAAAAATTGATAATAGGAGTAAATTAGAAAGTTGCTTAAAATGATATGCTCTATCTGAATCATGAAAGAAAAAAATGTCTTTAAAAATGATTATCCATAGTGTGATCTTGGGAAGAAACTCCAAACAAAACAGTGTATCTCTCTGTCTCACAGTGTGACCGACTAGACCAGACATCCTCAAACTGATATGCTGGCTGAGCATCATGGGAAATGTAGTTCCAAAACCTCTGGAGGGCCAAGTTTGAGGAGGTCTGGACTAGACACTAGAAACCATTAAAAGCAAGGCTACTAAATGGTACATGGTCTAGGGCAGGGGTCAGCAACCTTAGCACCCCACATGTTTTGGTACTACATTTCCCATGATGCTCTGAAAGGCTTGAGTTTCTCAGCATCATGGGAAATGTATTTCCAAAACATCTGGGTTGCCAAGGTTGCTGACTAGGGAGGGGGGGAAAGCTTACAAGGAAATACTTTTCACCTTTAAAGGGATATGAAACCCAATTTTTTTTCTTTCATGATTCGGATAGAGAATACAATTGTAAACAACTTTCCAGTTTACTAATATTATCTAATTTGCTTCGTTCTTTTGTTTAAAACTGTATGCTCTGTGTGAATCATAAAAGAAAAATTGAGTTTCATGTCCCTTTAAATATTTATAGCTCAGAAAATGTGACATCTGCACCCCCTCCTTTAAAAGGACATAAAACTCAAAATTTTTCTTTCATCATTCAGATAGAGAATACAATTTTAAACCGCTTTCCACTTTACATCTATTATCAAATGTTCTTCTTTTTCTTGTTATCCTTTGTTGAAAAGCAGGAAGATAAGTTCAGGCGTGTGCACATGTCTGCATTACTCTATGGCAGCAGTTTTGCAACAATGTCATATGTTAGCAAGAGCACTAGATGGCAGCACTATTTCCTGTCATGTAGTGCTCCAGATGTGCACGCTACCTATCTAGATATCTCTTCAACAAAGAATAACTTGAGAATAAAGCAAATTTGATAATAGAAGTCAATTGGAAACTTTTTTTTTTAAATTGTAATCATGTCCCTTTAAATTGTAGCTGGCCATCCCGAGCTGCTGCGGCCCACCAGGAAATCTCCCGGTATTCTGGTAGGCTAATCCAGCCTTTGCTTCCCCTTATTGTCAATGGCAGACACTCTGTCTCCTGCTGTCCTTTATGATTGTTCTCATGTATAATAAAGTTTTTGTTCTGTACTTGTGTACAGTGACATACCCTGGTCCCTGTCCGGGGAACAAGTAAAGAATTTTTAGTAAGGCGCTCAGTTAAACTCCTAGCTCCCTAACTAGTTTGTCTAACCCTGTAACTAACAAAAATAAAGACAAATCTAAGAAAATGGAAGTCAGGGAGCGCTAAAGAAGGCCAGGGGTAAATGGAAGATATGTAAATTTTAAAACAATTGTATGTCTCAAACAAATAGTAATTATTATATATAATAGACAATAGTCAGCAATCTCTAGTTTTTAAAAAAAGATAAGATAAAATAATGATTTTGAATAAGCAACCGACGGCAATCTCTAAAAAAAAAAAAAAAAAAGACAAAAATAAAATAGGGACGTCTCCCTTAAATAACATAGATGAAAATGTATAGCAGCAACAATATTCTCAATATCTTATTAATTAAAATCTCCATTAACTTAAAACACAGAGGAAAATGTTTTGCAAATTTGTATAGCAGCAACAATAGTCTCTATAACTTATCAGTAAAAACCTCTGTTAATATATCAAGAAAAATAAATAAGTTTGCATAACTTATATAAGCATAAAATATATATGCAAGCAGGGAGTCTATGGCACAAAACCACCTTTATGTTGTAACATATATATGGATATATTCTGAGACAATGTCTTAATAAGGTTTCTTCTTTTGTATGTTTTTAAGGATAATCAGTCTTTGTATTGTCCGATGGTTAGTACGTAGCAGTTCGTAAGAAACGTCTTGTGCATATAAATATGTTAAAGGGACAGTCTAGGCCAAAATAAACTTTCATGATTCAGATAGAGCATGTAATTTTAAACAATTTTCCAATTTACTTTTATCACCAATTTTGCTTTGTTCTCTTGGTATTCTTAGTTGAAAGCTTAACCTAGGAGGTTCATATGCTAATTTCTTAGACCTTGAAGCCCACCTCTTTCAGAATGCATTTTAACAGTTTTTCACCACTAGAGGGTGTTAGTTCACGTATTTCATATAGATAACACTGTGCTCGTGCACGAGAAGTTATCTGGGAGCAGGCACTGATTGGCTAGACTGCAAGTCTGTCAAAAGAACTGAAAAAAGGGGCAGTTTGCAGAGGCTTAGATACAAGATAATCACAGAGGTTAAAAGTATATTATTATAACTGTGTTAGTTATGCAAAACTGGGAAATGGGTAATAAAGGGATTATCTATCTTTTAAAACAATACAAATTCTGGTGTAGACTGTCCCTTTAAACCAGACAATAAAGTGGTGACCAACCAATAAGACTTTGGATGTTTCTGCTGCTTTAGCCGCAGCGAGACTAACCGGATACTACCGGGGTCTTCTAGCAACTGGGGTTCCACAGGTGTGTTCAAAGGATATTCTCCAATACTTGTAATTTAGCAGCAGCAGTACTTACCGAGTTTACCGGAATCTTCAGACAAATCGTGTGTCACATATGTTGGAGTACTGCCGCAATCCTCCGGTTATGATACTGGACCAGTAGCTTCTCCTCTGAACCCGGTTCGTTACGGGGCAGTGACTTTTCCTCGCCTCCGCTATACTGGTTCCGGATCAGCTGTTGCACGCTCCTGCGTGTGAAATGGTAAACAAACGGTCGTTTGCGATTCCCGTACTTGAAAGGACTTCAAGATTATGCAGGGAATGTTTTTCCTTCTTTCTCTCCTGTTTGCAAGACTCTTATTACCTTCAGTCTTAGTGGGTAAAGGTTGGTAGTAACGTCAACGCATTTCGCCCTAGAACCCGGGCTTTATCAAGACATGTCTAGAAGACCCCGGTAGTATCCGGTTAGTCTCGCTGCGGCTAAAGCAGCAGAAACATCCAAAGTCTTATTGGTTGGTCACCACTTTATTGTCTGGTTTAACATATTTATATGCACAAGACGTTTCTTACGAACTGCTACATACTAACCATCGGACAATACAAAGACTGATTATCCTTAAAAACATACAAAAGAAGAAACCTTATTAAGACATTGTCTCAGAATATATCCATATATATGTTACAACATAAAGGTGGTTTTGTGCCATAGACTCCCTGCTTGCATATATATTTTATGCTTATATAATTTATGCAAACTTATTTATTTTTCTTGATATATTAACAGAGGTTTTTACTGATAAGTTATAGAGACTATCGTTGCTGCTATACATTTTCATCTATGTTATTTAAGGGAGACGTCCCTATTTTATTTTTCTCTCTTTTTTTTTTTTTTTTTAGAGATTGCTGTCGATTGCTTATTCAAAATCATTATTTTATCTTATCTTTTTTTAAAAACTAGAGATTGCTGCTGATTGTCTATTACATATAATAATTACTATTTGTTTGAGACATACAATTGTTTTAAAATTTATATATCTTCCATTTACCCCTGGGCTTCTTTAGCGCTCCCTGACTTCCATTTTCTTAGACCTGTCCGGGGAACACACACAGCCGCAGGTCTTCCTAGACCTTGGTGTGATGTGCTGAGCTCAAAATAAAATGCCTAATTAGATTTCTCAGGAACAATAATGCAGTATATGGTGAAACTGAGGCCAGAGACACAATGTTCACATGAACGCCGGCACACTTAACCTGAGGGCAGGAAATGCTACAGAACAGGACTGGGAGACTCCGATATAACCCAAATGATATAGCAAACACAGTTAAATATGACAATCCAGTTGTCTCTACATTTGTCCTACTACCTGAGTCATGTACAGTTAAAGGGCCAATTATAGTGTTTAAATTGCTGTCATTTTAACACTAGTGAGCCTGTAATGAAACAAATAGTACCATTTAGGAGCTGCAGAGCACTGCTTGTTCCAAGCAAAAACATACACTGACTCAGCTATGCAACTAGCGCTGCTGACAGGGTGACCGTCTATTTTAATAGTACCACTCAGGAGCTGCAGAGCACTGCTTGCTCTGAACAGACACATCCACTGACTCAGCTATGCAACTACCGCTGCTGACTGGGTGACCGTCGATTTTTCCCTTGGCACCATCTGTGATCAGCGGCTTTCGGAAGTACTTTTGATTATGTATTTAACCCCTTTGCAGGTTAAACACATATAATTGGTGGGTCACTAGTGTTAAAATGATCAGCTTTAATAAACAAGAGCCTGTCATCTTCCCACTGTAATGGCCCTTTAACATTTTCTTAGGTTTGTGCTATAAATAAATATTCCAGAGGTTCATAACTTCTTGTACTTTGATGTCTCTGTTATCCTTTCTGTATTGTCATTTTGCAAGTGTCTACTACATATCCTTGTTCTCATATCTCTTCTTTGTGAACATACTTCACTCCTGATCAGTGTTCACTCTAAGGCCACATATTGTGAGCAGCCCAGCAGTGAAACAGTTAATAAAGGACCCGTACCAACAGGCCAGGTTTTCGTTATAGCTGAAGCAGTGCACAGGTGAAATAATCAGCTGATGGGTGAGATCAGGTTTAGTAACCATGGTTACTGATCAGCTGACTACTTCACCTCTGCACTGGTTCAGCTATAATGAAAACCTGGCCTGTTGGGGGGGACTTGAGGAACGCGGCTGAGAAACACTGGTGTAGTGTTTGCTAACTGCAGGGTGTGGTTCCCTAATTAACTGTTTTGCTGCTGGGACGCTCACAAAATGTGGTACACTTCAGATCTTCTGAACTTATTAAACTTCTGCGACTCATGTATAAAGCAACTTTTTCAAAATCTTCTAAAATTTTCTGCTGACTAATTTCCACATTACTTATCTGTGTTCACATCAGCTCAAGCAATCTTTCCTGTTATTCTCTCGTTATAGTTCTGTATATGTCAAAACACATTAAAATTAGTTGCAGCACATGACTAGCAGCAAAGCACACTTAGGCACAGTATATATTGCAGGACCTTACTGTAACAATAAACCACCATTTATTTTAATGTCCCTATAATGAAGTACATTATTTTGCCTGCTATAACTGTAGTTCACTTTGACAAATTGTACTTTGCCCCGCCTCTGAGGAACTGTAGACAAGGATCATACATTATAGTTATCCTAAGAATGTCTGCTCATAGGACCATGGTTCAGAGAGTCTCGCATTTCGCTTATAGCAGTCCACGTGCTCATTTACATATGGTCTGTGATTGGTCTAAGCAAAGTAGATCCATTACATGAATTCCCTCCAGTTAGGTAAGGAGGAGTATTTAAATATTGTTGGAGCATATAGAACGGGTAATGTTATTAATGTTTGCTGAACACTGTTAAAGGCACTGAATGTTTGGTAGGTTTAGACTGTCTAGCTGGTGGGGAATCTAGCACACCTGAAGTAAACTTTATCCCAAAGTTTAAAGAGTTATAGTTAGTTGTAGTAGGTGGCGCAAAACAAGTTGCTATTCCCAATGTGTCTTACTGTAAATATGTGTGATAATATGTGGGCTCAATATATGTTAATGTTTTGATGAGTCCTAATTTTATATTCTCTTTTGGAAAAAATGGATGTCGAAACTATTTAAGAAATAAATATGATCCTTTATTTGATTATGGTAAATTTACCCAATAGTAGTGATGCTAAAAGTACAGTTAAACAAAAATTACTACAATGCCTTCATTAAAAAATGACACCGGTGTCTCTATGTATAAAAATGTACATAATATATAAAAAATAAATTAAATTAAAATAATAACGTTGAAATCTTATAATTTATACAGTTTTGGGTTTATCACAAGTTGTAATTTCTAACAGAATGTTTGTAGATACAATTTTATAGTGGATAAAACAATAGTTGCTGTATGTCATATAGGATACTTTGTTTCAAGTTCAGCTATGCAATTGAGATCTTATCTTAGGCAACTATATATCAAATGTAGAGGTATGTTGGTGCGATTTTTATCACACTATAATATAAGTATACAAATTAGTACCTTGAAGTGTATCTGTTTGATATCACTTTTGTGAGATATTTGCGGTTAAATAAACGCTGCTATGCCAGTGTTTTGATTAAGTTTCAAGATCAAGCTGGTGGCAGTTCTATATGAGCTGCTGGCGGTTAAATAAATGCCGCTTTGGTTTCCTCTATTAGGTGGGCTTATCTGTTTGCTGCGAGAAAATTCACTTTTATATAAGTGTTTGGGTAGTTGTCATGTTTCGGCTGGACAGCCTTTTTCAAGATCTTGAAAAAGGCTGTCCAGCCGAAACATGTTGATACCAGAGCACACCTGCACAGGATTTGAGAAGACAAAGTGAATACCAGCTATACCCAGTTGAAATATTCAAGTTCCCACTGAGCGGCATATATTTAACCGCAAAGATCACATTGATAACTAGAAATCCTTTTTCTACTTATCCCAACAACCACATTTCAGCACCCAGATCGGTCACTGACCGACATCTAAGAAACCTGGGAACAACAGACCGGAAAGGCACGCAAAAATTCCACATCAGGAGGTTATCCAACAACCATACCATCGTGATCGGTCACTGACCAACAGACAAGCCACAGAATAGAAAAACCGGAGATACTTAAAAAACATCAGCAAACGGTTAGCACTTAACCGCAACGAAGATCCCACCAAGAAACCCTTAAGAGCGCGATCGGTCACTGACCGACAAAGGATAAGGTAACTGAGCGGCCACGACAACTACCCAAACACTTATATAAAAGTGAATTTTCTCGCAGCAAACAGATAAGCCCACCTAATAGAGGAAACCAAAGCGGCATTTATTTAACCGCCAGCAGCTCATATAGAACTGCCACCAGCTTGATCTTGAAACTTAATCAAAACACTGGCATAGCGGCGTTTATTTAACCGCAATTATCTCACAAAAGTGATATCAAACAGATACACTTCAAGGTACTAATTTGTATACTTATATTATAGTGTGATAAAAATCGCACCAACATACCTCTACATTTGATATATAGTTGCCTAAGATAAGATCTCAATTGCATAGCTGAACTTGAAACAAAGTATCCTATATGAACTATACAGCAACTATTGTTTTATCCACTATAAAATTGTATCTACAAACATTCTGTTAGAAATTACAACTTGTGATAAACCCAAAACTGTATAAATTATAAGATTTCAACGTTATTATTTTAATTTAATTTATTTTTTATATATTATGTACATTTTTATACATAGAGACACCGGTGTCATTTTTTAAACTTTGAAGGAATTGTAATAATTTTTGTTTAACTGTACTTTTAGCATCACTACTATTGGGTAAATTTACCATAATCAAATAAAGGATCATATTTATTTCTTAAATAGTTTCGACATCCATTTTTTCCAAAAGAGAATATAAAATTAGGACTCATCAAAACATTAACATATATTGAGCCCACATATTATCACACATATTTACAGTAAGACACATTGGGAATAGCAACTTGTTTTGCGCCACCTACTACAACTAACTGTTAAAGGCACTCTATAGTTAACATTACACTTTCAAGATAAAGATAGAGCATGAAATCTTAAATAATTTTCCAATTTACTTCTATTATCTAGCTTATTTCACTCTCTTGGTATCCTTTGTTGAAAAGAATACATAGGAAGGCTCAGGAGCATCTATTCAATTACTAGATGCTAGCTGCTGATTGGTGGTTGCACATATATCTCTTGCCATTGGTTCACCTGAGGTGCTCAGCCAGTTCCCAGTACTGTACTGCTACTGCTTCTTCAACAAAGGATACTAAGTTAAAGAAGCAAATTTGATAATAGAGTCATAAAAGTTTATTTTGACTTGAGTGTCCCTTTGACTAGACTTCTAAAAAGATAAAATAGTAGTCTTCCATATGCCTGACCTAAATGAATCATGAAGGAAAAATGATGGGTTTCCATGTTTCTTTAAAGGGATAGTAAACCCAAATTCGGATAGAGCAGGCAATTGTAAGTAACTTCACCACCAATCAGCAACTGCTACACAGATGCTGAACCACTAATGGGCCACCTCCTAAGCTTTACACTTCTGTTTTTCAAATAAAGATACCAAGAGAATGAAGACAATTGATAATAGGAGTAAATTAGAAAGTTTCTTAAAATTGCTGCTTTATCTGAATCATGAAAGAAAGAAGTTGTTTATCTTGAACAATGAATGCTCAACTGGTCCATTGCAGCAGCTCACTGGTTAATAATTTAGTATTTAGATTCTTATGTGACTTGTGTGAGGAATTTCATTAAAGGGACAGTAAAATCAAAACTAAACTTTTACGTTTCAGATTGAGCATGTGATTTTAAACTTTCCTATTTATTTGTATTAGCCAATTTGCTTTGTTCTCTTGGTATCCTTTGTTGGAGTAAACCTAGGTAGGCTCATAGGGGTTCAGGAGTGTGCTCTTGTGTTTAAAGGGACACTGAACCCAATTTATTTTCTTTTGTGATTCAGATAGAGCAGCAATTTTAAGCAACTTTTTAATTTACTCCTATTATCAATTTTTTTTCATTCTCGTTATCTTTATTTGAAAAAGAAGGCATCTAAGCTAAGGAGCCAGCCAATTGTTGGTTCATAACCCTGGAAAGCACTTGTTTATTGGTGGGTGAATTTATCCACCAATCAGCAAGAACAACCCAGGTTGTTCACCAAAAATGGGCCGGCATGTAAACTTACATTCTTGCTTTTTAAATAAAGATACCAAGAGAATGAAGAAATTTTGAAAATAGGAGTAAATTAGAAAGTTGCTTAAGATTGCATGCTCTATCTGAATCACAAAAGAAAAAAATTTGGGTTCAGTGTCCCTTTAACCCCTTAATGACCACAGCACTTTTCCATTTTCTGTCCGTTTGGGACCAAGGCTATTTTTACATTTTTGCGGTGTTTGTGTTTAGCTGTAATTTTCTTCTTACTCATTTACTGTACCCACACATATTATATACTGTTTTTCTCGCCACTAAATGGACTTTCTAAAGATACCATTATTTTCATCATATCTTATAATTTACTATAAAAAAAAATATAAAATATGAGGAAAAATTGAAAAAAACACACTTTTTCTAACTTTGACCCCCAAAATCTGTTACATATCTACAACCACCAAAAAACACCCATGCTAAATAGTTTCAAAATTTTGTCCTGAGTTTAGAAATACCCAATGTTTACATGTTCTTTGCTTTTTGTGCAAGTTATAGGGCCATAAATACAAGTAGCACTTTGCTATTTCCAAACCACTTTTTTCCAAAATTAGCGCTAGTTACATTAGAACACTAATATCTTTCAGGAATCCCTGAATATCCCTTGACATGTATATATTTTTTTTTAGTAGACATCCCAAAGTATTGATCTAGGACAATTTTGGTATATTTCATACCACCATTTCACCGCCAAATGCGATCAAATACAAAAAATCGTTCACTTTTTCACAAATTTTTTCACAAACTTTTGGTTTCTCACTGAAATTATTTACAAACAACTTGTGCAATTATGGCATACATGGTTGTAAATTCTTCTCTGGGATCCCCTTTGTTCAGAAATAGCAGACATATATGGCTTTGGCGTTGCTTTTTGGTAATTAGAAGGCCGCTAAATGCCACTGCGCACCACAAGTGTATTATGCCCAGCAGTTAAGGGGTTAATTAGGGAGCTTTTAGGGAGCTTGTAGGGTTAATTTTAGCTTTAGTGTAGTATAGTAGACAACCCCAAGTATTGATCTAGGCACATTTTGGTATATTTCATGCCACCATTTCACCGCCAAATGCGATCAAATTGAAAAAAAAGTTAAATTTTTCACAATTTTAGGTTTCTCACTGAAATAATTTACAAACAGCTTGTGCAATTATGGCACACATGGTTGTAAATACTTGTCTGGGATCCCCTTTGTTCAGAAATAGCAGACATATATGACTTTGGCGTTGCTTTCTGGTAATTAGAAGGCCGCTAAATCCTGCTGCGCCTCACACGTGTATTATGGCTAGCAGTGAAGGGGTTAATTAGGGAGTTTGTAGGGAGCTTGCAGGGTTAATTTTAGCTTTAGTGTAGAGATCAGCCTCCCACCTGACACATCCCACCCCCTGATCCCTCCCAAACAGCTCCCTTCCCGCCCCCACCCCACAATTGTCCCCGCCATCTTAAGTACTGGCAGAAAGTCTGCCAGTACTAAAATAAAAGGGTTTTTTAAAAAAAATAAAAAATTTTTTTAGCATATTTACATATGCTAGGGTGTAGGATCCCCCCCTTAGCCCCCAACCTCCCTGATCCCCCCCAAAACCGCTCTCTAACCCTCCCCTCTGCCTCATTGGGGGCCATCTTGGGTACTGGCAGCTGTCTGCCAGTACCCAGTTTGCAAAAAAAAGTGCTTTTTTTATTTTTTTGGGGCTTTTTTCTGTAGTGTAGCTTCCCCCCCCCCACACAGACAAACCCCCACCACCTTGCTGATCTTTTTTTTTTTTAAAGATTTCGATATTTATACATTTTTTATTAAATCATTTTCTGTAGTGTAGCGGTTCCCACCCGCTCCCTCCCCGTGCACGCGCCCGCCCCCGCCCTCCCGTGCACGCGCGCGCGTCCGTGCGCGCCCCTGCTCGTCCCCGCCCACGATCCCGCCCCCCCTGCACATAACCAGGGCCATCGATGGCCGCCACCCGCCTCCCGGTCCGGCTCCCACCCACCAACGCAGGTAGCCACCGATCTCCGGTGCAGAGAGGGCCACAGAGTGGCTCTCTCTGCACCGGATGGCTACCAAAGGTTATTGCAGGATGCCTCCATATCGAGGCATCACTGCAATAACCGGAAAGCAGCTGGAAGCGAGCAGGATCGCTTCCAGCTGCTTTCCAAACCGAGGACGTGCAGGGTACGTTCTCAGGCATTAACTGCCTTTTTTTTGAGGACGTACCCTGCACGTCCTCGGTCGTTAAGGGGTTAAAGGTACAGTAAAGGTTCAGAATAATGTTATATAATTCTGCACACAGTGCAGAATTATATAACATTATTTAAGCGGTAACTTCAAAAATGTAAAAGTATTTTCAGATTTTTCAGTGAACGTTGGACTCCTTTTAACTGAAAAATCTAAAAATACTTTTAATGTGTGCAGAATTATATAACATTATTCTGAACCTTTACTGTCCCTTTAATGTTGGAAGCTGCTACCATAGAGTATAAAGACACGTGCACACTCCTGAGCTGCTATGAGCCTACCTATATTTACTCTTCAACAAAGGATAACAAGCGAACAAAGCTAATTTGCTCATACAAGTTAATAGGAAAGTTGTTTAAAATCACACGCTCAATCTGAATCCTAACTGTTTAAAAAAATTAAATGAACAGTAAACTCAAAATTAATGAAATCATTACAAGCTATGTTCCACCTTCAATAAAGAAGAAAATGTTTGTGAACAAACTTTCTTGCTTCCCCAAGGATCAGTACTGGGCCCTGTTCTTTTTAATATTTGTAAAAATTACTTGGAGCAAGGATTAAATAGCAACTCTCTATTTTTGCAAATGATACAAAGTTGTGTAAGGTCATTAGGTCAGTGCAGGAGGAACTTGCTTTACAAGCGGATCTGCAAAAATGAGAAGAATGGGCAGGTAAATGGAAAATGAGATTCAATACTGGAAAAATAAAAATAAGCAGGCAACGTATTCTTTAAATGGGACAAGACTTAGCCAAACAGAGGAGGAAAGGGATTTGGGAGTAGTAATAGATAACAAGCTAAAGATGGGTGCACAATGCAGGGCAGCGGCTTCTAAGGCTAATAATATACTAGCATTTATTAAGAGGCATCTATGCAAGGGAGGAAAGCATAATTCTGTCACTATATAAATCCCTAGCAAGACCTCAACTTGAGTAGGGAGTGCAGTTCTGGGGACCAATCTAAAAAAAAAGTCTTTGCAGACTTGGAAAAAGTTCAGAGAAGGGCCACAAAGCTAATAAGGGGAATGAAGACTCTAAGCTATGAGGAGAGGTTAGTCAAACTGGGTCTGTTTTCTCTAGAAAAAGGTGCTTAAGAGGTGACATGATTACTTTATATAAATATATTCAAGGCCCATATACAGAGATGGCAGAAGCTTTATTTATTGCTAGAAAATTGTTTGTGACAAGAGATCACAATTTAAGGTTGGAGGAAAGGAGAAGTCAGGGATATGATTGCTTGTGTTAAATGGGTCACTTTTTTAATGAGATTAATTTAAGCTAAACTGGAGCTTTTTGTAAGTATATTAGATTTGTATATGTTGAACTCAATGGACTTTGGTCTTTTTTCAACCTCATCTAGATTATATTACTTTTATTGTCATTGTACCAAGTATAAAAACAAAGACAACGAAACATAATTAAAGGGACAGTCAAGTCCAAAAAATCCTTTCATGTTTCAAATAGGGAATGTAATTTTAAACAACTTTCGAATTTACTTTTATCACCAATTTTGCTTTGTACTCTTGGTATTCTTAGTTGAAAGCTAAACCTAGGAGGTTCATATGCTAATTTCTTAGACCTTGAAGGCCGCCTCTAATCTAAGTGCATTTTGATTGTTTTTCACCACTAGAGGGAATAAGTTCACGTATTTCATATAGATAACATTGAGCTCATGCACGTGCATTTACCATGGAGATAGCTCTAATTGGCTAAAATGGAAATCTGTCAAAAGAACTGAAATAAGGGGGAAGTCTGCAGAGGCTTAGATACAAGGTAATTACAGAGGTAAAAAGTATATTATTATAACTGTGTTTGTTATGTAAAACTGGGGAATTGTTAATTAAGGGATTATCTATCTTTTAAAACAACAAAAATTCTGGTGTTGACTGTCCCTTTAAGTATCTAACCCATACATAACAAAATGTACAATAAGATGGTAAATACGAATGAATAGACTGAAATTTGAAGTGTGCAATGAGTGGAATATGAGCAAAATAACCGTCTAGCACGGAAATGTAAGTGCTGAATAAACACGTGATATGTAATATAAAATAATGTGAAAATCTGCAAAAGTATACAATATGCATGTGATAGAAAAGAGCAAAGTGCAGGATAATCAGCAATTGGTCATAATCAATGAAAAGGTATATTGTGAATAATAATTACATCAAAAGTGTACAATACGTGTAGTGTGTAAAAACAATAAAGGACACTTTAAAGGGACATTATACACTCATTTTTCTTTGCATAAATGTTTTGTAGATGATCTATTTATATAGCCCATAAAGTTTTTTTTTAAAATAAATGTATATTTTTGCTTATTTTTAAATAACATTGCTCTGATTTTCAGACTCCTAACCAAGCCCCAAACTTTTATGTGAATACCGTCAGCTACCTTCTCCAGCTTGCTCCTGTTTGTGTAAAGGGTCTTTTCATATGCAAAAGAAGGGGGGGGGGGGGGAGTGTCTTATTTGCCACTTGCAGTGGGCTTTCCAGCTACCTTTTCAACAGAGCCAAACTGACAGCTTCTAAGTAAGTTTTTAAACAGTATTATACTGGATTTTTATATCAGTATCTGTGCATCTTGTTCTTTATAGTAGTGTCTATTACATGCAGTAATATGAAAATGAGTGTATACTGTCCCTTTAAGTCCAATATACTAGCCATGAATTAACATGGCAAGTAAAAAAAAGTGCAGAATAAACAGCAATTGGAGTCCGGATCATTCAATATAAGAAACATAAAATCAAATCAATGACAAGCTTAAAAAGAAGAAACTAGGGGTTTGTGTTTAACAAGGTAACAGCTCTGGGGAAGAAACTATTCCGTAGTCTGTCTTTCTTGCTGTGCAGACTCCTATATCGCCTCCCTAATGGTAAGAGGGCAAACAAACCGTGACTAGCATGGGAAGAATCTTTAATAATACAGCGAGCCCTTTGAAAACTATGACTGTGCTGGAGATCCTCAATAAGGGGTAACTGAACACCAATGATATACTGGGCTGTTTTTACCACCCGTTGGAGAGCTTTTCGGTCAGAAATCGTACAGTTACCGTACCGTACTGTAATACAATTAGTAAGAATGCTCTCAATGGTACAACTGTAGAAATTGACCAGAATCTGAGGGGACAGATGAGCTTTCCTCAGTTGTTGCACTTTCTTCACCAGAATATAGGTATTCAATGTACTATGTTACAATATATGCTTTTTTATTTCTACTCTGGACTCTAGGTGAGAATGACTGCGCTTTACCAGCCTTTCGCTCTCCTGCGTTCTCAGCTCATGCTCCATGATTATAATTTTTTTCAGAGCATCAACAGATTCTGCAACCATTGTGAGTTGTATGGCTTTTGATGCTCAGTTATACGATTAGACTCATGGGGGCCGATTTATTATGTTCGAGCGAACATGATCCGCTGCCAGACATCGATAAATGCGGGCACAAGCATTTTGTGTAAACTGCTTGTGCAATGCCATCCCCTGCACATTCGCGGCCAATGGCCCTCTAGCAGGGGGTGTCAATCATCCCGATCCTATCTGATCGGGATGATTGCTATCCGCAACCTCAGAGGTGGCGGATAAGTTAAGGGGGTCAATTTATTAATGTGCGAGCGGACATGATACGAAGTAGCGTATCATGTCCGCTGCACATCGATAAATGGCGACTGCGAACTGCTGGTGCAATACCGCCCCCCTGCAGATTTGCGGCCAATCGGTCGCTAGTAGGAGGTGTCAATCAATCCGATCGTATTCGATTGGGTTGATTTCTGTCCGCCGCCGCAGAGCAGACGGACAGGTTATGGAGCAGCGCTCTGAAGGCTCGCTGGAAACACGGGGCATCAAGCTCCGTACGGATAAATTGACCCCAAGAAGCAGCACACTGCTTCTTAACTTTTGTTTCCCGTAAACTGCTGCATTCGCAGCTTAATAATTCAGCCCCAACAACAAAGGATGAATCTATGGGCTAAACTATGATTCCTAGTGAAAGGGTAATAGACATGGAATTGACCTTTATAAGTTGTACATAACTTTGTTTCATCCAATGCAGCCACAAGGGGGAGCTCACACACCAGCGTTGGCTTTGCCTAATTGTGTGTCACACCCAGACATGATATGTCCTGCGCAATGGAAAGTTACTTGGTTGCCGGTCCCTGGTAACGGAACAACAGAACACCACAGAAGCATATATGGATATGGGCCGTGTGAATGTGGTTAGATATCACTGCATTGTGTAAATCAGAGGTTAACAAGCCAATTTCTAAGACACTGTCATTTCCAAATTGATTGTGTGCCACTGACACGCCTGTTCTTAGGTTGATCCTGAAATCCCAGCTGGATTGTGTTATGTAATAATACTGATATAAACTACCCCACTGTGATCCCAAGAGATTGCAGGCTAACCGGTGCCAATAAGCTTGGTATTTGTTCTGGGTATTCCGTTTACTAAAGAGGTTGCAGGCTAAACGGTGCCAATAAGCTTGGTATTTGTTCTGGGTATTCCGTGTACTAAAGAGGTTGCAGGTTAAACGGTGCCAATAAGCTTGGTATTTGTTCTGGGTATTCCGTGTACTAAAGAGATTGCAGGCTAACCGGTGCCAATAAGCTTGGTATTTGTTCTGGGTATTCTGTGTACTAAAGAGATTGCAGGCTAACCGGTGCCAATAAACTTGGTATTTGTTCTGGGTATTCCGTGTACTAAAGAGATTGCAGGCTAACCGGTGCCAATAAGCTTGGTATTTGTTCTGGGTATTCCGTGTACTAAAGAGGTTGCAGGCTAACCGGTGCCAATAAACTTGGCATTTGCCTTGGGGATTTTCCCTATACCCAAGAGATTGCACTTGGCATTTGACCTGGGGTGGGGTTTCCTGTTTTCAAGACTTTACACTATAATCTGTGCCAATAAGTGTGGCATATGTTTAGGGTTTTTTCCCTGTTACCAATAACTTGAACTCTGACATAAACAAATAACCTCTGCATTTATCCTGAATTGTTTTCTCCTTGCAAGAAGTTGCAATCTATCCTGTGTCAATAAACTTTACATTAGTCCTGATTTTTTCCCTGTGCCCAAGAGCTTGCACTCTAATCTGTCCCCATATGCCTGACATTTGCACTAGGGATTTTTTCCTATACCCAAGAGCTGGCACTTTAACTCGTGCCAATAAGCTTGGCATTTGTCCCAGGTTTTCCTTTAACCCCCAGAGCTTGCACTCTAATCTGTGCCCATGAGCTTAGCATTTGCCCTGGGAATTTCCCCTATACTCAAGAGCTTGCACTCTAACATATACCAGTAAGCTTGCATTTGTCCTAGGGTTTTTCTAGTACTCAAGAGCTTGCACTCTAACATATACCAGTAAGCTTGCATTTTTCCCAGGGTTTTCCTCTAGCCCTCAGAGCTTGCACTCTAACACAAACCAGTAAGCTTGGCATTTGTCCTGGGGTTTTCCTCTAGCCCTCAGAGCTTGCACTCTAACATATACCAGTAAGCTTGGCATTTGTCCTGGGGTTTTCCTCTAGCCCCCAGAGCTTGCACTCTAACATGTATCAGTAAGCTTGCATTTGTCCTGGGGTTTTCCTCTAGCCCTCAGAGCTTGCACTCTAACATATACCAGTAAGCTTGCATTTTCCCCAGGGTTTTCCTCTAGCCCTCAGAGCTTGCACTCTAACATATACCAGTAAGCTTGGCATTTGTCCTGGGGTTTTCCTCTAGCCCCCAGAGCTTGCACTCTAACACATACCAGTAAGCTTGGCATTTGTCCTGGGGTTTTCCTCTAGCCCTCAGAGCTTGCACTCTAACATGTATCAGTAAGCTTGGCATTTTCCCCAGGGTTTTCCTCTAGCCCTCAGAGCTTGCACTCTAACATATACCAGTAAGCTTGCATTTTCCCCAGGGTTTTCCTCTAGCCCTCAGAGCTTGCACTCTAACATATACCAGTAAGCTTGGCATTTGTCCTGGGGTTTTCCTCTAGCCCCCAGAGCTTGCACTCTAACACATACCAGTAAGCTTGGCATTTGTCCTGGGGTTTTCCTCTAGCCCTCAGAGCTTGCACTCTAACATGTATCAGTAAGCTTGGCATTTTCCCCAGGGTTTTCCTCTAGCCCTCAGAGCTTGCACTCTAACACATACCAGTAAGCTTGGCTTTTATTCTAGGGTTTTCCTCTAGCCCTCAGAGCTTGCACTCTAACACATACCAGTAAGCTTGGCTTTTATTCTAGGGTTTTCCTCTAGCCCTCAGAGCTTGCACTCTAACACATACCAGTAAGCTTGGCTTTTATTCTAGGGGTTTCCTCTAACCCACAGAGCTTGCACTCTAACATATACCAGTAAGCTTGGCATTTTTCCCAGGGTTTTCCTCTAGCCCTCAGAGCTTGCACTCTAACATATACCAGTAAGCTTAGCATTTATTCTCGGGGTTTCCTCTAACCCTCAGAGCTTGCACTCTAACATATACCAGTAAGCTTAGCATTTTTCCCAGGGTTTTCCTCTAGCCCTCAGAGCTTGCACTCTAACATATACCAGTAAGCTTGGCATTTTTCCCAGGGGTTTCCTCTAACCCACAGAGCTTGCACTCTAACACATACCAGTAAGCTTAGCATTTATTCTAGGGGTTTCCTCTAACCCTCAGAGCTTGCACTCTAACATATACCAGTAAGCTTAGCATTTTTCCCAGGGTTTTCCTCTAACCCACAGAGCTTGCACTCTAACACACACCAGTAAGCTTAGCATTTTCCCCAGGGTTTTCCTCTAACCCACAGAGCTTGCACTCTTACATGTATCAGTAAACTTAGCATTTGTCCTGGGTTTTCCTCTAGCCCCCAGAGCTTGCACTCTAACATGTACCAGTAAGCTTGGCATTTGTCCTGGGGTTTCCGCTACATATACCAGTAAGCTTAGCATTTGTCCTGTGGTTTCCTCTAACCCCCAGAGCTTGCACTCTAACATATACCAGTAAGCTTGGTTTTTGTCCTAGGGTTTTTTTTACGGCACTCAGGAGCTTTTACTGTAACCTGAACCCATAAGCCTGGCATTTGCCCTGGGGATCTTTCCTATACCCAAGAGCTAGCACTCTAACCAGTGCCAATAAGTTTGCCACTTGAACAGGGTTTTTTTCTTTTACCTGAGCACTGTAATCTGTGCCAATAAGTGTAGCATATGTCTAGGGTTTACAAGAACATGCACTCTGTCATATACCAGTAATCTTGCAGTTCGACCTGTGCCAATAAACTTTACATTTGCACTCTAAACCTGTGTGAATAATAATGGTATTTGGCCTCAGGTTTTTTCCCTCTGTACCCAAGAGCTTGCAGTCTAACCTGTGCCAATAAGCTTGGCATTTGTCCCGGGTTTTCCCTGCACTGTGCACATTATTTACCCCTCCTGCAGAACTCACGAGGGTTACTTCTCCTTTCAAAGCTTGTGATTCACGCAGAGAACTGCATGTTCCCACTAAAGCTAGACCACAGTGACAGAACATAAGAAAAGGGAAGGAAAGAGGGGGGGGGGGTCAATACTCTTGGTTCCTCTTTTCCAAAAATACTGTCAGTGTGAACAGGAATCATCTGTGATGTACCTGCAGAGCATTGCACCTGGGCTTTGTCTACTAAACTGTGCTACATGCCAACAGTTCGTTTTGTTCAGGAGGAATGTGATCCTAGTGTTTGGTACTAAAAAGCCCCCTTAAAGGGACAGTAAAGTCAACATTCAACTCTCATGATTCAGATAAAAACATGCCATTTTAAACAACTTTCCAATTTACTTCTATGATCAAATTTGCTTTGTTCTTTTAGTATTCTTTATTGAAGACTAAACTTAGGTTGGCTGACAGTAGTTTAGGAGTGTACACGTGTCTACAGCAGTGTTTGTAACTATGTAACACTGCTGTTAGATGGCTTAAGACAGAATACTCTTTAACAAAGGATACCAAGAGAACAAA
The DNA here is from genome assembly GCF_027579735.1 of Bombina bombina. Classification (NCBI taxonomy): domain Eukaryota; kingdom Metazoa; phylum Chordata; class Amphibia; order Anura; family Bombinatoridae; genus Bombina; species Bombina bombina. The sequence goes on from NC_069505.1 coordinate 506,290,183, forward strand.
GCAACATAGATAATAGAAGGAAAATGGAACTTTGTTTAAAATGTCATGTTCTGTTTAATTGAAAGGACCGTAAATACAGTAGATTTGCATAATTAACAAATGCGCAATAAAATGGCAATGCAATAACATTTAGTCTGAACTTCAAATGAGTAGTAGATTTTAGTTCAGTTCTGTCTATTTTCCACTCCCCTTGAATCATGTGACAGCCATCAGCCAATCACAAATGCATATACGTAGTCTGTAAATTCTTGCACATGCTCAGTAGGAGCTGGTGACTCAAAAAGTGTAAATATAAAAATACTGTGCACATTTTGTTAATGGAAGTAAATTAGAAAGTTGTTTAAAATTGCTGCTTTATCTGAATCATTAAAGATTAAAGGAATAGTCTACACCAGAATTTTTATTGTTTTAAAAGATAGATAATCCCTTTATTACCCATTCCCCAGTTTTGCATAACCAACACAGTTATATTACTATACTTTTAACCTCTGTGATTATCTTGTATCTAAGCCTCTGCAAACTGCCCCTTTATTTCAGTTCTTTTGACAGACTTGCAGTTTAGCCAATCAGTGCCTGCTCCCAGATAACTTCACGAGCACAGTGTTATCTATATGAAACACATGAACTAACACCCTCTAGTGGTGAAAAACTGTTCAAATGCATTCTGAAAAGAGATGGCCTTCAAGGTCTAAGAAATTAGCATATGAACCTCCTAGGCTAAGCTTTCAACTAAGAATGCCAAGAGAACAAAGCAAAATTGTGATAAAAGTAAATTGCAAAATTGTTTAAAATTACATGCGCTATTTGAATCATGAAAGTTTATTTTGGCCTAGACTGTCCCTTTAATTTTGACTTGAGTGTCCCTTTAAGTTAATTTAAGTTTAATTTAAGTTTAATTTTGACTTGAGTGTCCCTTTAAGTTTAATTTAAGTTTAATTTTGACTTTACTATCCCTTTAAAGGGACAGTCTACTCCAGAATTCCCCAGTTTTGCACAACCAACACAGTTATAATAATACACTTTTTACCTCTGTGATTACCTTGTATCTAAGCCTCTGCAGACTGCCCCTTATCTCAGTGCTTTTGACAGACATACAGTTTAGCCAACCAGTGCAGACTCCTAGGTAACTCCACATGCGTGAGCACAATGTTATCTATTTGTCACACAGGACACGTCTAGATGTGAAAAAATGTAAAATGCATTCAGAGGCGGCCTTCAAGGCCTAAGAAATTAGTATATGACCCTACCTAGGTTTAGCTTTCAACTAAAAATACCAAGAGAACAAAGCAAAATTGATGATGATAGATTGCCTTGTATCTAAGCCTCTGCAGACTGTCCCCTTATTTCAGTTCTTTTGACAGACCTGCATTTTAGTCAATCAGTGCCCTCTCATAAGTAACTCCACGGGAGTGAGCACAATGGTATGTATATTTTTTATATATATATATAACACACACATGAACTAGCGCTGTCTAGCTGTGAAAAACTGTCAAATGCACTGAGATAAGAGGCGGCCTTCAAGGGCTTAGAAATATGAGCCTTTCTAGGTTTAGCTTTCAACAAAGAATACCAAGAGAACAAAGCAAATTGGATGATAAAAGTCAATTGAAAAGTTGTTTAAAACTGCATGCCCTGTCTGATTCATGAAAGTTTAATTTTGACTTTACTGTCCCTTTAATGTGCTGTATTATGTCTCTCACTGCTTGTACCTTGTATTATGCAAATTGTTACAGATTCTCCAGATAGCGACAACCTTTCTTCTAACGGTTCCTGCACTTTTAGACTTGGCCTCTTTCCTCTTCTACAGACTATTCCTTTCTGAGTTCCGATTCCTGTGTTCTAATGTCTAGATGTTTGTTGGATGTGTGCTGCAGACTATTGCTTTTTTCCCCCTGTGTACTATACATGATTCTGCATTGTATATCACACTATTTCCTGCATTCAGTTCCGGTATCCCAAAGCCTTACCTATTTCCTGGACCGATCTGCAGTACTCTATCTACACTTTACTGCACATATTGCTGCAGAGCATTCCTCCACCTGTTTTATGTGCCTGTGTTATGAGCTCTTTGATAAATGCTGCAGAGTGTTGTTCAGCGTGTCAGAGTATTACACATAACTGCAGACTATCTCTCAGTTTAAAAAAAAGATGAACCTAGGTAGGCCAATATGCTAATTTATAAGCCCTTTAAGACCGCCTCTTATCTCCATGCATTTAAGTTTTTCACAGCTAGAGTGTGTTAGTTCATGTGTGCCATATAGATAAACATTGTGCTCACGTCTGTGGAGTTACTTATGAGAGGGCACTGATTGGCTAAAATGCAAGTCTGTCAAAAGCACTGAGATAAGGGGGCGGTCTGCAGAGGCTTAGATACAAGGTAATCAGAGAGGTAAAAAGTGTATTACTATAACTGTGTTGGTTATGCAAAACTAGAGAATGGGTAATAAAGGGATTATCTATTCTATTAAACATTAACAATTCTGGAGTAGTTTGTCCCTTTAACTTGTAGTAAAGTATCACTGTTTATTACACACACAGACAATTCTGCAGATCATTCCTCTATCATTTGCGTCTATCTAATGCCTCTTTATTGGATGCATGCTTTAAAGTATTGCTATATACCCCCTGTGTATTATATACAATGCTACAAAATGAGTACTGCACTGTATATTACACACATCACTGCAGGGCATTTCCTTGTTTAATAAACTAATTCCTTCATTCAGGTACAGTACACACATTGCTTCAATGTATTTAAAAGGACACTAAACACCTTATAATTACAAGCGATGCATGAACAGACATATTGTTTTGCTATAAAATAACATACTAGCCAAGTCTAAACATTTTTTAAACAACATTGCTTGCTTCAATTGTTTTTCAAAAAAACAACTCCACCCACTAGTTCCCTAATTGAAAGGAGCCAATCCGGGCTTGCTGCAGAAGAAGATAGCCCAGTCGTTATATTAGTATCAACAGCATTGTTTTGCATTTATCTGTTGATGCCAATTAGGGGCACATATGTAGCAGGGTTCGCCTTGAGAAGTCAGCAGGGTCCATTTCCAGTTCTAAGAAATAGAAGGGAAAAAAAACAATTTCAGAGCTAAACTGCATGAAAAGGAAACAAAATAATTAAAGGGACAGTCTAAACCTTCACCTTAAGCTGCAAATAGCCCCCTGCACCCTTTCTATATCATGCAGCAGGAATTATAAAAAGTTATTTTAAAATGAATATTGTTCCTGGCCACTTTGAAATGGCTACCAAGCTCCGCCCACTGATGACATCACAGTCTGGGCTGCATCTAGGCACTCTGCTAAATAGCATTGACAGTCTGTTGAATCCAACTAGTGAGCTTTTTGTGATTGGACACCATATGCAGCCCGGATTGTGATGTCATCAGTGGGCGGACCTTGGCAGTCATTTCAAAGTGGCCAGAAACAATCGCCATTTTAAAATAACTTTTTACCGTTCCTGCTGCATGATATAGAAAAGGTGCAGGAGGCTATTTGCAGCTTAATTTAAGGTAAGACTCTAAAATGACCAAGGTGTTAACTGTCCCTTTAATGAAAGTATATTGCAAAGTTGTTTACTACGCATAACAAAACATTTTTTAGTGTCTGCCGTCCCTTTAATACACAAATTCCCGTGTTCAGTTACAAAATCCCACGGCCTAAACTCCTTCCTGATCTGAATGCAGATTATAACACAGTGTACACTATTACACAGGTTGCTGCAGAGCATTGCTCTACCTATTTTCTGCCCCTGTCTTATCAGCTCTTGGATAAATCCCGCAGAGGATTGCTCTATTTACAATGCAGTAAGTGTGAGAACATTGCACATAACCTGAGATTATCTCTGTTTACTCCGTAGTAAAGTATTACTGTTTATAACACACACACACAATCCTGCAGACACTATACTATTCCTATATTCTGCTTCCTTTGTTGGACGCATGCTGCAGAGTATTGCTCTATTTCCCCTGCATATTATACACATTTCTGCAGAATGCCTCCTGCACTGTATATTACGCATGCTGCCGCAGTGTACTTCCTTGTTTATATGCACACATTCCTCTAATCTGCTCCGGCTTGACCTTGTTTGTTTGTTTTTTAAACTCTTCTGCAGAATATCACTTTATTTACACGTTTCTGCAGAGTATTACTCCACCTATTTTCTGTTTCTGTGTTATGAGCTCCTGGATAAATTATACAAAGTATCACTGTTTATTACACACATTCCTGCAGACTGTTTGTTTTCTATTTATTATTCCTGTATTATAATCCCTGGTACCTTAACTGGATGCATGCTGCAGTGTATCGCTCTATTTCCCCTGTGTACTAAACACATTGATGCATAATGTCTCCTGCACTGTATATTACACACACTGCTTAATGGGACATGAAACCTTAAAAAAAATATTTTATGGTTTAGGTAGAACATAATTTTAACTCTTTAATGACAGGGTCATAATGTCTACATCGGAACGTTGTTCCGATGTAAACAAATTGAAATCTCGCGATCGAGCACGCGATCGCGAGATTTTAATTATGGGATTGGGTCAGGGGGGCGTCCCTATGATGGTAGGCACGCCCTCCATACCGCAATCACATCCAGGAAGCGCCGTTGGCTTCAGGACAGCCAAACGTCTATGACGTTGTATTCCGTCCTAATGGCGCTAAAGCCCAGTGCCGTTTGTACGGAATACAGCGCAATAACGGTGCTAAAAGGTTAAACAACTTTCCAATTCTTGGTATCATTTGTTGAAGGAGCAGCAATGCACTACTGGTTTCTAACTGAACACATGGGTGAGCCAATGGCAATCGGTATATATATGAAGCCACCAATCAGCACCTAGAACCTAGATTCTTTGCTGCTCCTGAGCTTACCTAGATAAAGCTTTCAACAAAAGATAACAAGAGAAGGAATCAAATTAAATAAAAAATAAATTGGAAAGTTGTTTAAAATTGTATGCTTTGTCTAAATCATGAATGTCTAATTATGACTTTACTGTCCCTTTAAAGGGACAGTCTATTTCAGAATTGTTATTGTTTAAAAAGATAGATAATCCCTATTATATATTACCCATTCTCCAGTTTTGCATAACCAACACAGCTATATTTATATACTTTTTACCTCTGTTATTATCTTGTATTAAAGCCTCTACAGACTGACCCTGCTCTATCGAGAACTCCAATACTTTGAAAACTTCAATCTGACGTCACTTCCGGTGATTCCATACATCTGATTGGTCCGTTTCCAGTAAGTGACAGGATTCACAACCAATCAAATGGGCACTGTAATCGCCTATCTTCACTATCTATTTTGCCTCCGCCTGGGGGGAGGGGGGGGGTTCAAGAGGGGTGAAGCCCCCCTTGTAAACGTAAAGGTTTACTTGGGGTGTATGCCAGAGGATCTGCGGTGCGCCCCCCAGACAGAGGCAAAACAGATATTAAAATAGAAGAGTCACCGGAAGCGACGTCAGATTGGAGTTTTCGAGGAATTGGAGTTCTCGACAGAGCACCCCCTTACTTCATTTCTTTTAACAGACTTGCATTTTAGCAAATCAGTGCTGACTCCTAAATAATAATAATAATGGTAATGAGAACAATCTTATATATGGTACACATGAACTAGCACAGTCTAGATGTCAAAAACTGTCAAAATGCACTGAGATAAGAGGTGGCCTTCAAGGGCTTAGAAATTAGCATATGAGCCTATTTGATGATACAAGTAAATTGGACAGTTGTTTACAATATACATCTTGCACTGCATATTACACACATTGCTGCAGTATATTTTCACATTTTAATACACTAATTTCTGCATTCAGTTTTGTCATCCCAAATTGCGATATCCAGAAGGGGAACCGGGGCACTGAAAAATTAACTTTTATTTAAAAAAGGACATGAAACACAATTTTTCTTTCATGATTCACATAGAACATCCAATTTTAAACAACTTTCCAATTTACTTATATTATCAAATTGCCTTCATTTTCTTGTTATCCTTTGTTGAAAAGCAAGATTGTTTGCTCAGGAGTGTGCACATTCCTTCAGCACTATATGGCAGCAGTTTTGCAACAATGCTATACATTAGCAAGAGCACTAGATGGCAGCACTATTTCCTGCCATGTATTGCTAGAGACATGTGCACTATACATATCTAGATATCTTTTCAACAAAGAATAACAAGCGAACAAAGCAAATTTGATAATAGAAGTAAATTGGAAACGTTTTTTAAAATTGTATTCTCTATCTGAATCATGAAAGAAAAATTGTGGGTTTTATGTCCCTTTAAAAAAAAAGGTATAAAAACAAATGTAGTAGATGCAAAAAAAGGCCAGCTGACCTTCTCTATGAAGAAACAACGCGTTTCATCCCTGCAAACTCTGCACTTCTTCAGGGTGGGACAAGTACAAAAAACACACTTTCTTTTCAAGTGACAACAGATTTACAGGTATGTAATTATTGATATAGACTTGAGACTTTGCATATACTTCAGTGCAAAACGCATGGATTAACTGCTCAGGTTGCAGTGTTTTCTTTTACACTTATGATGCACATACAATCTCTGAATTACATTTATGTACGTACTTACTACACCAGACGGTTGTAAGTAGACATGTGCATGCTGAAAATTAGTTTAGTCAGAAAATGTTCAGTTTGGCCAAATTTCATCCATGTGGGATGAAGATGTGTCTTCGTAGAATTTGATAGCACACATTCTCCTATCTCCTGCGCATGCGCAATTGTCCTAGCTGACTGATATATACACTACTTATATATTGAAGCCGTATGTATTACACATGTAAAAAAAAAAAAAAAGCTTGGATTTCATGTGCGGCCAGGGAAGGATTGAGTTGGTAAATTGGGAACAAAATTTAAAATGCTTCCAAAGTGCATCTGCTATGCATAGTTAGATATTATAACTATTTGAAGGGAAAACTTTAAAAAAAAAAAAGTTTATTGTCCCTTTTAACAGAAAATACAACTCTCTCACTGTATTTGAGTCAATGAATAGCTAACAGGCATATAAGTCACACAGCTGCATGTGACAATAGCTCTAGTTAAAGTGATTACAAATGTCTGAGCCTCATCTAGTCTCCCACCTCCCTATGCAAGATTAAAGCTTGATTGGACAAGCCTGTATGACTAAAATCCAACATTTAGCGCCTGAGTGGCTGTCCCTAACATCAATCATTAGTATTACTATGGCAGGATTGGACAGGGGACGATGGACTAAAAAATGGTCAGACCCCCCCCCCTCCATACATCATTGCAAACAAAGGAGCTAATTAACCAAACAACATAACTCCTCCCCGCCCTTCCTGCACGTTTTTTGCCACCAAACAGTATGGATGAATGAACTAATCGATTCTGTCAAACAATCCTTCATTCTTTGCCAGTTCTTCCAATAATGTATTTGACTATTCATGTATCAGAATTAAGAAAATTTGGACAAATTTGTATTCGCCTGAATCTCGAATGCACTTCTCTAGCTATAAGCCCACAATTACACATAAAGTTTTCATTCTCCTGCTGTACAACACAAAGTTCACCTTTGATCCCACACATACATACAATTCATTATGCACTTGATAGCAAATAAAAGGCAGCTTGAATTCTTTATATATCTATATGTCACATCTATTTTTTACGGACACAACAAAATCTGGTATAGGCTTGATCTCTTACTGAACTGATCAGCAGAATATCTCTCTATTTACATTTTATTACACACATTGCTGCAGAGCATTTCTCTCACTATTTTCTGTTCTTGTGTTATAAACTACTGTTATATGCTGCAGAATATTGCTCTATTTACATCACTGTATCAGAGTATTGCACACAACTACCGTATCTATACATACACTAATACTAGAGTATTGCTGTGTATTATACATTTCTGCAGACTCTCATTTATTATTCCTTTAAAGGGATACTAACCAATTTTTCCTTTTGTGATTCAGATAGAACATGCGATTTCAAATTCTCTAATTTACTTCAATTATCAATTTTTCTTTGTTCTCTTGGTATCTTTATTTGAAAAAGCATGAATGTAAGCATAGGAGCCGGACCATTTTTGGTTCAGCACCCTCGGTAGCGCTTGCTGATTGGAGGCTACATTTAGCTACATTTAGCCACCAATCACCAAGCGCTACCCAGGTGCTAAACCAAAAATGGGCAGGTTCCTAAGATTTACATTCCTGCTTTCAATTAAAGATACCAAGAGAACGAAGAAAAATTGATAATAGGAGTAAATTAGAAAGTTGCTTAAAATTGCTGCTGTATCTGAATCATAAGAGAAAAAATGTGGGTTTAGTGTCCCTTTAATCTAATCCCTGGCTCCTTTATTGAACGTTTACTGCAGACTCTTGCTCTGTGAGCATAACACACATTACTGCAGAATATCTCCGACACTGTATATCACTTTCATTCCCTCAGTATATTTCCTTGTTTATATGTGAACATTCCCTGTATTCTGTTCCGGGCAGCTAAACAAACTCCTTTACTAAACTGATCTGCAGAGTATCACTCTTTTTTTATCATTTACACTATAGTGGAGACAGTCCTGCTGTTTATCCGCCACCTTCCTGCAGAACATTCCTCTTTCCTTTACTAGTTCTGTATTTTAATTCCTGGCTCATTTCCCAGTCGGATGTTGCAAAGTATTGCTCACTTTATAGTGTATATTAGATTACTGCTGAGTATTTAGCACACACATTCCAGCAGGCCCTTCCTTTCTCCGCCACCCCCTTTCCTTTCCCTGTATTCCAAACGCTGGCCTCTTTCCCGGATGGATCAGATTTGTAGAGGGGGAAATCCTGGGTTCTTCCTATAGTGAGTTCTAGCTGCAGGCGCAGGAGACGCTTATTACCAGGATGACTAATCACGGCTTAATGACAAGAATACAAAATAGGGAAGGGCTGCACACTTTACGGAGATCCCCATATTCTAAGGGAATCTCCCAGGGGCTACTGGCGTACACACAAACAAAGATCTCTTGGTATTAGTGAATATTAGTTGTATAGGAAGCCAGGTGGGACCTTTCTTACTGTAAATCACTATACAACCATGTAATGTAATATGCAACTTGTCTTGATACAAACTTAAAGGGACATAAAACAAATTGGGGTAGAGACAAAGTATAATAATATGCACTTTTATTACGTTACCTGCAAATTTATACTGCAGTGCCTCGCCATTAACCCTTTCTTTTAAGTTTCCGAATTGTGCAGCTGTAACTCCCCCCCCACACACACAATTCCTTATAAGGCTGTATCTATATCATATATCCAGCGCTACGGAATTTGGCGACGCTTTACAAATAAATGATGATAATAATAATAATATCTACCTTTGATTTTGGTAGAATTCAGAAGTAGACACTCATTATCTGCTGGAGCATGCCTAGAAGCAAATAAGCTAATGTGAAATACAATACCTGTTGTTTCTGATGCTAAACACTGATAGGGGGGTGGATTAGACAACTCCAGACAGAATGGCTATGCAAGTCATGTTGCTTATTTTTAAATTTAAAAAAAAAATACTTGCCAGCAGTTTTTAAACATTTTTTTATGCAAACTATTTTTACTTAATTAGCCCTTTTAGGATATGCACAGATCTCAACCTGTTTTATGGCACTTTAAAAGGATATGAAACCAAAAAAAAATTATTTTGTGATTCAGACAGGATACAATTATAAAATTTAGTTCATTCCCATGATATCCTGTGTTGAAGAGATACCTAGGTAGTGGATAACATTCTTGCAAAGCTGCTGCCATATAGTGTTCCGGAAATAGGCTGGCTCCTAAGGTTACTAACCTGCTTTTTAACCAAAGATACCAAGAGAATAAAGAAAAAATGATAATAGAAGTAAATTAGAAAATTGTTTAAAATCACATGCTTGATCTGAACCATAAAATAAACATTTTGGGTTTTATATCCTTTAACCCCTTAACGACCAAGGACGTGCAGGGTACGTCCTCTAAAAAAAGTCACTTAACGACCAAGGACGTACCCTGCACGTCCTCGGTCTGGAAAGCAGCTGGAAGCTATCCTGATCACTTCCAGCTGCTTTCCGGTTATTGCAGGATGCATCGATATCGAGGCATCCTGCAATAACAAATTTTACTTCTCCGGTGCAGAGAGAGCCACTCTATGGCCCTCTCTGCACCGGATATCGATGGCCGCATTCGTTGGAGGGTGGGAGCTGAAGTGGGAGGCGGGTGGGCGGCCATCGATGCGGTCTATGTCAGAGAGGGGGGCGGGATCGCCGGGGGTGCTCACGGGGAGGGAGCGGGTGGGAATTGCTACACTACAGAATTATTTTTTTTTAGAAGAGGGAGAAAGGGGGGTAAAATCGTTAAAAAAGTAAATCTAAAGGATCTGGGAGCGGGTGGGGGATAGGTCTTGGGGGGGGGGGGGATCTACACTACAGAAAAAAGAAATAAAAATAAAAAAACATTTTTATTTGCAAACTGGTTACTGGCAGACAGCTGCCGGTACCCAAGATGGCCCCTAATAAGGCAGAGGGGGAGGGTTAGAGAGCTGTTTTTAGGGGGGATCAGGGAGGTTGGGGGCTAAGGGGGGGATCCTACACAACAGCATATGTAAATATGCTAAACAAAAGATTTAAAAAAAAAAAAGATACCTTTTATTTTAGTACTGGCAGACTTTCTGCCAGTACTTAAGATGGCGGGGACAATTGTGGGGTGGGGGAGGGAAGAGAGCTGTTTGGGAGGGATCAGGGGGTCTGATGTTTCAGGTGGGAAGCTGATCTCTACACTAAAGCTAAAATTAACCCTGCAAGCTCCCTACAAACTACCTAATTAACCCCTTCACTGCTGGGCATAATTCACGTGTTGTGCGCAGTGGCATTTAGCGGCCTTCTAATTACCAAAAAGCAACACCAAAGCCATATATGTCTGCTATTTCTGAACAAAGGGGATCCCAGAGAAGCATTTACAACCATTTGTGCCATAATTGCACAAACTGTTTGTAAATAATTTCAGTGAGAAACCTAACGTTTGTGAAAAAGTTGACTATTTTTTTAAATTTGATCGCATTTGGCGGTGAAATGGTGGCATCAAATATACCAAAATGGGCCTAGATCAATACTTGGGGTTGTCTACTACACTACACTAAAGCTAAAATTAACCCTACAAGCTCCCTAATTAACCCCTGCACTGCTGAGCATAATACACGTGTAGTGCGCAGCGGCCTTCTAACTACCAAAAAGCAACGCCAAAGCCATATATGTCTGCTATTTCTGAACAAAGGGGATCCCACAGAAGCATTTACAACCATTTGTGCCATAATTGCACAAAATGTTTGTAAATGATTTCAGTGAGAAACCTACAATTTGGAAAAAATGTAAAGTTTTTTTTATTTGATCGCATTTGGCGGTGAAATGGTGGCATGAAATATATCAAAATGGGCCTAGATCAATACTTTGGGTTGTCTACTACACTACACTAAAGCTAAAATTACCCCAAAAAGCTCCCTACATGCTCCCTAATTTACCCCTTCACTGCAGTGGCATTTAGCGGCCTTCTAATTACCAAAAAGCAACGTCAAAGCCATATATGTCTGCTATTTCTGAACAAAGGGGATCCCAGAGAAAAATTTACAACCATTTGTGCCATAATTGCACAAGCTGTTTGTAAATAATTTCAGTGAGAAACCTAAAGTTTGTGAAAAAATTTGTGAAAAAGTGAACAATTTTTTTTATTTGATTGCATTTGGCGGTGAAATGGTGGCATGAAATATACCAAAATGGGTCTAGATCAATACTTTGGGATGTCTGCTAAAAAAATATATATACATGTCAATGGATATTCAGGGATTCCTGAAAGATATTAGTGTTCTAATGTAACTAGCACTAATTTTGAAAAAAAGTGGTTTGGAAATAGCAAAGTGCTACTTGTACTTATTGCCCTATAACTTGCAAAAAAAGCAAAGAACATGTAAACATTGGGTATTTCTAAACTCAGGACAAAATTTAGAAACTATTTAGCATGGGTGTTTTTTGGTGGTTGTAGATGTGTAACAGATTTTGGGGGTCAAAGTTAGAAAAAGTGTGTTTTTTTCCATTTTTCCTCATATTTTATAATTGTTTTATATTAAATTATAAGATATGATGAAAATAATGGTATCTTTAGAAAGTCCATTTAATGACGAGAAAAACGGTATATAATATGTGTGGGTACAGTAAATGAGTAAGAGGAAAATTACAGCTAAACACAAACACCGCAAAAATGGAAAAATAGCCCTGGTCCTTAAGGGTCAGAAAATGGAAAAGTGCTGTGGTCATTAGGGGGTTAAAGGGACACTCAAGTCAAAATAAACTTTCGTTATTCAGATAGAGCAGCAGACACTTTACTACAATTATCAAATTTTGCTCAGTCTTTTTATATTCACACTTTCTGGGGAACAAGATCCTACTGAGAATGTGCACAAGCTCACAGGGTATATGTATACTAGACTGTGATTGGCTGATGTCTGTCACATGATACAGGGGCCTGAAAATGGGAGAAAAATGTAATTTATTAATTTGTTAGAAAAAAAATCTACTTCTTATTTGAAATTCAGAGTAAGTGTTATTGCATTGTCTTTTTATTATGCACGTGTTAATTATATAATTCTACTGCGCTGAGTACATAGTAACTGGTAGCAGTGTAAATGAACAGTTGTTAAGGGTGTTAAAGCACATTTAAAGGGCCATTGTGAAAAATATATGTGATTAATCACTGCAAAGGGTTTAAGCCCATAGGTAAAGTACCATGCAAGAGACACAGAGAACTGCTGGTTCCAAGTATAAACTGCAGCTGAGTCAATCAGCAGTGCTAGTTGCGCAGCAGGGTCGTGTGGCTAGTGCTGTTGATTGTATCAGTGGGATCAGCATTTCTCTGCAGTAGTACTTTACCTATGAGTTTAACTAACTTTACCTATGAGTTTAACGAACGAGAGCATGACATTTTTTTACTATAATGGCCATATAAACTGCAAGATTATAATATAAAATGCTTAAATGGGTGAGTTAAAAAAAAACTTTGCAATATACTTTCAATATTTTGTGCCCCTTTCCTGCAATTCCCCTGAGTTTCTCCAAAGTAATGGGCGTCGCCATGTTGGAAATTAGGGACCGATAAAGTGTGCAAAGTGTGGCATATACCATCATTAAAGGGACACTAAACACATTTTTTTATTTCCTGATTCAGATATAGCAGGCAATTTTAAGCAGCTTTCTAATTTACTCCTATTATCATTTTTTCTTCATTCTCTTTGTATCTTTATTTGAAAAAGAAGGCATATAAAGCCTTTTTTGGTTCAGACCCTGGACAGCACTTTTTTATTAGTGGATGAATTTATCCACCAATCAGCAAGGACAACCCAGGTTGGTCACCAAAAATGGGCCGGCATCTAAACTTACATTCTTGCATTTCAAATAAAGATACCAAGAGAATGAAGAAAATTTGATAATAGGAGTAAATTAGAAAGTTGCTTAAAATTTCATGCTCAATCTGAATCATGAAAGAAAAAAATTGGGTTCAGTGTCCCTTTAACATTGTTATTTTCCTTAAACTGACATTGTTTGCAAACCTTATCTGTCCATAATAGTCCTCAGCAGGAAAGATTAGATAAAGAAACAGGGAGGTGACTGTTAGTTTACATAATCTAAATTATCTCTCTAATCCTTTGCTTTAGAAAGCTGGCGCTAAGCTAATGTTATATAATTTTGCACTTTGTGCAGAATTATATAACATTATTTGCTAGGTTTACTGCCCCTTTAAAACTATATATCTAGAATCTAGATATTATTCTCAGGCTAACCTTTGATTTGAATATATCATTATATCTATCATTTATTTTCTGTTTAATGTCCCTTTAAAGGGAAACCATAGCCCAAAAATGTGTATCATCTATATAAGAGAGAAACATTTAAAGGGACAGTCTACTCCAAAATTGTTATTGTTTAAAAATATAGATAATCCCTTTATTACCCATTCCCCAGTTTTGCATAACAATACAGTTATAGAAATACACTTTTTACCTTGTATCTAAGTCTCCTCTGACATCCCCTTGATCACATGACTTTTTATTTATTATCTATTGACTTGCATTTTAGCCAATCTGTGCTGTGTCCTGAACAGCTCCATGGGAGTGAGCATAATGTTATCTATGGTCACATGAGCTAGCAGTCTCCTGTTGTAAAAAGCATATAAAAAGCATGTGATAAAAGGCTGTCTTTAGTGACTTAGAAACAGACAGCAATTTGGAGATGTAAATGTTATAAAGTATATTAATATAACAACGTTGGTTGTGCAAAGTAGTAAAGGCATTAGCTATCTTTTTAAACAATAACAATTGTAGTGTTGACTGTCCCTTTAAATATGTTGACTATCTAAATATTTATCATCTGGAAAACATCACTATAGGGAGGGGTAATCCATAGGGTGAAACCATTATGAAAGGGGGGGGGGGTATTGTCGCCCTCTTGTATATCTCAGTGCTTTGTAAAGTGCCACATTCTAGTCCTTAGGCAAAGTGAACATGTGATACCATAATGCCAGTTTTTCACACTTATCTTGTAATTAGGTCCAGAGGAATATTAGGAGATAGAATTGACAGTAAACACTGACATTTTTATACAAAATGTTTAGTTATTAGTGTGACCATATTGCTGCTTTAAAAAGGGACACATTTGAAAAATACATATGTCAGGGCTGGTTTCAGGGCTGTTTAAAGAAATGTTTTGTATAAGAACCCTGACATATGTATTTTTCATATGTCCCCTTTTAAAGCGGCAATATGGTCACCCTATTAGTTATGTATATTAAAACAACTTTGTCATACATTTATTTTGCTGCTTTTCATGTAGTCTAGCTCTGATAATTGTGGATGTTCTAATTCTCTGTCAATGCACCCGGCAGACTTATCAAGGCTAACCCTGCTACATAGATGTCCCTAGTTAGCTTCGCTAGATAACAACTGCAAAACAATCTAATTTATACTAACACAATAATCGTGGCTAGTTTTGTTGTCTGCAGAAATAAGCCTGAATTGGCTCCTCCAAATAAGGCAAGTGGTAGGTGGATTTTATCCATTGAAAAACAAGTGCAGCAAACACAATGTTAATCTGTTTAAAAAATATTTTGACTAGGCTGATTTAATAGCAAGAGAACAGTTATAAGCTGTTTAGTGTCTCTTTAAAGCGATTTAGTTTCCAACAAATGCAACATCCTTGTTTTTCCCAACTTTAACCCCTTAAGGACCGGGCATTTCAGACTAAAACTTACCCAAAAGACCAGAGCATTTTTAACATTTTTGCCATCATTCCATTTAAACAGAAATAGAGCCTTGTTTAGAGCCTATATTTTTTTTAGTAGACAACCCAAAGTATTGATCTAGGCCCATTTTGGTATATTTCATGCCACCATTTCACCGCCAAATGCAATCAAATAAAAAAAAATATTGTTAACTTTTTCACAACTTTAGGTTTCTCACTGAAATGATTTACAAACAGCTTGTGCAATCATGGCACAAATGGTTGTAAAAGTTTCTCTGGGATCGCCTTTGTTCAGAAATAGCAGACATATATGGTTTTGCCATTCCTTGTTGGTAATTAGAAGGCCACTAATGGCAGCTGCGCACCACACTTTTATTATTTCCAGCAGTGAAGGTGTTATTTGGGTAGCTTGTAAGGTTAATTGTAGCTTTAGAGTAGAGATTACTCTCCCATCTGACACTTCCCACCCCCTGATCCCTCTCAAGCAGCTATCTACCCTCCCCCACCCCCAAATTGGTCACCCACATCTTAACTGGCAGAAAGTCTGCAGTTTTACACCTTTTTTTATTTTATTATTATTGTGATTATTATCATTATTGTCCTTAGTGTAGGATTACCCCCTTAGCTCTCTAACTCTCTCCCTTCTAAATCATTTCCACCATCTTAGGTACTGGCAGCTGCGGCAGAGAGAGGCCAAGGACAGCAGCGTCATACAGGGTGGTCCTTAAGGGGTTAAAACGACATGAAACCCAAAATATTTTATTCTTTATTCAGATATAGAATACAATTTTAAAAAAGTTACAATTTATTTCTATTATCATTATTTGTGACGTTCTCATGTTATTCATTGTTGAAGACAGATCTAGAGAGGTAGCGTGCACATAACAGGAAATAGTGCTGCAGACACATGAACACTCTTGAATTTACTTTCCTGGTTTTCAACAAAGGATAACAAGAAAACAAAGAAAATGTGATAATAGAAATACATTGGAAAGAAATTTAAAAGTGTATGTTCTATCTGAATCATAATATATATTTTTAGGTTTTATGTCCCTTTAAGAGACATTAGCCGATTTAACTGTTTTTTGGAAAACAAATGATCTTGCATTAAGTAAAAAAAGTTGTATGTTTCTAAGGTGTGTCAGTGTCCATCAGTGAAGCTATAAGAGTGCTGCACATCAACCAATGAGCAATCAGTCCTTAAGGACAGACATACACATTCTGCTAGCTTCAAAATAAAAGAGCTTTAACATTCACTGCTCCTTTAAAGGGACATTAATATATTATAATGCTATGTATACACCCATTTTTTTTTTAACCTTTTTGGGACTGCTACAGGTTGGGATCTTTGTCTTGCAATCCTTTATACTTTCTTCTTGACCCCAGCCTTACCATAAACCTCCCCACATTTTCCAGAACCTTGAGGACTGGAAGGTGTGGACTTGTGAGCGGGGGCTCCTGGTGTTTTGTGGGCAGAGCAGTGTATTGAGGGGCGGGGCCACGTGGGCCATGTATGGGATTGGTTATATTGTGTGTGGAGTTAGATAAGCCATGAATGAAGCTGGAGTGGGTCATGGTTTTGCTTTGGAAACATTTGCCCTGTAGGAGAGAAAATGGGGAAGAGGACTCCAAGCCTGTGACAATTCTGCAGTCTCCAGGGTGATTGGAAGCTCTGCAGCCTAAGAATGCCAATACCCTGTTCCTAGATGTTCAGCCATGCCCATGAACTGTTCAAACCTATCTCCCATGCCAACCAAACCAACCCTCTAGTATGCCCAACCTCCCCCCCCCTGATCATCCAGTCCCAATGTGGACAATCATAAGCTAGAGGAAAAATGTTCTCTGATAAAATGTAGGCAGTGAAACGCATTGTTTTATTTGGATTTTCTGGTACAATATTGTGCAGGGTAATTTTAAAACTAATAAACATTTTAGCAATTTTAAAGAGACAGTGTGACACAGGTTAACTAACCCTGCACCAGTCACTTGCACAGAAGGGGTTAACAGACCCTTTCCACCTTAAAGGGACAGTCAATACCAGAATTTTTGTTGTTTAAAAAGATAGATAATCCCTTTATTACCCATTCCCCAGTTTTGCATAACCAACGTAGTTATATTAATATACTTTTTACTGCTGTGACTATCTTGTATCTAAGCATCTTCTGACCGCCCCTAATCACATGACTTTTAGTTATTATCTATTGACTTGCATTTTAGCCAATTAGTGCAGTGTCTGCCACAATCCACGGGCATGCTCACAATGTTATCTATAGGGTTTACCTGAACAAGCTCTCCCCTGCTGTGAAAAGTAAATACAATGCATGTGATTAGAGGCAGTCTTCAAGGGCTTAGAAATTATCATATGAGCCTTCCTAGGTCTAGCTTTCAATTAAGAATACCAAGAGAACAAAGCAAAATTGTTGATAAAAGTAAATTGGAAAGTTGTTTAAAATTGCATGCCCTATTTGAAAAATAAAAGTTTTTTTTGGACTTGACTGTCCCTTTAACCAATTTGTCACAGTCTAGCCACTCCAGGCAAGCCTGTGACTTAGTTCAGTGGTTGCGAGGGTTAAAAAAAACTCTCTAAGTGGAGGCAGAGCGTAGCTGCGCAGCGTGATGGTTGTGCTGCTGTAAAGCTCCATAGCCTTTCTCGCTCCACTGGCCCATTGTGTGCTAATTTTGGGCATATAACCCCAACAAAACATCGGGAACTCAGTGGGAACAAATCGACTAAGCAGTGGATATGTTGGATGAACGAAAAACGTGAATAACGGAGGTAACAGATGTAAATAAAAAGTCCGGTCACCATCTTGGATTTCGGCCTACACTACAAACGGAATTAAGCAGTCTTTCTGTCTGTAGAACTGGTATCTATACAGACCAAGCACCCTTATCGATGACACATTCAGAGCAGCAGTCTGTGGGGTAAGATCCGCATTAAGAGCCATACAAATTCACCACCCTACCGCCCACATGGCCTCACAAAACGGAGACTCTATGAACGTACAAAAGACAGAATAGCAATGATACAAACCTAAAAATAAATATCATCACAGGCATGTAAAGCCTTCTCAAACACAGCTGCCAATATACTCTAATCTAATAAGATACTTAAAATGGCTAACCATTGTCTATTATTAAAGTGCAGCTATATATCAATAACCTCATGTGTTATTTATAAAAACCCTAAGACCCCAAGACCAGGTGAATGCTAACATGCAGATAGAAGCCCAATGTTCTTGAAAACGGATAACCTATATTACAACTGAACGGTGCGACAAAATATTCTCCTTTTGGGGCATCTTGATCAGCACATCTCATCAACCCCTCTGACGGAACTTTAAAAACATCTTAGTGATTATTACATAGGCACAGCGTTTACCTCTCCCAGCTATACCGCTTATTTTTGCCTTATGTATCCACTACGCACCAATACACTATAAAATACTGCATGTTCCTCTTTGCTTACGGCAGCTAGAAATTCCGCCAGAAAGTCTAACAAAACCTCAACTTCAAAGTTACAGTCAGTGAGCTCCTTTTTTGCTCTACAAGACCAAGCTCCTCACATAACGCCAGCAGAAGACATACAATCTGGCAGCACAGGCACCCACATTACTGCCTTCATCTTCTACAGACCAACTGACACAAATTCAGAACACTTTAGCTGCTCTCCCATCAAAATCTGACATTGCTGACCTGAATCTTTTATTAAATCAGAAATATCTTCTGTTAAAAGAGAGATCAATGAATTGGGATCTAGGATTGAGTGTTTGGAAGAAGGCCAAGAAAATCTGGAATCCATAGTCACCAATAACACTCAATGCCTCAATTGACAGGACTCAATTATCCAGGACTTGCAATTGAAAGTGGAAGACCTCGACAACCGCAACCACCGCAGCAACCTGCGAATAAGGGGAGTTCCTGAGGATATCTTATCTGAACATATAACCGCATATCTCTTACAACTATTCAAACAACTAGTCCCCACATTGGAAATGACAGAAGCTTCTTTGGAGAGAGCCCACAGAGCTCTGCGCCCAAGACCTAAACCAGACAGTCCCCCTCGGGATATCATTTTGAAATTTGTCCTTTACCAACACAAGGAAGCTGAAAGGAGCCAAGCAAGATCACAAGGTTCTATAACATTTCAAGAACACAAACTCCAAATATTCCATGACTTAAGCCCCACAACAATTGACAAGAGACGCTCTCTAAAATTCATAATGATATAGCGTAATGGACACAGATCGCATTGAATTTGAAATGCTACGGAGTAAAAGGAGTGAGACACTCCCCTCCGCTACGCACCCCCAGGCTTAACCAATAGATAGAATGGGGTGTGTATAGCCAAACCATACAAGAGGGCGGATTATGGATAGGATGGACATAGCCTCTGACGAAGTGGGAGGAGCCCGCAAAATGCGTAAGGCCACGCCCATAATCCTAGGAGAAGTGAGTGTGAAAGACGCTGTGTTCTGAACAAAAGCCGGCTAATATTGCTCAGATAGAACAGCATAATCACACGATCTCCTTGTAAACAGTGATACTAGTTTATACCCCCACAGCGTATCTGGTAATAATATCCCCTGTAGAGCTACAATTATCTAAACAATCTGGTATTGAATACACAGTGAGATATCAAAAGGGAGAACGCAGTATTGCTGGAGTGGGATGGCGTAAACTTTCTGAATGAACAGACATACCTCATATGTTTGAGGGCACCTTTGTGAGTGTGCATTTGTTGTTTTATAATTGTAATAAAGTGTGACTTTTTTAAACTACACTTAGATCGTGGATGCGCTCTGTTTTGTTTCTCTCTAGAGAACCTCCTTTTCTTACACATCCTGATGGATTTAGTAATAGATATTACAAGCAATTCCAAGACGAATTAATACCCCAACTTACACACCTTTTTAACTATATTGATGAATCTAAATTATTTTCCCCCAGCCTACTAGAGGCCCATATTACTTTATTACCAAAACCCAACAAACCTTTGGACCACCCATCACACTATAGACCAATCTCACTTCTAAATTCAGACATTAAAATTTTCGCAAAAGTGTTAGCAAACCGTATGAATGCAACTTTGTCAGACATAATCCATCAGGACCAGGTGGGATTCATCCCAAAGAGTAGGCTAAGGACAAAACGGTCAGGGCCTTTAATCTCATATACTTAGCACAAAAAAAAGAAATTCCGTATATTCTATTGTCAATTGACGCAGAATCCTTTATAATATCTAACGACACCCGCCAGGGATGTCCCCTTTCCCCACTGTTATTTGCATGCTTCATTGAAACCATCGCGACTAAAATAAGACAGAACCCCCTCATAAAAGGACTACAGGCAGGACCACACTCTTATGTCCTCTCACTATTTGCAGATGACATCTTATTTTCACTTTCCGATCCAGAGCTTTCTATCCCACCACTCCTACAAGAATTCCATTTATTTTATTCATTATCTAACTTTAAGATTAACTCGGATAAATCCGAAGTCTTGAATATTAACCTAGACGAACCCACCCTTCATAAAGTAAAAAGAATGACCCCCTTTACTTGGTGCAAATATACACTCCACTACCTAGGTATAGACTTAGCTACAACAATAGACGAAACTTTAAAAAAAACTATGAATTGATTAAGAAAACTATTATTTGTGATCTCTCTTCTTGGTTAACCAAAAAGCTATCATGGTCAGGTAAAATAAATGTCCTTAAAATGAATATATTTCCAAGATTATTATATATTCTACAATTGTTACCAATTCCACTACCCACAAAATACGTAAGTATACAGAAGGCGTTCAGCGATTTTGTATGGAATAGAAAATCTCCTAGAATTAACACCAACATAATGCAAAAGCCCAAACTTCAGGGAGGGTTAGATATTCCTAACATCACACTATACAGACAAGCAATTTTTTTACAAAGAATAGTTGACTGGCATATACATTACAATCATAAAAGATGGGTACAACTAGAACATTCAATATCAGACACTCCACATCTGGGAAGATTGTGCTGGAGCATGGAAAACTTGAAACACAAGTTAGCAAATAGCTCCCCACCTATATTAGAAACATTCAATGTTTGGGATCACATCCTGTCCAAAAACACAATGATTTCATCAAAACTGTCCCCCCTCACCTCGCTCATCGAAAACGGGCAATTTACCATAGAAGACCACACCACAGTAAGCGCAATAGATACAACTGTTCGTGATCTTTGTGTACATATGATAACATCAAAAGAACAGATCCTCCCTCAGCAAGACCTAATAGATAAGTGTTACACCTATTTTCATAGTTGGTTTACTTACCATAGAGTACACCGGTTTGTCACACTACATGAACAAAGCAGAAATATGGTCAGACCTTTAACAAATTTCGAATCCCTATGTACTCGCATACCACCAATCACTCATACCCTTTCATTGATACATAAACTATTAACCATGAACCCACCGGGTCACATACCACGATATCTTGAGAATTGGGAAGATGACCTGGGAATAATCATTCTTCCCCAAACGGGCGCAATGATTTTCTAGAACATAACAAAAACGTCAATATCACTCTCTGTGGTGGAAATTAATGTAAAAAATTTACACAGGTGGTATCTTACCCCTAAAAAACTTCATTGCTTATTCCGTCACAGATCCGACCAATGCTGGAGATGTGGCCACAGAGGCAACGGCATGGCACATATGTGGTGGTGGTGCAACTCCATTCAAACCTTTTGGAGATTATGTTTGTTAATTATAACAGAAATTGAATCGATCCTGGAACTCCAATTTTCTTTGGATCCACTGATTTGGTTGTTGTGTAAACCCCACTAAAATCAAATACAAACCATACAAAAAACTATTCTATGTTATGACAAACAGTATAAAAGTTTTAATAGCCAGGAACTGGAAGTGCAAAACTACCCCAACCCTACATATGTGGTTTCATAGAGTTTCAGAATTTCTAGAATTAGAAGAATATTATTATATGAAAAATGACAAGATGGATGTATACGCAGAAATATTAAATATATGGGAACAATATCTCAATCAAAAACATCCACAGTCAGAAAACCGCAACACCCTAATCCCCTCAATTACTTAACTAACACAATTCACAACCGGATATACCCTGGATAACATGAATAAACCCACATAGACCAAATATATTATTGAACTGCACGTATATGGATGTCACAAAAATTTACCAATTTTAATAATAATAAAATATAGTGCCCAAAGCAGGTCGCTAAAACATGAGATCGGGAGCAGCCATCTTCTTTCCTTCTTTCTCCCCCCCCCCCCTCCTTTTTCCTTATAAATATTTCTTTTCCCCCCTTCTTTCCCCTCTTCCTGTATAGAAAATATTATGCTTCAATCATAAAAAAGGGAAGATATTCTTGTTTTTTTTATGTTTAATCTCATATTAGTATGTAAAACAATACTGAAGTTGTTATGTCCTGACGGAGCTGCGTCTCCCATTTTGTATTATGCAAATTGTGACAATAAAGTCAGTTAAAACAAAAAAACTCTCTAAGTCTGTTCTAGACTTAGAAAAAATGCCCCAAATTCCCATTTAATGCCACCTACACTAAACTATCTCTAAGCTGCCACCACTTAAGATTTATTATATGGAAAATCTTAAGGAAAACCCAGAGTAACAAATTAAATCTCAGAATCTTAGCAAAAAAAATATCTAAAAAAAACCCAGAATTAATACTACCAGTCTCTTTCTGGAACATGGTTCAAATATTAGACAAAAGCATAAACTTAATAAAGGAATATTTATTGCAAAAAAAAATGAGGCACAGTGCAATATTAGCTCCTTCAGGACGGACCGATCCGGCCAAGTTCCAACTGTAAACAAAAAAGGAAACCTGGGAAACTGCCTATGTTGCTAGGCACGTCCCCCAGTCGGATCAAACGCTGTTTGGTTTTAGAATGGAGCAGGATGCCGCAAAAGTTAGGACGTTCCATGCCATCCTAAAGGCGTTTAAGCCCATTACTTTTAGGACAGCATGGAACGTCATTCAAGTGGTTTAGAAAAATATGTTAACAAATAAAATTATACACAAGCAAACTGTTTTTAGTTTTTTTTAAAAAGTAGAAGTAACAGAACATAATACTGCACTAGCTTAGATGTCTGCACCAGGGAGATTGGCAAGAAAAGATGGTCACTCGCTCTGTTGGTACACAAGCTCCCATGTAGAATAAACAACTTATATTGTTAGAATCATTTTTTTATACCTGTTCCTCTGAAATTCCTTTACCAAACCTCCTTCCAGAGGGGCCAGGGAAATATTCACCCCTTCCTTTTATGACATGTCATAAAACTCTGAATCCTTGGATGAAATTATAGAACACCTTATAACTTCTGTTATGTATATCTGTAATCCCTTTGTGATGTCATGATGAGTTTTTGATACCAAACACCATATATTTTGCATTCTTTATGACTTATAAAAGTAAATTTATTTATTGTCCTGTCAATGACCTCAGGTTAGTGTCAGGATAGAGGCACTGTGTTCCATCATGCTCTGTGCTGAAAGGTTGGGGCAATAAACTGACCTTAGGCCATAAAGGTCTCTCTTGTGGATCTTACAAACTATATATGAGGAAACACATTTCTTCTAAAAAAACAAATGTTTTAGCACAACGGCTAAAAAATTAACTCTTTAACAGCTAAATCATGATGTCTTCATGACAGACAGTAAACTCAAACTTAAACTTTCATGATTCATATAGCTTATGTAAACAGCTAATAATCTACTCATAGCACATGGATCTGCAAACCATTTGTGACTATATATTTACTAACTCAAAGAATACCCTACAGAAATACAATACAGAAAAGCCAGACTGGCACCTAAACTGTGAATATAACATCTAAACTGGCATCCATGCCATGCAGTTACTCAAGTCCTGATTTAATAGCAAGACTGCTGCAAAAGCCATGTGTACAACAGCCAAACTGGCATCCAAGCATTGCATATAATAGCTAGAATGACACCCAAATTGTATTTTAATGTCAAGGATCTTATGTAAGTCAAGCATGTAATAGCTTAGCAGCCAAGCCATCCATGTAGCAGACAGGCTGGCACCTAAACTGTAAATGCAACAGGTCAGACTGGCACAGTGTTTGTAGCTGACTTACTGTAACAATGTTTAATATTCCTATTTTTACATATGTCGATATTGTTTTTTATTTTACTTTTTAATCAGATACTAATGTTATCTTGTTTATGCTATTATATGTACCTATAACAATGAGCATTTACA
This sequence comes from Bombina bombina, assembly GCF_027579735.1. NCBI lineage: Eukaryota > Metazoa > Chordata > Amphibia > Anura > Bombinatoridae > Bombina > Bombina bombina. Next base: position 506,314,762 of record NC_069505.1, read on the forward strand.
GCTGTGTTACTATTGGCTGTTACAATTTAAAGCACATGCTATTTAAACCCAGCAATGCAACTAGTGAGCATCTTGATAAAGGCCTAAGAGGCTGAAACGCGTTGATCTGCTCACTCTTATTAAATATTGATTCATGTTAGTACTGGAAGTTAAGTCAGGTACATTGAACCATTTTCTAAATTCACATGAATGGTCTCTATATGTGTAATTCCTGCCCCAGGAGCTACCAGTCTACGGAGTCTTTCTCAGAAACGGATATCTGAATCCTTGCTGTATATACAGCTTTCACACAAAGTAACCTGTTTATTTTGACCATTACACCGGAACCAGTAGTAGGACTGAGAGGCACCGCCATATCCATTCCTTGGTTTGAAAACAAACGCCTCGGTCCCAGTATCTACCTCAAACTGCCGATTTAACCGTCTGAAACATCGAGGGATTTACATCCCAGAGACTAACCACACTTTTAGGTTTATGAACCATCTCCAGTTTTTACCCTTATTTCAAATCCAATAAAAGAAAGGATATTTTATTTGGACACTTTGCTGGACTACGAGTCTCGGAAGCAGACTTTACCCCATTGGGAGTTATTTTGTAGCATGGAACATAAAGTACTTAGTTACCCGTTTTGCATTGTCTATTTGTTTATTATATTTAGCGGTATCATTTGACCAGGTTACCCATCAATTTATTCACACCTATATTACTTGTACTTTATGCTTACTATTGTTACTGTTAATTTATGTCAATTTAACATTGTGTCAATTTAACTTTGTTTTAATATGTATCAACTTATTATTTTATGTTACTTTTTATATATTATTATTAAATAATATTTTTACGATTTTTGACACTATTTGTTTACATATTGGTAGGCCATTTCAAAATATATTTTTAATAGTGACACTATTTTTCACATACTGCTAGGTCAATTTAATATAATTTTTATTAGCAACACTCTTTGTTCCACACATTAGTAGATTATTACCTATTTCATTTATATCACACAACTTTTGATGAATTACTATTGACACACCTGTGCTCTTCCTTGTTAATCACGATATATTTATTTTTGATATCTATATTTTATGATTCTTTTATATATATGACACATGGGTAATTTATTACGGCTAGATTTGGAGTTTGGCGGTAAAAGGGCTGTTAACGCTCCGCGGGTTTTTTTCTGGCCGCACCATAAATTTAACTCTGGTATCGAGAGTTCAAACAAATGCTGCGTTAGGCTCCAAAAAAGGAGCGTAGAGCATTTTTACCGCAAATGCAACTCTCTATACCAGAGTTGCTTACGGACGCGGCCGGCCTCAAAAACGTGCTCGTGCACGATTCTCCCATAGGAAACAATGGGGCTGTTTGAGCTGAAAAAAAACCTAACACCTGCAAAAAAGCAGCGTTCAGCTCCTAACGCAGCCCCATTGTTTCCTATGGGGAAACACTTCCTACGTCTGCACCTAACACTCTAACATGTACCCCGAGTCTAAACACCCCTAGCCTTACACTTATTAACCCCTAATCTGCCGCCCCCGCTATCGCTGACCCCTGCATTACACTTTTAACCCCTAATCTGCCGCTCCATAAACCGCCGCCACCTACGTTATCCCTATGTACCCCTAATCTGCTGCCCTAACATCGCCGACCCCTATGTTATATTTATTAACCCCTAATCTGCCCCCCACAACGTCGCCGACACCTACCTACACTTATTAACCCCTAATCTGCCGACCGGACCTGAGCGCTACTATAATAAAGTTATTAACCCCTAATCCGCCTCACTAACCCTATCATAAATAGTATTAACCCCTAATCTGCCCTCCCTAACATCGCCGACACCTACCTTCAATTATTAACCCCTAATCTGCCGACCGGAGCTCACCGCTATTCTAATAAATGTATTAACCCCTAAAGCTAAGTCTAACCCTAACACTAACACCCCCCTAAGTTAAATATAATTTTTATCTAACGAAATAAATTAACTCTTATTAAATAAATGATTCCTATTTAAAGCTAAATACTTACCTGTAAAATAAATCCTAATATATTATAGCTATTTTAGGATTAATATTTATTTTACAGGTAACTTTGTATTTATTTTAACCAGGTACAATAGCTATTAAATAGTTAAGAACTATTTAATAGTTACCTAGTTAAAATAATTACAAATTTACCTGTAAATAAATCCTAACCTAAGTTATAATTAAACCTAACACTACCCTATCAATAAAATAATTAAATAAACTACCTACAATTACCTACAATTAACCTAACACTACACTATCAATAAATTAATTAAACACAATTGCTACAAATAAATACAATTAAATAAACTATCTAAAGTACAAAAAATAAAAAAGAACTAAGTTACAGAAAATAAAAAAATATTTACAAACATAAGAAAAATATTACAACAATTTTAAACTAATTACACCTACTCTAAGCCCCCTAATAAAATAACAAAGACCCCCAAAATAAAAAATTCCCTACCCTATTCTAAAATACAAAAATTACAAGCTCTTTTACCTTACCAGCCCTGAACAGGGCCCTTTGCGGGGCATGCCCCAAGAATTTCAGCTCTTTTGCCTGTAAAAAAAAACATACAATACCCCCCCCCAACATTACAACCCACCACCCACATACCCCTAATCTAACCCAAACCCCCCTTAAATAAACCTAACACTAAGCCCCTGATGATCTTCCTACCTTGTCTTCACCATGCCAGGTTCACCGATCCGTCCTGGCTCCAAGATCTTCATCCAACCCAAGCGGGGGTTGGCGATCCATAATCCGGTGCTCCAAAGTCTTCCTCCTATCCGGCAAGAAGAGGACATCCGGACCGGCAAACATCTTCTCCAAGCGGCATCTTCTATGTTCTTCCATCCGATGACGACCGGCTCCATCTTGAAGACCTCCAGCGCGGATCCATCCTCTTCTTCCGACGACTAGACGACGAATGACGGTTCCTTTAAGGGACGTCATCCAAGATGGCGTCCCTCGAATTCCGATTGGCTGATAGGATTCTATCAGCCAATCGGAATTAAGGTAAGAATTTTCTGATTGGCTGATGGAATCAGCCAATCAGAATCAAGTTCAATCCGATTGGCTGATCCAATCAGCCAATCAGATTGAGCTCGCATTGTATTGGCTGATCGGAACAGCCAATAGAATGCGAGCTCAATCTGATTGGCTGATTGGATCAGCCAATCGGATTGAACTTGATTCTGATTGGCTGATTCCATCAGCCAATCAGAAAATTCCTACCTTAATTCCGATTGGCTGATAGAATCCTATCAGCCAATCGGAATTCGAGGGACGCCATCTTGGATGACGTCCCTTAAAGGAACCGTCATTCGTCGTCTAGTCGTCGGAAGAAGAGGATGGATCCGCGCTGGAGGTCTTCAAGATGGAGCCGGTCGTCATCGGATGGAAGAACATAGAAGATGCCGCTTGGAGAAGATGTTTGCCGGTCCGGATGTCCTCTTCTTGCCGGATAGGAGGAAGACTTTGGAGCACCGGATTATGGATCGCCAACCCCCGCTTGGGTTGGATGAAGATCTTGGAGCCAGGACGGATCGGTGAACCTGGCATGGTGAAGACAAGGTAGGAAGATCATCAGGGGCTTAGTGTTAGGTTTATTTAAGGGGGGTTTGGGTTAGATTAGGGGTATGTGGGTGGTGGGTTGTAATGTTGGGGGGGGGGGTATTGTATGTTTTTTTTTACAGGCAAAAGAGCTGAAATTCTTGGGGCATGCCCCGCAAAGGGCCCTGTTCAGGGCTGGTAAGGTAAAAGAGCTTGTAATTTTTGTATTTTAGAATAGGGTAGGGAATTTTTTATTTTGGGGGTCTTTGTTATTTTATTAGGGGGCTTAGAGTAGGTGTAATTAGTTTAAAATTGTTGTAATATTTTTCTTATGTTTGTAAATATTTTTTTATTTTCTGTAACTTAGTTCTTTTTTATTTTTGTACTTTAGATAGTTTATTTAATTGTATTTATTTGTAGCAATTGTGTTTAATTAATTTATTGATAGTGTAGTGTTAGGTTAATTGTAGGTAATTGTAGGTAGTTTATTTAATTATTTTATTGATAGGGTAGTGTTAGGTTTAATTATAACTTAGGTTAGGATTTATTTTACAGGTAAATTTGTAATTATTTTAACTAGGTAACTATTAAATAGTTCTTAACTATTTAATAGCTATTGTACCTGGTTAAAATAAATACAAAGTTACCTGTAAAATAAATATTAATCCTAAAATAGCTATAATATAAATGTAATTTATATTGTAGCTATATTAGGATTTATTTTACAGGTAAGTATTTAGCTTTAAATAGGAATCATTTATTTAATAAGAGTTAATTTATTTCGTTAGATAAAAATTATATTTAACTTAGGGGGGTGTTAGTGTTAGGGTTAGACTTAGCTTTAGGGGTTAATACATTTATTAGAATAGCGGTGAGCTCCGGTCGGCAGATTAGGGGTTAATAATTGAAGGTAGGTGTCGGAGATGTTAGGGAGGGCAGATTAGGGGTTAATACTATTTATGATAGGGTTAGTGAGGCGGATTAGGGGTTAATAACTTTATTATAGTAGCGCTCAGGTCCGCTCGGCAGATTAGGGGTTAATAAGTGTAGGTAGGTGTCGGCGACGTTGTGGGGGGCAGATTAGGGGTTAATAAATATAACATAGGGGTCGGCGATGTTAGGGGCAGAAGATTAGGGGTACATAGGGATAACGTAGGGTGGCGGCGATTTGCGGTCGGAAGATTAGGGGTTAATTATTTTAAGTAGCTTGCGGCGACGTTGTGTGGGGCAAGTTAGGGGTTAATAAATATAATATAGGGGTCGGCGGGGTTAGGGGCAGCAGATTAGGGGTACATAAGTATAACGTAGGTGGCGGTCGGCAGATTAGGGGTTAAAAATTTTAATCGAGTGGCGGCGATGTGGGGGGACCTCGGTTTAGGGGTACATAGGTAGTTTATGGGTGTTAGTGTAGTTTAGGGTACAGTAGTTAAGAGCTTTATGAACCGGCGTTAGCCAGAAAGCTCTTAACTCCTGCTTTTTTCAGGCGGCTGGAATCTTGTCGTTAGAGCTCTAACGCTCACTGCAGAAACGACTCTAAATACCAGCGTTAGAAAGATCCCATTGAAAAGATAGGCTACGCAAATGGCGTAGGGGGATCTGCGGTATGGAAAAGTCGCGGCTGTAAAGTGAGCGTTAGACCCTTTAATCACTGACTCCAAATACCAGCGGGCGGCCAAAACCAGCGTTAGGAGCCTCTAACGCTGGTTTTGACGGCTACCGCCGAACTCTAAATCTAGGCCTTAATTTCTTAATTCTCTTTTGCTTTTTAAGCGCTATCCCATTTTTTCTTTTCTTTTCTCCTATTTCTTGGATTGTAGTTAGGCGGTCTACTCTCCAATTAGGATCAGCTATAAGAGACTTTTTAGAGTGTTAGTATCTTTAAATACCCCCCTTTTTACTGTAACAATGTAGTCAGATTGACAGAGTTTGTAGCTGACTTACAGTAATAATGTAGTAAGACTGGCACAGTGTTTGTAGCTGACTTACTGTTACAATGTAGTCAGACTGACACAGAGTTTGTAGCTGACACAGTAATAATGTAGTAAGAATGGCACAGTGTTTGTAGCTGACTTACTGTTACAATGTAGTCAGACTGATACAGAGTTTGTAGCTGACTTACAGTAATAATGTAGTCAGAATAGCACAGTGTTTGTAGCTCACTTACAGTAATAATGTCAGCGTGTGTATTCATATATGTTACTGTAATTGTGTATGTGTCATTGTTTATCAACTCTGTGAGCTCTCACACCACGTGACGCAGTGTGTAAAGTCATTTTATTTATGACTACGGGTTTTGCTTTTGTGACAGTGAACTAAGCATTCTTTTTTTGTCAGCGCTTTTAGGGGAACTGTGCTCGATGATGAAATTTGACGAGAACTGGATTTCAAGATATTATGAAATACAAACCAAGGTGGTTCTCACGACGAAACATGTGTCAACAAGTTTTACTGAGAAGTTATTTTTACAAAAGTTATTTACAAAACATCTTTAAGAAATGTACATGGGATTAATAATGTTGTATGTCATACGCTTCCAGATAAAAAGTATTTGTATTTCTTTGAAGGGAGCTGATCAGCAAAGCAATCTGTCACGGTGTATTCAGGAATACATTAAAGGGACCGTATACTAATTTTTATATGACTGCATGTAATAGACACTACTATAAAGAAGAATATGCACAGATACTAATATAAAAATCCAGTATAAAACCTTTTAAAAACTTACTTAGAAGCTCCCAGTTTAGCACTGTTGATGAGGTTAGGCTGGGACACCCAGTGAAAGGGGCTGGGAAAACAAGAAGAGCAGACCCCCCCCCCCCTTCTCTGCATATGAAATGACAAATAACATAAACAGGAGTCTGTAAACAAGAGTATACATCTGGCACTGTGGGGCTTGGTTATGAGTCTGAAAATCAGCACAATGTTCTTAAAAAAATAAGCAAACCTATACATATTTTATAAAAACACTACCAGATGGGCTATATAAATGGATCATCTACAAAACACTTATGCAAAGAAAAATCTAGTGTACAATGTCCCTTTAAAATAAATCAATTATTTTTTAAACAAATCATGGGGCCTAGTTATCAAAGCGTCTAATATGCAGCATTCACAACGTCAAGTACGCTCGCCATACTTCGACATACATTGCCGTCGCGGACCGTAATACGATCGCCATAGTTATCAAAAAACACGTCCAAAATATGCGCGTCAAGTACGGTGCGAAGAGAAGCGGACTGTTGTGATCGACGTCTCAGCGATTCGAGCTTTTCCCAACTTTATTTATATGTCCAGTAAATTCAATGAACAGAGCACCTACTTTTTCAGCAGATGATATATATATATATATATATTTATTTATTTTTATTTGTATATTTATCTATATCTATATCTATATACACATATATATATTTTTGGCAATTTTATTTTTATTGGGCTATAGAATAGTAAATATAGCAAGTAGCTAGCGGACCGTTTTCGCCTACTATGTATTTCTGTTGCGATAAGTAAGGTCCAACACTGCACATACTAATTGTTAAAGAGAGGCATACTTGGAGCCTAATTCCTTCAAATAAAAAATTTCATTTTGTATGCTATAACGAATGCATTACATGCCCCCCTCCCTAGTGTTAACGTAATTTCTAATTTACTTCTTTCTTTTGCAGCATCATATAGATAGATATATATCTATCTGTATTTATATATATGAAGGGTATAGGAAACGACTAATATCTACACCAGTGGGAGCTAGCTTACCTTCGAGCCTTTTTTTTTCTTTCTATAGAAATGAATTGCGACAAGTTAGGTCCCACACTGTGCTCAAAATAGAGAGACACACTTGTAGCCAAATTCATTAAAGGCATTTTTTCTTTTTATATATTGGATCTAATGCATTTTTAATGTCGACCTCCCCCCCCCCCCCCACATTGTGTACATCTAATTTTATAATAGACTTCTGTTTCTTTTGCCGCATCATATCTAGATATATAGAGAGCAAGACAGAGCGAGAGCAAGAGCGAGAGCAAGAGAGAGAGAGAGAGAGATGTCTATTTTTATATATATATTAATATATCTGTATCTATGACTTTATATTTCTCTGTATGTATGTACATATGTTTCTATGTCATTTTAAAATATAATGTTAATGTATGTATGTATGTATGTATGTATGTATATATATATATATATATATATATATATATATATATATATATATATATATATATATATATATATATATATATATATATGTACATACATACAAAGAGAGAGAGATATGAAGTTATAGATATTAATAGATACTTAAAAAAAAAAAAAAATATATATATATATTTATATGTTTTAATTCATATATACTTTTTATTAATAAATGGAACACCAATATCATAGAATAAATTTTCAAGCGACAATACCAACCTTGAACTCAAAGGAAAACCAAGCACATTTATGTACGTTCCGAATTATCATTTAAAATTCCATTTAGAATTATTTTAAAAATTAATATTAACCTTTTTAATTAGTGCTTTTGTTACCTTTATTTTAAAAAGAAGGAATCTAGGCTGAGGATCAAGAGAAATTCAATTGAACCACCCTTTAAATTTTTTTTTTTAATTGTTGTTTAATCTGCAAGGTCAACTCAAGAATGATTGCCAATGGATAATTGAATTGTACTGCCAGTACAGTCAGTTGACCGTTGTCTTTTATGTCTCTAGGTAGGAGGATGAGAGTATAAATGTACTAAGCCTTAAAAAGTGGTGTATTCGATTCAATTTCTAGTGCTTGCCTTATCCTCACAAGTTTCCCCACCATATATACAATTTATTTCAAAAATATATTTTACCCGTGTTATTTAAGTTTTTGTAATTGTTCAATAAGGGTGTAGCTACATACTCAAAACTTAATATCTGAAGCATGAACATTAATTTTTCATATTTACTTTCACTTGACTCCTCAGATAACCTATTCTATGTGAAATAGCAATGGAGATGCCATAGTCAATCATATAACAATTCAAATTTTACAAATATCTTGCGGACCTGATACGACAGTGTGGATCAGGTCCGCAAGACCTTGCTGAATATCCTTTCTCTATTCAGCATTGCAACAGCAGGTCTTGTGAGCTCCTGCTGCAACGCCGCACCCTGCAGACTTGAGGATAATTGACGACCAGAAGGTAGTGTCAATCAACACGATGGTACTGTATAATTTGTAATTGTTGCGATTACTGTCCGCCTCATAAGATCTGGTGGACAGTGTTATCAATCATCAGTCTTTATACTGCTGCTCCCTATTTTACTTTTTCTTTTGATTCGTAATAATTGCCAGAAACACGTCCCCTTATGTGCTTTCATTTATATATATTTGCAGCAATATATTTTTATATACTGCAGCTATATATTTTTTGAAATTGTTGCATATTTATACTGATTTACCTTGTTTTTTTCCATGTCACTAGAAATTAATCTTTAAATCAATACAGTGAGACAGTAATAACTGCAATAAACTAATTTTTAATTTTTTTTTTTTTATATTTTATTTATAAATAACCCAAACCAAAAAAAAAAAAAAAAGATCATTTAGCGCCTGCTGCATATGCCGAACTGCCCTAGCAACTGCGCGTAGGGCCTCTGCAAGTTCATCAAAGACCGGCTGCAGAAATGGTCCCGTTTGTGTCCCCTGATCTCGATCTAGAAAAATAACCAAATAATGTATGTTAGAGAAATAATTTATCAATATCGAATTTGGAAAACATTATATTATTTTCACTTACATTCCACTATAGGCACCTCCTCTTCTTCCTCCCTTGGCAATGCTTCGTCAACAAATAACTCCCCCTCCTCTTCCTCAAAAGGCGGCATCTCCTCCTCCTCCCCCCCCGCCCCTAGCCACCTCCACTGCTGGTGGAATTATCCCCAGTACTTGGTCGTCTGTAAGAGATGAAACATAGTAATGAATAAGTATTAGTCAGATCAATGTCCACTACCAAATTGTACGATTCTTTCATTAACAAAAATGTTCAAAGTCTCCAAAATATCATTTTTTTAAAATAATTTTATAAATACATAAACTGTAATTTAAAAATATAAATTTTCCCTTTCATCTTTTATAAAGAGATTATAAATGTTTGCAATCATGATAGTTTAATTCATTCTTCTATTTCTAAGAAAAGCATATCTAGATATTCTCCGTAGTTGCAGATTTGTTAATGATCAGAGATGTCTTGATTAAATGCCAAATCCATATGCAATGTGATAACTTCCTCAAATGATAGATATAGAATTAAGTAAATGGATTTCAACTATATCGTCAATGTTTAAAATTATTCCAATCTTTTTTGTAAAATTGGAAAGAAAATGTTTGTTTTTATTGTCCTTTCAACATGCTGGCTTTAATAACATTTAAAATATTACAAATTGTAAAGTTATATTTTTCAAACATAGTATGATAATTTGTAAGTTACCTTGGATATCAGGGACTTCAGCTCTCCCTGAATCCACATGAGGTGCTGTGATATACCTCATCGGCAACGGTGGTGAGGAGTGGTTGCTCCTGGGCGTTGCCATAGATACTGGCCGCATGTATCGTGGCACTAGATCACGCCTGCGATCTGTGAAAATATAAATGTTTATGTACACATTAGATACAGGTTATATATTATTGTTATGTATCTTCAGCATCCATGTATGTAAATTTCCCCCCCAAAAATAAAAAATTTGAGAGAGAACGAGCAATATCTTGCTCTCTCTTGTCTCTCCCTCTCTCTCTTGTCTTCCACTCTCTCTCGTCTGTATCTCTCTCATCTGTCTCTCTTTCTCTCTCTCGTCTTATCTCTCTCTCTCTCTCTCTCTCTATCTCTGTCTCTTTCTGTCTCTCTCTCTGTCTCTCTAGATATCGATATATAGATATATAGTTCTATATACATATCAATATCTAAATAGATAGAGATAGATATATATATATATATATATATATAAAGATATATAGATATATAGACAGATAAAAAGTGATATTCTATATATGTTTAAACTTTAATGTACATGATGGAGCATGAACATTTTTTTTTTACATTCTATATTATATATATGGATAATATAGGTAAGGTTGAACTAAAAAATAGTATTGCATTGACCCTCAACACTAATTTTTTTTTTGCTATGATTTTTTGAATTTGAGTAAATTAAATACATAGAAAGAAAAAAATGTCCTGATAAAAATTAAATTATATTCTTCAAAAAAATGTAATGTATTCCTGTAACACAGTAAAATAAAAAAAAATAATAATTTATTAATCAATGAAGAATCAATGTAATTGATGATTGCTTGCGTCATTTAAGTATCCCTCATATAAACTTCTGATATACGTACATATACGGACCAGCGTTCTTAACGCTTCATAGCGTTCACGCTCCCGTCGCCGAAGGTCAGAAAACCTTCGCAGGCAGCTGCGACGTGTCCTGGTGATACCGGACACCCTCCTCATCCTCCGCATCATCTCATAGATGATGCGGTCTCTGTCTTCGTGTATCATCCCCCGTACACCGCCTATGCGACGGGGAAAGTATCTGTTCATCCCGTAAACCAAGATCAATAATTCACCCTGGGTGAACGGTACAGACATTATTCCAATATCAATCCAAAAAAATTTATGATTTTTTTTTCAAAGTGCGACATACATATATCAATAATAGAGAAATATCATTGGTTGTTGTAAGTGTACATAAAAATATCAATATTTGGTTGGCGGATTATATGTAGCACGTGTTCCTGACTAATAAACATGCAATTGACCTTTTCAAATGATATCATACATGCGCCACTAATTACTCTCATGACAATCACAAACTATAAATGTCAAATACGAGATTTACATAGGATTGTCTTGAATCATAATATTCCTGTTTACTGTCAATCTTTTTGAAAACTAATTGTGGTATATTGCTGTCGCCTTAAAAAATAAAAATATGTGTATTTAAAAATGTCAACATTCACTAAGGCCTAAATGTTATTTGTTTACAATGAATATCTTTTTCAATAAACATCCAAAAAAATCAAACGATGGCGCTATATAAATAAGTGCAAATTTTAATCCGTCATGATAGTCTGTAGGATGTCATACTTGTCTACTAGTATAAAAATTTTGACGTATAGAGGATGAACATTCATTCCAAACACAAACTAACAATTCGGCCTGAGTGAATATTGACAATATCAACTACAAAAATAGATCTCATTTATTAGTGCGACGGCGATATACAAAATAAAGACAAATTTGATTGGTTCTTGGGTGTAAATACATATAATATTCGGTTGGCTGATTGCATGTCTCATGTGTTCAACATTACTACCGGTTCTACAAAATATAACAAATATTCGGTACGCTGCTTAAATGTCTCACGGGTTCATAACATTCCTTAACATAAAAAAATCATGCGACAGTATTAAAGCTTAACATAAAAAAATCATGCGACAGTATTAAAGCAAGGCAAATAAAATTATTTTACTTACGGTTTATTCAAATATCGAATTGTGAGATTGCCTGTATTCATGCGGGTACAAAGTATAAGCAAATATTTAAAGAGATCCCTCTCCTGTCGGACAATAGACAAAAAGTAAAATAAGCTGACCCCTTTTATAGACAAATATGACACACTGTAGACACGTATGACATACTATAGACAAGTATGACACACTGTAGACAAGTATGACGGATTCATCGTCATCAAATAATTTATACAGCGACATCAATATAATTTTAAACTTTATCTACGATAGCTTTGCAGAGACATCAAGAGATCCTTATTATTCGATCATTAAAGTAAACGGGCGTCATAAATGACGAAATTATATTAATAATATTCAAATTGTTACAAATACAATAAGAAATGTCAATTGTTAACTGCTAATTGAAATTTTTTATTCTAAGTCTATAAAAGGAAATCTAAAATGGAGTCAAATCACCTATGCTTTACAAGAGCTGTAGGTGCAACAGAGTTACTATTTATTGAGAGAGATTATTTATTTATTTATTTATTCTCTTGCTGCTATTTTTATCTTGTGATGTCTGCGCCTGGTAAAACAAAGTCAGGGCGCAGCGTGCAATTTAATTTTGAGCAGAACCGGATTTTACTGACCCTTGTTTTAGAACATTATGATTTTATTATTGGTTCTAAAGCCCATAAGACCTCGCTCTCCAGGAAATCTGGAATTTGGAGAGCAATCGCTGACAGTGTGTCCGCCGAAGGGAATCATCCCAAAACGGTGGACAACTGTAAGAAGCGATTTTCGGACATCAAAAGACGATTAAAGGCCAAGCTGGCCAGGGAGTTACAGTCTGCACGTCGGACCGGTGGTGGCGAGCCATTTGTGGCTGAACTTAGCAAATATGAAGTTCAGCTGCGGGAGAAGCTGGGAGCAAACATGACGCTCGGTCTGGATTTAGTGGGGCATGATACTGACGAGTTGGCAGGTAAGATGATATTTATAGAAATATTCCTGTGGCACATTTTTTTTAATGTTCCATCAAAGGTTTTTAGAGGGACATAACACCAACATTTTTTATTTTATGAATTTGAAAGAGAATATAATTTAAAACATCATTTTAAGTTAATTATATTATCTTTTTTTTTTGGATTTTTTTTAATATTATTTGAGGAAAAGCATATCTATATATGCTCAATAGCTGCTGATTGGATGCTGCACATAGAAGCATCATGTGATTGGAACACCATTGTGCATTGCTTTTACTTCAAATAAGGAAATTTTAGAAATTGAGAAAAAGAAAATATTAAAGTCAATAGGAATGTGTTTAACATTTATATTATCAATATGAATCATGAAATAAAGAATTTCAGTTTAATGCCCCTTTTAAGATCATTATGTGCAATATTAGTCTTAATTTATTATTATTTTTTTTGTTGAAGCATCTACCAGTGCAGCAGCTGCTGTCGCTGCTGCTGCTGCCGCCGATAGTGAAGATGCTGCTGATGGTGATGAAACACTACTATTGCCCGTCAGTATCCACACTGAATCCAGCCACAGCTTCTCCTCGGCCGCCACGCACCCGGACATTATGTGCAGCACCCCTGATGTAGCAAGCATTGGCCGATCTACAGGTATGTTTACTATTATTACCTTGCTTTCATTTTGTTTGTTTTTTCAGTGGTATGATTGTTCGATTTTCTAAATATGTATATTCATTTTTATTTATCTAGTTGATGTCCGAAGGGCTTTAGGACCACCTCCAAGATCTACGATCTCCTCCTCAGGTAAAAAAAATAAAATAAATAAATAAATATTTTAAATTATTATCTTTCTTTGCAAATCCTGAATGTAAGCTTAAAAGACAGGGCATTTGGGATTTAGAACCTGGGTAACGCTTATTGATTGTTGTCTATATGTAAACATCCAATCAAAAAATGGTCTACCTTTTATTGAAAATTTATGTGCCTGCTTGTAATATTTCTTTTTTAAAGATTTTCAAGGAAAGACAAAAAGAAAAATAATCATTATAGATAATAGGATTAAATAATAATCTTGCTTAATATGTCATGATCTATCTGAATCATGTAAGTTTAGTTCATACAAGACTATCACTTTAATGATATTTACATATATTTTAATTTACAATTCTATGCAAATTAAAATGAATGTAAGGTTTGGATAATCACCTGTGTATGGCATGACCATTCTTTGAGGCCTATTTAAAAAATGTGTGTCGGACATGATCCAACTGTGCCGATCAGGTCTGATAGACATAGCCGAATGTGAAGAGCAATACATTCTCAGAACTCAGAGCAGGTGGACAGGGTTATGGAGCTGTGGTCTTTAGACTGTTGCTTCATAAGTGTTGTTTGCCAAGAGTCTGAATACTCCCAATAAACACGGCCCTTAAAGCTACTTACGGAGCTTGATAAATGGACCTCTATATCTCTCTCTCTCTTATGTATTAAACGACAAATGGAGTTGTAGGTACAAAGTTTATTGCGAGCATGCAGGCTTTAAAGAAAATGCAGTTATAAACAAACGTATAAAGAATGCTGCTCCATACCCTTGACGCTATTCACCACAATTGAGTCTGATCTTGTTTATTGAACAACACATGCTGACGGCCCATTGTCCGTTACTCTGAAGGGGCCATTCTCTACATTCAGTGAGTTATTGTGGACATGATCTGCACTGTTGGATCATGTCCAACAGAACAAAGAAAAATACTCCTAGAATATATTCTCTGTGCATCATCATTGTCAATACGCAAACTTATCACACCATTAGTGGTGCTTGTAATCATGTCATTGATTAATCAACAATCTAATCAGATTTTGATATTGTTGAATTTCTAAAATTGATGTGTTAACAATGATGTTGTACGGTGAATAATTTAATAAAAAGTTGAATATGAAATATTTTTGATAATAAGCCCCTTTAAAAGTAGAAATGAATATACACATTCTTATTTATTTTATACATTTAAGATAACATACAATATACAAATCAGTAATGTTCAAATACTGTGTCTTACAAATTTGATTGTGTTATGATTTATTTAAGATATATGTTTAATATCATATGCATTTAATACTTCCAAATACATTAAGTTAACTAACAATATATTTTTCCTTTTTCATTTTTTTAGATGCCGAGCGTGCATTACTGACTTCGGAGGAGATCGACTGTTGTCTTCGTGAGCTGAGAGATTTCACAGAGGAGTCGTCCCTGGGAGAGACCCTATTTCCAGAATCACAGGATCAGGGAATTTCCCAGGGAACATCAGAAATAGATTCTCTCAGCCGTTCTGCCCCTCCTGACCCCGAACAACCAGCTGCTTTGGACCCTGGTGACCCTCATGCCCCTGTTGGTCATGCCCCATCAGCTCATGGCCGTGCTGATCCTGGCCACCGACTGCCTCGCATCTCTGATGAGGAGGCAGTCGGGGAAATGTTAGATCTGGCCAGGCAGTACCGGGCAGAACACCGTGAGTTGCGTGGGGCATTAAGCTTATCTATTGAGCAACAGGGGCAGGTATTAAATCGGGTCATTCAAGTAGATAGGGAAAGATTAGATATAGAAAGGGAAAGGTGTAGAATAGATACAGCAAGATTAGATCTTGAAAGAGAAAGGTGTAGAGTAGATACAGCTAGATTAGATTTAGAGAGGGAAAGATTTGAATACAAGCGACGTAGGGACAGTTGTAGAATAGAGTTAGAGAGGGATAGATTAAATTATGAAATGCAGAGGGATAGCGATAGATTAAATTTTGATAGGGAAAGATTAGCTTTTGATAGGGCCAGAGCAGCTGAAGACCAGCTAGAACGGCAGCGTCGGGAGAGGGTGGACGAAGACAACAGGGTTTTAAATCGTCAGCTGATTTTAAACTTTGGGAGAAGGGGAACAAGGGAGAGATCACCCCCCCTCTCTCCCTCACCCAAAAGAAAAAAAGATTAGGGTGTTTTAATGTGCTCATTTTATTAGGGTCTTTTATATAATTTTTATTAGGTATGTGTTTATGTTTAAATTTTTTACATTTTAAAAATATGAATAAAATATTTTTAAAAATGTATTGATGTTTTTTTAAACATTTAAAAATATGAATAAAATATTTTTAATGTTTTAAAAAAAATGTCTTGATGTTTTTCTTATTTTTAATTTAAAAATATGTCTTGAATATTTTTAAAATATTTTAAAATGTCGATGTTTTTACTATTTTTAATTTTTAAATATGTAATGAATATTTTTAAATTAAAGAAATGTCGATGTTTTTATGATTTTTAATTTAAAAATATGATTCCAATATTTTTTAAATATTTTTTTTTTTTTTAATTTAAAAATATGATTCCAATATTTCTAAAAAAAATTTATTTTTAATAAAAATATATTTCAACATTATTAATAAATGTGTTTGTTATTACTTGATTCACACGTTACAAATGACTGATGTTCTAATCGAATGCAGAAGTAAAATATTAACTACTCATTATTAAATGTTAAATGTAATAAACATATTATTTTTTTTTTTTTTATAAGATTTGGAATATTGAGCTTTTGGATAAAAAACTCAATTATAATAAATTGTACTTGAATCAATATTTCTAGTTTAAATATTCATTGTTTAAATGTGATATTCACATTTGTTACAAATTTTGCTAATTGTCTTAATATCTTTATTTTACAATTAAAGTCCCTACCCTTGGACAGAACTTTTTTATTGGTTGATGAATGTATACACTAATCAACAAGAACAACCAAGGTAGTTCAACAAAATGGTTTTGCATCGAAAGTTACACAAATTATATTTATTTTAAAATATATAAATATTGTTTTAAATTTTAAAATATTAATAATTACTAATTAGAATACAATTGTATGCTCTATATGAATAACACATAAAAAAAATTTAGTTCAGTGTCTCTTTATTAGTTATAACATTATAATAAATATATTTAGATATCGAAAAATCTTGATAAAGAGAGATATTGAAAGAGAGAGGGTTTGTGTGAGAGAAAGAGGGAGGGATTGAGAGAGAGATAGAGATAGATGGATTGTGAGAGAGTGAGGGATTGTGTGAGAGAGAGAGAGAGAGAGAGAGAGAGAGAGAGAGAGAAAGAGGGGGGGATTGTGTGTGTGTGTGTGAGAGAGAGAGAGAGAGAGAGAGAGAGAGAGAGGGGGGGGGATTGTATCAGAGAAAGAGTGATTGTGTGAGAGAGAGAGAGAGAGAGAGAGAGAGAGAAAGAGGGGGGGATTGAGTGAGAAAGAGAGAGAAAGAGGGGGGATTGTAAGAGAGAAGGGGATTGTGAGAGAGAGAGAGAGAGAGAGGGGGGGGGGGATTGTGTGAGAGAGAGAGAGGCGGGGGATGGTGTGTGAGAGAGAGAGGGATTGTGAGGGGGGTTTGTGTGAGAGAGAGAGGGAGGGAGAGAGAGAGATAGAGGGGGGAGAGAGAGAGAGAGAGAGAGAGATTGATATTGAGAGTGAGAGAAAGAGAGAGAGAGAGAAAAAATGTGATATAGATAAAGACAGACAGTACGAAAAACACATATATACATTTATAAAACTGTAGTGCACTGCTGCTCGGTCCATTAATGTTAATAAAAAATTGATCTGCTATTTTATATTATTCTAATGTGACCGTTAAAATTAATATACATAACATTGAGCTCATGAACGTTAAAGGGACAATTAACCAATTAATTTGTTGTATTTTTTATGCAGATAGAGCATGACATTTTAATCAAGCTTTTAATTTTCTCCTAATCACCGATGTTCTTCATTATCTTGTTCGATTAATTGTAAATGCAACAATGTAATTATTGATTCTGTGACATTTATGGTGATAAACCGGTTTATTCTAAAATACAAGTATGCCTAAAGAAATTAAATAAAACGGTCATTTCTTTCATGTAATTAGCAAGAGTCCATGAGCTAGTGACGTATGGGATATACATTCCTACCAGGAGGGGCAAAGTTTCCCAAACCTTAAAATGCCTATAAATACACCCCTCACCACACCCACAATTCAGTTTTTACAAACTTTGCCTCCTATGGAGGTGGTGAAGTTTGTGCTAGATTCTACGTTGATATGCGCTCCGCAGCAAGTTGGGGCCCGGTTTTCTTCTCAGCGTGCAGTGAATGTCAGAGGGATGTGAGGAGAGTATTGCCTATTTGAATTCAATGATCTCCTTCTACGGGGTCTATTTCATAGGTTCTCTGTTATCGGTCGTGGAGATTCATCTCTTACCTCCCTTTTCAGATCGACGATATACTCTTATATATACCATTACCTCTACTGATTCTCGTTTCAGTACTGGTTTGGCTTTCTACTATATGTAGATGAGTGTCCTGGGGTAAGTAAGTCTTATTTTCTGTGACACTCTAAAGCTATGGTTGGGCACTTTTTTATAAAGTTCTAAATATATGTATTCAAACATTTATTTGCCTTGACTCGGGATGTTCAACATTCCTTTTTTTCAGACAGTCAGTTTCATATTTGGGATAATGCATTTGAATCAATCATTTTTTCTTACCTTAAAAATTTGACTTTTTTCCCTGTGGGCTGTTAGGCTCGCGGGGGCTGAAAATGCTTCATTTTATTGCGTCATTCTTGGCGCGGACTTTTTTGGCGCAAAAAATCTTTTCTGTTTCCGGCGTCATACGTGTCGCCGGAAGTTGTGTCATTTTTTTACGTTCTTTTGCGCCAAAAATGTCGGCGTTCCGGATGTGGCGTCATTTTTTGGAGCCAAAAGCATTTAGGCGCCAAATAATGTGGGCGTCTTATTTGGCGCTAAAAAAAAAAAAAAAAAAAAAAAAAATTTTGGGCGTCGCTTTTGTCTCCACATTATTTAAGTCTCATTTTATATTGCTTCTGGTTGCTAGAAGCTTGTTCTATGGCATTTTTTTCCCATTTCTGAAACTGTCATTTAAGGAATTTGATCAATTTTGCTTTATATGTTGTTTTTTCTATTACATATTGCAAGATGTTCCACGTTGCAACTGAGTCAGAAGATACTTCAGGAAAATCACTGCCCGGTGCTGGAGCTACCAAGCTAAGTTTATCTGCTATAAATTTTTGGTATCTGTTTCTCCAGCTGTTGTTTGTATTGCATGTCATGACAAACTTATTAATGCAGATAAAATTTCCTTTAGTACTGTTACATTACCTGTTGCTGTTCCGTCAACATCTAATTTTCAGAGTGTTCCTGATAAACGTATGAGATTTTATTTTTTAAATCCATTAAGAAGGCTATGTCTGTTATTTCTCCTTCTAGTTTACATAAAAGTCTTTTAAAACTTCTCTTTTTTCAGATGAATTTTTAAATGAACATCATCATTCTGATACTGATAAATGGTTCTTTATTTAAAGAAGTATTAATTGCATTAGAAATAGAGGATTCTGGTCCTCTTGATACTAAATCTAAATGTTTAAATAAGGTTTTTAAAATCTCCTGTAGTTATTCCAGAAGTGTTTAATCTCCCTGATGCTATTTCTGAAGTAATTTCCAGGGAATGGAATAATTTGGGTAATTCTTTTACTCCTTCTAAACGTTTAAGCAATTATATCCTGTGCCATCTGACAGATTAGAGTTTTTGGGACAAAATCCCTAAGGTTATGGGGCTGTCTCTACTCCTACTAAATGTACTACTATTCCTACGGCAGATAGTACTTCATTTAAGGATTCTTTAGATAGGAAAATTGAATCCTTTCTAAGAAAAGCTTACTTATGTTCAGGTAATCTTCTTAGACCTGCTATATTTTTAGCGGATGTTGCTGCAGCTTCAACTTTTTGGTTAGGAGCTTTAGCGCAACAAGTAACAGATCATAATTTTATAGCATTATTATTATTCTATAAACATGCTAATAATTTTATTGGTGATACCATCTTTTGATATCATTAGAGTTGATGTCAGGTATATGTCTCTAGCTATTTTAGCTAGAAAAGCTTTATGGTTTAAACTTGGAATGCTGATATGTCTTCTAAGTCAACTTTGCTTTCCCTTTCTTTACAGGGTAATTAATTATTATCTCAACTGTTTCTGGAAGGAAGGGAACTTTTTTACCAGAGGATAAAAAAATCTAAGGTAAATTTTGGTCTAATAATCATTTTCGTTCCTTTCCTCACAACAAGGAACAAAAGCCTGATCTTTCTTCCTCAGGAGCGGTATCAGTTTGGAAACTATTTCCAGTTTGGAATATATCCAAGCCTTATAGAAACCTATAACCAGCTCCTAGGTACCCATGAAGGTGCGGCCCTTATTCCAGCTCAGCTGGTATGGGGCAGATTACGTTTTCTTCAAAGAAATTTGGATCAATTCCGTTCTCAATTTCTGGTTTCAGAACATTGTTTCAGAAAGGTACAGAATTGGCTTCAAGTTAAGGCCTCCTGCTAAGAGATTTTTTTCTTTCCCGTGTCCCAGTTAACACAGCAAAGGCTCAGCATTTCTGAAATGTGTTTCAGATCTAGAGTTGGCTGGAGTAATTATGCCAGTTCCAGTTCTGGAACAGGGGCTGGGGTTTTATTTTTATCTCTTCATTGTACCAAAGAAGGTCAATTCCTTCAGACCAGTTCCGGATCTATCAATATTGAATCATTATGTAAGGATACCAACATTCAAGATGGTTACTGTAGGACTATCCTGCCTTTTGTTTAGCAAGGGCATTATATGTCTACTATAGATTTACAGGATGTGTATCCGCATATTCCGATTCATCCAGATCACTTTTAGTGTCTGAGATTCTCTTTTTAGACAAGCATTACCAGTTTTGTGGCTCTACCGTTTGGCCTAGCCTCAGTTCCAAGAATTTTTTTCAAAGGTTCTCGGTGCCCTTCTTTCTGTAATCAGAGAACAGGGTTTTGGTATTTCCTTATTTGGACGATATCTTGGTACTTGCTCAGTCTTCTTATTTTCGAAGAATCTCATACGAATCGACTTGTGTTGTTTCTTCAAGTTTATGGTTGGAGGATCAATTTACCAATCAGTTCATTGATTCCTCAGACAAGGGTAACCTTTTTAGGTTTCTAGATAGATTTAGTGTCTATGACTTTGTCCTTGTCAGACAAG
Organism: Bombina bombina; assembly: GCF_027579735.1. Taxonomy (NCBI): domain Eukaryota; kingdom Metazoa; phylum Chordata; class Amphibia; order Anura; family Bombinatoridae; genus Bombina; species Bombina bombina. The sequence continues at coordinate 506,335,897 of NC_069505.1, forward strand.
AGAAGTTTAACATTGATATCAGCTTGTCAAAACCTTCAGTCATAATCATTCCCTTTGGTAGCCTTATGCATGGAAATTTTAGGTCTTAGGACTGCCGCATCAGATGCGATCTCCTTTGCTCGTTTTCACATGCGACCTCTTCAGCTCTGTATGCTGAACCAATGGTGCAGGGATTACTTAAAGATATCTCAATTAATATCTTTAAACCGATTATACGACACTCTCTGACATGGTGGACAGATCACCATCGTTTAATTCAGGGGGCTTCTTTGTTCTTCCGACCTGGACTATAATCTCAACAGATGCAAGTCTTACAGGTTGGGGAGCTGTGTGGGGGTATCTGATGGCACAAGGGGTTTGGGAATCTCAGGAGGTGAGATTTCCGATCAATATTTTGGAACTCCGTGCAATTTTCAGAGCTCTTCAGTCTTGGCCTCTTCTGAAGAGAGAATCGTTCATTTGTTTTCAGACAGACAATGTCACAACTGTGGCATACATCAATCATCAAGGAGGGACTCACAGTCCTCTGGCTATGAAAGAAGTATCTCGAATTCTGGTTTGGGCGGAATCCAGCTCCTGTCTAATCTCTGCGGTTCATATCCCAGGTATAGACAATTGGGAAGCGGATTATCTCAGTTGCCAAACGTTGCATACGGGCGAATGGTCTCTTCACCCAGAGGTATTTCTTCAGATTGTTCAAATGTGGGAACTCCCAGAAATAGATCTGATGGCTTCTCATCTAAACAAGAAACTTCCCTGGTATCTGTCCGGATCCCGGGATCCTCGGGCGGAGGCAGTGGATGCATTATCTCTTTCTTACAAGTGTCATCCTGCCTATATCTTTCCGCCTCTAGTTCTTCTTCCAAGGGTATTCTTCAATATTCTAAAGGAATGTTCGTTTGTCCTGCTGGTAGCTCCAGCATGGCCTCACAGGTTTTTGTATGCGGATCTTGTCCGGGTGGCCTCTTGCCAGCTGTGGACTCTTCTGATTCAGACCAGTCTTTCTGTCTCAAGGTTCTTTTTTCCATCAGGATCTCAAAACCTTAATTTTAAGGTATGGAGTTTGAACGCTTGTTCGTTTGTCCTGCTGGTAGCTCCAGCATGGCCTCACAGGTTTTTGTATGCGGATCTTGTCCGGGTGGCCTCTTGCCAGCTGTGGACTCTTCTGATTCAGACCAGTCTTTCTGTCTCAAGGTTCTTTTTTCCATCAGGATCTCAAAACCTTAATTTTAAGGTATGGAGTTTGAACGCTTGATTCTTGGTCAAAGAGGTTTCTCTGACTCTATGATTGATACTATGTGACAGGCTCGTAAATCTGTATCTAGAGAGATATATTATAGAGTCTGGAAGACTTATATTTCTTAGTGTCTTTCTCATCTTTTTTCTTGGCATTCTTTTTTGAATACCGAGAATTTTACAGTTTCTTCAGGATGGTTTAGATAAAGGTTTGTCCGCAAGTTCCTTGAAAGACAAATCTCTGTTCTTTCTGTTCTTTTCACAGAAGGATTACTAATCTTCCTGATATTCATTGTTTTGTACAACCTTTGGTTCGTATGAAACCTGTCATTCAGTCAATTTCTCCTTCATGGAGTTTGAATTTGGTTCTGGGGGCTCTTCAAGCTCCTCCTTTTGAACCCATGCATTCTTTGGTCGTTATATTACTTTCTTGGAAAGTTTTGTTTCTTTGGCCATCTCTTCTGCCAGAAGAGTCTCCGAATTATCTACTCTTTTTTTGTGAGTCTCCTTTTCTGATTTTGCATCAGGATAAGGCGGTGCTGCGAACTTCTTTTGAATTTTTTACCTAAGGTTGTGAATTCTAACAACATTAGTAGAGAAATTGTGGTTCCTTCATTATGTCCTAATCCTATGAATTCTAAGGAGAAATCATTGCATTCTTTGGATGCTGTTAGAGCTTTGTAATATTATGTTGAAGCTACTAAGTCTTTCCGAAAGACTTCTAGTCTATTTATCATCTTTTCCGGTTCTAGAAAAGGCCAGAAAGCTTCTGCCATTTCTTTGGCATTTTGGTTGAAATCTTTATTTCATCATGCCTATGTTGAGTCGGGTAACACTCCGCCTCAAAGGATTACAGCTCATTCTACTAGGTCAGTTTATACTTCCTGGGCGTTTAGGAATGAAGCTTCGGTTGATCAGATTTGCAAAGCAGCAACTTGATCCTCTTTGCATACTTTTACTAAATTCTACCATTTTGATGTGTTTTCTTCTTCTGAAGCAGTTTTTGGTAGAAACGTACTTCAGGCAGTGGTTTCAGTTTGAATCTTCTGCTTATGTTTTTTCATTAAAAATTTTATTCTGGGTGTGGATTATTGTCAGCAGGAATTGGCTGTCATTATTTTATCCCTCCCTCTCTAGTGACTCTTGCGTGGAAAGATCGACATCTTGGGTAATCATTATCCCATACGTCACTAGCTCATGGACTCTTGCTAATTACATGAAAGAAAACATAATTTATGTAAGAACTTACCTGATAAATTCATTTCTTTCATATTAGCAAGAGTCCATGAGGCCCGCCCTTTTTTGTGGTGGTTTTGATTTTTTTGTATAAAGCACAATTATTCCAATTCCTTATTTTATATGCTTTCGCACTTTTTTTCTTATCACCCCACTTCTTGGCTATTCGTTAAACTGAATTGTGGGTGTGGTGAGGGGTGTATTTATAGGCATTTTAAGGTTTGGGAAACTTTGCCCCTCCTGGTAGGAATGTATATCCCATACGTCACTAGCTCATGGACTCTTGCTAATATGAAAGAAATGAATTTATCAGGTAAGTTCTTACATAAATTATGTTTTTTATAAAAGGAAATGCAGAATATTAACACATAATAATAAATATTTCTTGTTATAGGCTTACAAATAACAAAAGAGTCAAGTGTAGATCTTAAAAAAATGTGTTTAATGAGATTTTATTAAACATGTGTCTCATCAACTTTACATTAAACAATAGCAACATTTGCCCAAATAAACCATTTTCAATCAATGGCTTTACAATGATATACAATTTCATTCATAGAAACGACAATATTTGCTCAAAGGTAATCCAAAATATAGCAGCTTTTGGATTACAAATAATAATGTAAAGAAAAACACAAATAAAAACTGTATGTTGCACAATCAACCTTCTTGCCCAAAAAACCCCTGGATATAGACTGATCGAGCTTGGACACCCAGAGCATTGTGCTCCAGGTCTGGGTCGATGAATTCACCATATTCATTGTCCAAGCTCTCCATATCTATATCCGGGATTTTTAGGGCAATATTGTGCAACATACAGCAAACCATAAAAATTAAGGAGACTTTGGAGGGGGCGTACTGAAGGACACCACCAGAGATGTCCAAGCAGCGGAAACGGCTCTTCAGCACGCCAAAGGTGCGCTCAATGACAGATCTTGTTGCCTTGTGTGCACGGTTGTAGCGCACCTCTTCCACTCCGTTGGGGTTTTGGACGGGTGTGAACAGCCACGGAAGACACGGATACCCAGAATCACCAGAAAAAACAAAATAGAGAATTGACATTAGCAATAGGAATGATTAAAATATTTCATATACATATGGTTAAAGCATTGTTTTTCAACCAATGGGCCGTGGCACACTAGTGTGCCATGTCAGAGATCCTCAGGTGTGCCGTGGCTGACAACAGTGCGGTTGTGTACCTCTTTCAAAACTCTAAATATTGGGAGGTATTTGACGGGATCATCAGGCATCATTTACAACCATGACATTGACATTCATTCACAGACAATCACTATGATTGATTGTGAATGAGTGTCAATATGTCATGTATATTTTGTAGGAGGCATGGCATGACAGCACAGTACAGTGTGTGTGTGTGTGTGTGAATATATATATATATAAACATATATATATATATAAACACATATATATACACATAAATATAAATAAATATATATATATATATATATATATAAACACACATATATATAAACACACATATATATATATATCCTGTATAAGGCTACAATGTATGATTTTGTAACATTTTTCAATGTAATAAAGTGTGCCACGGACAATAAAAGGTTTCAAATCACTGGGTTAGAGTATGTAATAGATATTTACCTATCAGGATTCCCTCTGGCATTTGGCCCTCCTGGAACCGATGGTAGATGGCAGAATTCCGGAGGACGAAGGAATCGTGATTGCAGCCAGGGAGTCCAGATCGAACACTCATCACCCTCAACCTGGCGTCACAGATGACCTGGATATTCAGCGAGTGATTGAATTTCCTATCCCGGTAGGGCTCTTCTTCATCCCTGGTAGGCTGCACTCTAGGATGTGAGTGCAGTCGATGGCCCCCAATACCCTTGGCAATCCAGCTCGATGGTAGAACTGGAGCTTGACAGCATGCCACTCCTCCGGTGTGTTTGGGAAGTGGACATGATGGACTAGGCGTCGGTGCAAAGCATCCAGGACAACCTTCAGATGACGTGAGAAGGTTGTCTGGCTCATACCAACGCCTAGACCTGTCACAGCCTGGAATGACCCAGTTGCCAAGAAATAGAGGACCGCAAGAAGCTTTACCATCCCAGGGATTGCCCTCGTTCTTCTAGTGAGTGGCTCGAGAGAGTCCGCGATCTCGACATAGAGCCTCTCAATAGAGGCCCTATCCAGTCGAAATCGACGGATCACCTCTCGGTCACTGAGGGCATGGAGCCCAATCCTTGGGTAGAAAACCCTTGGCACTCGCCGGCGTCTTCCATGTTGTATTGCAGCCATCAACACCCGTCTTGCCCTGCGTCTCCTTAATAAAAGAACAAAATTTACAACATTGAGGATGTCCATCCTCAAACAAAGAACACAACAATAATAATGAAAAGCAGTGATTGAACAGCCCCTTTTATAATGCCTAGTTTCACAGATGTGAACGTTTTCAGTAATTAACTAAATTGGTGCAGCAATCATTAACTAAGACATGGCTTGCACATTTCGTTAAGTATCGCGTCATATAACGCTCAATTAAAGTGACTAATTGATCAACTACTAAATACTAGTGACGTATATGTCTTTTTTATCGCGTCATTTGACGAGCACAATACGATGTTCATAAACATATCTTATTAAGCCATTAAGGTGTGTATCACCTGTAAGAAATGCAGGTGTCTGTTTAATTATCAAAATTATTTATTCAAAACACATGAGTATGTTGCTCTAGTTTCAATGTTATTTCATATTTTTCTGTTTGGATGGCAGCATTATGAAGGTGAAAAAGGTCAGTGATTACTGTGTTTTACTATTAAATATTAGAGAATTAAGAATTTTCAATCCTAAGTAACAAAAAGAATGCTGTGTTGAACATTATGTGAAATATTGTGTTATTCTGGATGTGATTCCTAATAACATTTACAAATCAAATGTATCTTGAAAGTGCAGTTAAACATTGACATGAAGCTGACATTTATAATTGCATTGTAGCTACAAAAAGGGATCCTAGCAAATGACTGAAATCATTTCAATGTATTTTGAAAGTACAAAGTTACACAGTGACATAAAGCCATGAAATTTAGAAAGGCATTTTATCTCCAAAAAGGGATACTAGCAACTGACTTAAAAACATGACTATCAAACATTATCCTAGTGATTTACCTTATAAGCCTCAACGATGCTGCCATCCAAACCAAATCAGAATTCATATAATGCCGATGTAAATTTGCATGTGTTTTGGATAATTGATTGATAGCCTAATTTGTATTGTGTGTAATTAAATAATAGCCTCTTTTGTATTGTGTATAATTAATTGATAGCATTATTGATGTGCATTGTTTTGAATATTTTGCTATCCTTTGTGTTCATGTGTTTTTCATTTTCAAAATTATAACATTTGCTGTGCAGTGTTTTCATTCTTTTCCTATCCTTTGTGTGCATGTGTTTTTCATTTTCAAAATTATAACAATTGCTGTGCATTGTTTTCATTCTTTTCCTATCCTTTGTGTGCATGTGTTTTTCATTTTCAAAATGGAACAATTGCTGTGCATTGTTTTCATTCTTTTCCTATCCTTTGTGTGCATGTGTTTTTCATTTTCAAAATGGAACAATTGCTGTGCATTGTTTTCATTCTTTTCCTATCCTTTGTGTGCATGTGTTTTTCATTTTCAAAATTATAACATTTGCTGTGCAGTGTTTTCATTCTTTTCCTATCCTTTGTGTGCATGTGTTTTTCATTTTCAAAATTATAACATTTGCTGTGCAGTGTTTTCATTCTTTTCCTATCCTTTGTGTGCATGTGTTTTTCATTTTCAAAATGGAACAATTGCTGTGCATTGTTTTCATTCTTTTCCTATCCTTTGTGTGCATGTGTTTTTCATTTTCAAAATTATAACAATTGCTGTGCATTGTTTTCATTCTTTTCCTATCCTTTGTGTGCATGTGTTTTTCATTTTCAAAATTATAACAATTGCTGTGCATTGTTTTCATTCTTTTCCTATCCTTTGTGTGCATGTGTTTTTCATTTTCAAAATTATAACAATTGCTGTGCATTGTTTTCATTCTTTTCCTATCCTTTGTGTGCATGTGTTTTTCATTTTCAAAATGGAACAATTGCTGTGCATTGTTTTCATTCTTTTCCTATCCTTTGTGTGCATGTGTTTTTCATTTTCAAAATTATAACATTTGCTGTGCATTGTTTTCATTCTTTTCCTATCCTTTGTGTGCATGTGTTTTTCAGTTCCATAAACTGTAACAAGTGGCAAAATTTTTTTTATATTTTCCATTGTTTTATTAGGTGACATGATCGACTCGAGTCCATTGACTACTATAGGATCCGCGACCTCTGAGGCGGCTAATTGAAAATGAGGTACGCTGCGTCGGATAAGACGCGAGCGTAAGTGGTCATTTTTTGATAACTATCAGAAAGCTTCTAATTGTGTCGAATAGCAGGGCGAAAGCATTGGAATCCGCAAGTTTTCCAGAGGTTTTCTATTCGAATCGATCTGTGTCGAATTGAAAGCGCCGAATCGTATGTTACGTCACCAAAAATCAACTTCGTCCGATTTAGACACTTTGATAACTGAGGCGAAGCCAGTTAGCGACGTGTACGACGCGGATTTCCGGCGGATTTCAAGTAGACCTTTTGATAACTACCCCCCATATATCAATCACAGATTTTAGGCCTTTTTTGGCCATAATATTTTTTGGTGAGGGTGTAATGTGGCCTTTTTTTTCCATAGCATGCAAGTGCGTGTGTGTGTTTGTATTTGTGCATATAGTGTGTGTGTGTGTGTTTGTGCATATAGTGAGTGTGTGCATGTGTAATGCAGTGTGTGTGTTTCTAGATATAGTGAGTGTGTGTGTTTGTGCATATAGTGAGTGTGTGTGTTTGTAGATATAGTGAGTGTGTGTGTTTGTGCATATAGTGAGTGTGTGCGTGTGTAATCCATTGTGTGTGTTTGTGCATATAGTGAGTGTGTGCGTGTGTAATCCATTGTGTGTGTTTGTGCATATAGTGAGTGTGTGTGTATGTAATGCAGTGTGTGTGTTTGTACATATAGTGAGTGTATGTGTTTGTAGATATAGTGAGTGTGTGTGTTTGTGCATATAGTGAGTGTGTGCGTGTGTAATCCATTGTGTGTGTTTGTGCATATAGTGAATGTGTGTGTTTGTGCATATAGTGAGTGTGTGTGTTTGTGCATATAGTGAGTGTGTGCATGTGTAATCCATTGTGTGTGTTTGTGCATATAGTGAATGTGTGCGAGTGTATAGTGAGTGTGTGTGTGTTGTGAATATAGTGAGTGTGTGCGTTTGTAATGCAGTGTGTGTGTTTGTGCATATAGGAAGTGTGTGCGTGTGTAATGCAGTGTGCGTGTTTGTGCATATAGTGAGTGTGTGTGTGTTGTGAATATAGTGAGTGTGTGCGTGTGGAATGCAGTGTGTGTTTGTGCATACAGTGAGTGTGTGCATGTATAATGCAGTGTGTTTGTGCATATAGTGAGTGTGTGTGTTTGTGCATTTAGTGAGTGTGTGCGTGTGTAATGCAGTGTGTGTGTGTGCATATAGTGAGAGTGTGTGTTTGTGCATTTAGTGAGAGTGTGCATGTGTAATGCAGTGTGTGTGTGTTTGTGCATATAGTGAGTGTGTGTTTGTAATGCATTGTGTGTGTTTGTGCATATAGTGAATGTGTGCGTGTGTATAGTGAGTGTGTGTGTGTGTTGTGAATATAGTGAGTTTGTGCGTGTGTAATGCAGTGTGTGTGTTTGTGCATTTAGTGAGTGCGCGTGTTTGTGCATATAGTGAGTGTGTGTTTGTGCATATAGTGAGTGTGTGTGTGCATATAGTAAGTAAGTGTGTTTGTGCATATAGTGAGTGTGTGTGTTTGGGCATATAGTGAGTGTGCGTGTTTGTGCATATAGTGAGTGTGTGTGTGTGTGTGTAATGCAGTGTGTGTGTTTTTGTGCATATAGTGAGTGTATTTGGGCATATAGTGAGTGTGTGCATGTGTAATGCAGTGTGTGTGTTTGTGCATATAGTGAGTGTGTGTGTTTGGGCATATAGTGAGTGTGTGTGTTTTTGTGCATCTAGTGAGTGTGTGTGTTTGGGCATATAGTGAGTGTGTGTGTTTGTCCATATAGTGAGTGTATGTTTGTAATGCATTGTGTGTGTTGGTGCATATAGTGAGTGTGTGTAATGCAGTGTGTGTGTGTTTGTGCATATAGTGAGTGTGTGTGTGTTGTGAATATAGTGAGTTTGTGCATGTGTAATGCAGTTAGTGAGTGCGCGTGTTTGTGCATATAGTGAGTGTGTGTGTTTGTGCATATAGTGAGTGTTTGGGCATATAGTGAGTGTGTGTTTGTGCATATAGTGAGTGTGTGTGTAATGCAGTGTGTGTGTTTGTGCATGTAGTGAGTGTGTGTGTGTTTGTGCATATAGTGAGTGTGTGTGTTTGTGCATATAGTGAGTGTTTGGGCATATAGTGAGTGTGTGTGTTTGTGCATATAGTGAGTGTGTGTGTAATGCAGTGTGTGTGTTTGTGCATGTAGTGAGTGTGTGTGTGTTTGGGCATATAGTGAGTTTGTGTGTTTGGGCATATAGTGATTATGTGTGTGTGTAATGCAGTGTGTGTGTGTTTGTGCATATAGTGAGTGTATGTGTTTGGGCATATAGTGAGTGTGTGTGTTTGTGCATATAGTGAGTGTGTGCGTGTGTAATGCAGTGTGTGTGTGTTTGTGCATATAGTGAGTGTATGTGTTTGGGCATATAGTGAGTGTGTGTGTTTGTGCATATAGTGAGTGTGTGTGTTTGGGCATATAGTGAGTGTGTGTGTTTGGGCATATAGTGAGTGTGTGTGTTTGGTCATATAGTGAGTGTGTGTGTTTGGGCATATAGTGAGTGTATGTGTTTGTGCATATAGTGAGTGTGTGCATGTGTAATGCAGTGTGTGTGTTTGTACATATAGTGAGTGTATGTGTTTGTAGATATAGTGAGTATGTGTGTTTGTGCATATAGTGAGTGTGTGTGTGTGTTTGTAATCCACTGTGTGTGTTTGTGCATATAGTGAGTGTGTGTGTTTGTGCATATAGTGAGTGGGTGTGTAATGCAGTGTGTGTGTGTGTTTGTGTATATAGTGAGTGTATTTGTTTGGGCATATAGTGAGTGTGTGCGTGTGTAATGCAGTGTGTGTGTTTGTGCATATAGTGAGTGTGTGTGTTTGGGCATATAGTGAGTGTGTGTGTTTGGGCATATAGTGAGTGTGTGTGTGTTTGTGCATCTAGTGAGTGTGTGTGTTTGGGCATATAGTGAGTGTGTGTTTGTCCATATAGTGAGTGTGTGTGTGTAATGCAGTGTGTGTGTGTTTGTGCATATAGTGAGTGTGTGTGTTGTGAATATAGTGAGTTTGTGCGTGTGTAATGCAGTTAGTGAGTGCGCTTGTTTGTGCATATAGTGAGTGTGTGTGTTTGTGCATATAGTGAGTGTGTGTGTTTGTGCATATAGTGAGTGTATGTGTTTGGGCATATAGTGAGTGTGTGTGTTTGGTTATATAGTGAGTGTGTGTGTTTGGGCATATAGTGAGTGTGTGTTTGGGCATATAGTGAGTGTGTGTGTTTGTGCATATAGTGAGTGTGTGTGTGTAATGCAGTGTGTGTGTTTGTGCATGTAGTGAGTGTGTGTGTTTGGGCATATAGTGAGTTTGTGTGTTTGGGCATATAGTGATTATGTGTGTGTGTAATGCAGTGTGTGTGTGTTTGTGCATATAGTGAGTGTATGTGTTTGGGCATATAGTGAGTGTGTGTGTTTGGGCATATAGTGAGTGTGTGCGTGTGTAATGCAGTGTGTGTGTGTTTGTGCATATAGTGAGTGTATGTGTTTGGGCATATAGTGAGTGTGTGTTTGTGCATATAGTGAGTGTGTGTGTTTGTTCATATAGTGAGTGTGTGTGTTTGGGCATATAGTGAGTGTGTGTATGTGTTTGTGCATATAGTGAGTGTGTGCATGTGTAATGCAGTGTGTGTGTTTGTACATATAGTGAGTGTATGTGTTTGTAGATATAGTGAGTATGTGTGTTTGTGCATATAGTGTGTGTGTGTGTGTGTTTGTAATCCATTGTGTGTGTTTGTGCATATAGTGAGTGTGTGTGTTTGTGCATATAGTGAGTGTGTGCGTGTGTAATCCATTGTGTGTGTTTGTGCATATAGGGAGTGTGTGCGTGTGTAATGCATTGTGTGTGTTTGTGCATATAGTGAGTGTGTGTGTTGTGAATATAGTGAGTGTGTGTGTGTGTGGAATGCAGTGTGTGTTTGTGCATATAGTGAGTGTGCGTGTATAATGCAGTGTGTGTGTGTTTGTGCATATAGTGAGTGTGTGTGTGTGTTGTGAATATAGTGAGTGTGTGCGTGTGGAATGCAGTGTGTGTTTATGCATATAGTGAGTGTGTGCGTGTGTAATGCATTGTGTGTGTTTGTGCATATAGTGAGTGTGTGCGTGTATAATGCAGTGTGTGTTTATGCATATAGTGAGTGTGAGTGTGTACATGTGGAATGCAGTGTGTGTTTGTGCATATAGTGAGTGTGTGTGTTTGTGCATTTAATGAGTGTGTGCATGTGGAATGCAGTGTGCGTTTGTGCATATAGTGAGTGTGTGTGTTTGTGCATTTAGTGAGTGTGTGCATGTGTAATGCAGTGTGTATGTCCGTGCATATAGTTAGTGTGTGCGTGTGTAATGCAGAGTGTGTGTGTGTTTGTGGATATAGTGAGTGTGTGTGTTTGTGCATATAGTGAGTGTGTGTGTGCAGCTAGTGAGTGTGTGTGTTTGTGCATATAGTGAGTGTGTGTTTGTCCATATAGTGAGTGTGTGTGTGTGTTTGTGCATATAGTGTGTGCGTGTGTAATGCAGTGGGTGTTTTTGAGCATATAGTGAGTGTGTGTGTGTTGTGAATATAGTGAGTTTGTGCGTGTGTAATGCATTGTGTGTGTTTGTGCATTTAGTGAGTGTGTGTGTTTGTGCATATAGTGAGTGTGTGTGTTGTGAATATAGTGAGTGTGTGTGTTGTGAATATAGTGAGTTTGTGCGTGTGTAATGCAGTGTGTGTGTTTGTGCATATAGTGAGTGTGTGTGTTGTGAATACAGTGAGTTTGTGTGTGTGTAATGCAGTGTGTTTTTGTTCATTTAGTGAGTGCGCGTGTTTGTGCATATAGTGAGTGTGTGTGTTTGTGCATATAGTGAGTGTGTGTGTTGTGAATACAGTGAGTTTGTGTGTGTGTAATGCAGTGTGTTTTTGTTCATTTAGTGAGTGCGCGTGTTTGTGCATATAGTGAGTGTGTGTGTTTGTGCATACAGTGAGTGTGTGTGTGCATATAGTGAGTGAGTGTGTTTGTGCATATAGTGAGTGAATGTGTTTGTGCATATAGTGAGTGTGTGTTTGGACATATAATGAGTCTATCTGTTTGGGCATATAGTGGGTGTGTGCGTGTGTAATGCAGTGTGTGTGTTTGTGCATATAGTGAGTGTGTGTGTTTGGTCATATAGTGAGTGTGTGTGTTTGGGCATATAGTGAGTGTGTGTGTTTGTGCATATAGTGAGTGTGTGTGTTTGGGCATATAGTGAGTGTGTGCATGTGTAATGCAGTGTGTGTGTGTGTGTGTTTGTGCATATAGTGAGTGTATGTGTTTGGGCATATAGTGAGTTTGTGTGTTTGGGCATATAGTGAGTGTGTTTGGGCATATAGTGAGTGTGTGCGTGTGTAATGCAGTGTGTGTGTTTGGGCATATAGTGAGTGTGTGTGTTTGGGCATATAGTGAGTGTGTGTGTTTGGGCATATAGTGAGTGTGTGTGTGTTTGGGCATATAGTGTGTGTAGTGCAGTGTGATAATATGTGTGGGTGTAGTGAGTGTGTGTGTTTGTGCATATAGTGAGTGTGTGTGTTTGTGCATATAGTGAGTGTGTGTGTTCATGCATATAGTGAGTGTGTGTGTTTGTGCATATAGTTAGTGTGTGTTTGGGCATATAGTGTGTGTAGTGCAGTGTGATAATATGTGTGTGTGTAGTGAGTGTGTGTGTAGTGAGACTCAAAAAGTGCTGCCCCCCCAAATCTGCTGCCCTAGGCAAGTGCCTTGTTTGCCACAATACGCCCCTGAGGTGGTCACGTGAATAGTGGGCAAGTCATGGGTATGTCTGGCTGGTTGGTGGGTGTGCCTGCGCAGTTCGTGGACATATCAGTGTGGTACATGGGAAGAGCTAAGCGAAATTCTGCAAAATATTTTACTGTATTCCATTTTACAAAAGGTGTTTCTTGTTTAAAGGGATATTAACCCCTTAATGACCGAGGACGTGCAGGGTACGTCCTCTAAAAAAAGGCAGTTAACGCCTGAGGACGTACCCTGCACGTCCTCAGTCTGGAAAGCAGCTGGAAGCGATCCTGCTCGCTTCCAGCTGCTTTCCGGTTATTGCAGTGATGCCTCGACATCGAGGCATCCTGCAATAACACTTTCTGGCCATCCGATGCAGAGAGAGCCACTCTGTGGCCCTCTCTGCACCGGACATCGATGGCCGGTATCGTTGGTGGGTGGGAGCCGACTTGGGAGGCGGGTGGGCGGCCATCGGTGTGATCTGGAAGGTGGAGGGGGGCGGGATCGGGGGCGGAGCCTTCGGGGGCGCGCACGGGCGCGCGCGCGTGCACGGTGGGTGGCGGGCGGGCGCGTGCACGGGGCGGGAGCGGGTGGGAACCGCTACACTACAGAAAAAAAGTAAAGAGTAAAGGGTATTAAAAAATGAAATAAACATTTAAAAAAAAAGCATTTAAGCGATCTGGAAGGGGTGGGGGGTTGGTATTGGGGGGGGGGGAAGCTACACTACAGAAAAAGGATTTTTTTTTTAATAAAAACACATATTTTCACTAAAATGGGTACTGGCAGACAGCTGCCAGTACCCAAGATGGCGCACATTAAGTCAGAGGGGGAGGGTTAGAGAGCTGTTGGGTGGGGGATCAGTGAGGTTGGGGGCTAAGGGGGATCCTACACAGAAGCATATGTAAATATGCTAAAACAAAATGCACAAAAATGCACAAATTTTCCTTTTATTTTAGTACTGGCAGAGTTTCTGCCAGTACTTAAGATGGCGGGGACATTTGTGGGGTAGGGGAGGGAAGAGAGATGTTTGGGAGGGATCAGGGGGTCTGATGTTTCAGGTGGGAGGCTGATCTCTACACTAAAGCTAAAATTAACCCTGCAAGCTCCCTACAAGCTACCTAATTAACCCCTTCACTGCTAGCCATAATACACGTGTGATGCGCAGCGCCATTTAGCAGCATTCTAATTACCAAAAAGCAACGCCAAAGTCATATATGTCTGCTATTTCTGAACAAAGGGGATCCCAGAGAAGCATTTACAACCATTTGTGCCATAATTGCACAAGCTGTTTGTAAATGATTTCAGTGACAAACCTAAAATTGTGAAAAATGTAATGTTTTTTTTAATTTGATCGCATTTGGCGGTGAAATGGTGGCATGAAATATACCAAAATGGGCCTAGATCAATACTTGGGGTTGTCTACTACACTACACTAAAGCTAAAAATACCCCAAAAAGCTCCTTACATGCTCCCTAATTAACCCCTTCACTGCTGGGCATAATACACGTGTGGTGCGCAGTGGCATTTAGCGGCCTTCTAATTACCAAAAAGCAATGCCAAAGCCATATATGTCTGCTATTTCTGAACAAAGGGGATCCCAGAGAAGAATTTACAACCATTTATGCCATAATTGCACAAGCAGTTTGTAAATAATTTCAGTGAGAAACTGAAAGTTTGTGAAAAAATTTGTGAAAAAGTGAACAATTTTTTGTATTTGATCGCATTTGGCGGTGAAATGGTGGCATGAAATATACCAAAATGGGCCTAGATCAATACTTTGGGATGTCTTCTAAAAAAAAATATATATATGTCAATGGATATTCAGGGATTCCTGAAAGATATCAGTGTCCCAATGTAACTAGCGCTAATTTTGAAAAAAATATGTTTTGAAAATAGCAAAGTGCTACTTGTATTTATGGCCCTATAAGTTACAAAAAAAGCAAAGAAGATGTAAACATTGGGTATTTCTAAACTCAGGACAAAATTTAGAAACTATTTAGCATGGGTGTTTTTTGGTGGTTGTAGATATGTAACAGATTTTGGGGTTCAAAGTTAGAAAAAGTGTGTTTTTTTCCATTTTTCCTCATATTTTATAATTTTTTTTATAGTAAATGATAAGATATGATGAAAATAATGGTATTTTTAGAAAGTCCATTTAATGGCGAGAAAAACGGTATATAATATGTGTGGGTACAGTAAATGAGTAAGAGGAAAATTTCAGCTAAACACAAACACTGCAGAAATGTAAAAATAGCCTTGGTCCCAAACGGACAGAAAATGGAAAAGTGCTCTGGTCACTAAGGGGTTAAACAATATGAGATTGTGATATAAAATGTTAATTTCTTTCATGTAATTAGCAAGAGTCCATGAGCTAGTGACGTATGGGATATACATTCCTACCAGGAGGGGCAAAGTTTCCCAAACCTCAAAATGCCTATAAATACACCCCTCACCACACCCACAATTCAGTTTTACAAACTTTGCCTCCCATAGAGGTGGTGAAGTAAGTTTGTGCTAGATTCTACGTTGATATGCGCTTCGCAGCAGGCTGAAGCCCGGTTTTCCTCTCAGAGTGCAGTGAATGTCAGAGGGATGTGAAGAGAGTATTGCCTATTTGAATACAATGGTCTTCCTCTAGGGGATCTATTTCATAGGTTCTCTGTTATCGGTCGTAGAGATTTCTTCTCCTACCTCCCTTTTCAGATCGACGTTATACTCTTATATACCATTACCTCTGCTGATTCTCGTTTCAGTACTGGTTTGGCTATCTACTATATGTAGATGAGTGTCTTAGGGTAAGTAAGTCTTATTTTATTTATGACACTCTAAGCTATGGTTGGGCACTTTATATGTAAAGTTCTAAATATATGTGTTTAAACTTATATTTGCCATGATTCAGGATAATCAGTATTCCTTCATTCAGACTGTCAGTTTCATTATTTGGGATAATGCATATGAATAAATAATTTTTTCTTACCTTAAAAATTTTCAATTAACTTTTTTCCCTGCGGGCTGTTAGGCTCGCGGGGGCAGAAAATGCTTCAATTTATTGCGTCATTCTTGGCGCGAACTTTTTTGGCGCAAAATTTTGTCATTTCCGGCGCCATAGTTGACGCCGGAAGTTTGTTCGTGGTTGCATCATTTTTTTGACGTATGTGTGTTACAGACGTTTTTTTTGCGCCAAAAAATGTGGGCGTCGTTTTCAACGTCAGAGGATGTGGCGTCATACTTGGCGCCCAAAAATATGGGCGTTGTACTTGGCGCCAATAATGTGGGCGTCATACTTGGCGCCAAAAAATATGGGCGTCATACTGGTCTCCACCTTTTTTTCACATTATTTAAGTCTGACTTTTTTATTGCTCTGGTTGCTAGAGGCTTGTTTATTTTGCATCTTTTCCCATTCCTGAAACTGTCATTTAAGGAATTTGATAAATTTTGCTTTATATGTTGTTTTTTCTATTACATATTGCAAGATGTCACAACCTGACCCTGGATCAGAATCTACTTCTGGAAAGACGCTGCCTGATGCTGGTTCTACCAAAGTTAAGTGCATTTGTTGTAAACTTTTGGTAACTGTTCCTCCAGCTGTAGTTTGTGTTAGTTGTCATGATAAGCTTTCTAACGCAGATAGTGTCTCCATTAGTAATAATCCTTTACCTGTTGTTTTTCCTTCAACATCTAATGTTCAGGATGTCCCTGTTAATATAAAAGAATTTGTTTCTAATTCTATTAGGAAGGCTCTGTCTGTTATTCCTCCTTCCAGTAAACGTAAAAGGTCTTTTAAAACTTCTCATATTTCAGATGAATTTTTAAGTGACCGCCATCATTCTGACTTATCTGTTTCTGATGAGGATCTATCTGGTTCGGAAGATTCTGCTTCAGATATTTACACTGATAAATCTTCATATTTATTTAAGATGGAGTTTATTCGTTCTTTACTTAAAGAAGTGTTGATTGCATTAGATATGGAGGAGTCTAGTCCTCTTGATACTAAATCTACTAAGCGTTTAAATTCGGTTTTTAAACCTCATGTAGTTATTCCAGAAGTTTTTCCAGTTCCTGATGCTATTTCAGAAGTAATTTCTAGGGAATGGAATAGTCTGGGTACTTCATTTACTCCTTCTCCAAGGTTTAAGAAATTGTACCCTGTGCCATCTGATAGATTAGAATTTTGGGACACAATCCCTAAAGTTGATGGGGCTATCTCTACTCTTGCTAAACGTACTACTATTCCTACGGCGGATAGTACTTCCTTTAAGGATCCTTTAGATAGGAAGCTTGAATCCTTTCTAAGGAGAGCTTATTTATGTTCAGGTAATCTTCTTAGACCTGCTATTTCTTTGGCTGATGTTGCTGCAGCTTCCACTTTCTGGTTGGAGGCTTTAGCGCAACAAGTGTCAGACCATAATGCTTATAGCATTGTTAAACTTCTTCAACATGCTAATAACTTTATTTGTGATGCCATTTTTGATATCATTAGAATTGATGTCAGGTATATGTCTTTAGCTATTTTAGCTAGAAGAGCTTTATGGCTTAAATCTTGGAATGCAGATATGACTTTTAAGTCAACTTTGCTTTCTCTTTCTTTCCAAGGTAATAAATTATTTGGTTCACAGTTGGATTCTATAATTTCAACTGTTACTGGGGGGAAAGGAACCTTTTTGCCTCAGGACAAAAAATCTAAAGGTAAATATAGGGCTGCTAATCGTTTTCATTCCTTTCGTCAGAATAAGGAACAAAAGCCTGACCCTTCCCCTAAAGGAACGGTTTCCGTTTGGAAACCTTCTCCAGTCTGGAATAAATCCAAGCCTTTTAGAAAGTCAAAACCAGCTCCCAAATCCGCATGAAGGTGCGGCCCTCATTCCAGCACAGCTGGTAGGGGGCAGGTTACGATTTTTCAAAGATATTTGGATCAATTCGATTCACAGTCTTTGGATTCAGAACATTGTTTCACAAGGGTGCAGAATAGGTTTCAAGGTAAGGCCGCCTGTGAGAAGATTTTTTCTCTCACGCATTCCAGTAAACCCAGTGAAGGCTCAGGCGTTTCTGAAATGTGTTTCAGACCTAGAGTTGGCTGGGGTAATTGTGCCAGTTCCAGTTCTGGAACGGGGTCTGGGGTTTTACTCAAATCTATTCATTGTACCAAAGAAGGAGAATTCCTTCAGACCAGTTCTGGATCTAAAAATATTGAATCGTTATGTAAGGATACCAACATTCAAAATGGTGACTATAAGGACTATTCTGCCTTTTGTTCAGCAAGGGCATTATATGTCTACAATAGACTTACAGGATGCATATCTTCATATTCCAATTCATCCAGATCACTATCAGTTCCTGAGATTCTCTTTTCTAGACAAGCATTACCAGTTTGTTGCCCTTCCGTTTGGCCTAGCAACAGCTCCAAGGATCTTTTCAAAGGTTCTCGGTGCCCTTCTCTCTGTAATCAGAGAACAGGGTATTGCGGTTTTTCCTTATTTGGACGATATCTTGGTACTTGCTCAGTCTTTACATTCTGCAGAATCTCATACGAATCAACTTGTGTTGTTTCTTCAAAGACATGGTTGGAGGATCAATTTACCAAAGAGTTCCTTGATTCCTCAGACAAAGGTAACCTTTTTGGGTTTTCAAATAGATTCAGTGTCCATGACTTTGTCTCTAACAGAGAAGAGACGTCTGAAGTTGGTTTCAGCTTGTCGAAACCTTCAGTCTCAATCATTCCCTTCGGTAGCTTTGTGCATGGAAATTCTAGGTCTCATGACTGCTGCATCGGACGCGATCCCCTTTGCTCGCTTTCACATGAGACCTCTCCAGCTTTGTATGCTGAACCAGTGGTGCAGGGATTATACAAAGATATCACAATTAATATCCTTAAATCCCAATGTTCGATCTTCTCTGACTTGGTGGTTGAATCACCATCGTCTAATTCAAGGGGCCTCTTTTGTTCGTCCGACCTGGACTGTGATCTCAACAGATGCGAGTCTTTCAGGTTGGGGAGCTGTATGGGGATCTCTGACAGCGCAAGGGGTTTGGGAATTTCAGGAGGCGAAATTACCAATCAACATTTTGGAACTCCGTGCGATTTTCAGAGCTCTTCAGTTCTGGCCTCTTCTGAAGAGAGAATCGTTTATTTGTTTTCAGACAGACAATGTCACAACCGTGGCGTATGTCAATCATCAAGGTGGGACTCACAGTCCTCAGGCTATGAAAGAAGTATCTCGGATACTTGTATGGGCGAAATCCAGCTCCTGTCTAATCTCTGCGGTTCACATCCCAGGTGTAGACAATTGGGAAGCGGATTATCTCAGTCGCCAGACGTTACATCCGGGCGAATGGTCTCTTCATCCAGAGGTATTTCTTCAGATTGTTCAAATCTGGGGACTTCCAGAAATAGATCTGATGGCCTCTCATCTAAACAAGAAACTTCCCAGGTATCTGTCCAGATCCAGGGATCCTCAGGCGGAAGCAGTGGAAGCGTTGTCGCTTCCTTGGAATTATCAACCTGCTTATATCTTCCAAAAGTGATTTCCAAAATTCTATTGGAACGTTCGTTTGTATTGCTGGTGGCTCCAGCATGGCCTCACAGGTTTTGGTATGCGTATCTCATTCGGATGGCAAGTTGCCAACCTTGGACACTTCCGTTAAGGCCAGACCTTCTATCTCAAGGCCCATTTTTCCATCAGGATCTCAAATCATTAAATTTGAAGGTATGGAGATTGAACGCTTGATTCTTAGTCAGAGAGGTTTCTCTGACTCAGTGATTAATACTATGATACAGGCTCGGAAATCTGTGTCTAGAAAGATTTATTACCGAGTCTGGAAGACTTACATTTCTTGGTGTTCTTCTCATAAATTCTCTTGGCATTCTTTTAGAATTCCTAGAATTTTACAGTTTCTTCAGGATGGTTTGGATAAGGGTTTGTCTGCAAGCTCTTTGAAAGGTCAAATCTCTGCTCTTTCTGTTCTTTTTCACAGAAAGATTGCTAATTATCCTGATATTCATTGTTTTGTACAGGCTTTGGTTCGAATCAAGCCTGTCATTAAGTCAATCTCTCCTCCTTGGAGTCTTAATTTGGTTCTGAGGGCTTTACAGGCTCCTCCGTTTGAACCTATGCATTCTCTGGATATTAAATTACTTTGTTGGAAAGTGTTGTTCCTTTTAGCCATCTCTTCTGCTAGAAGAGTTTCTGAGTTATCTGCTCTTTCTTGTGAATCTCCTTTTCTGATTTTTCATCAGGATAAGGCGGTGTTGCGGACTTCATTTAAATTTTTACCTAAGGTTGTGAATTCTAACAACATTAGTAGAGAAATTGTTGTCCCTTCATTGTGTCCTAATCCTAAGAATTCTCTGGAGAGATCTTTACATTCTTTGGATGTAGTAAGAGCTTTGAAATATTATGTTGAAGCTACTAAAGGTTTTAGAAAGACTTCTAGTCTATTTGTTATCTTTCTGGTTCCAGGAAAGGTCAGAAGGCTTCTGCCATTTCTTTGGCATCTTGGTTAAAATCTTTAATTCATCATGCTTATGTAGAGTCGGGTAAGTCCCCGCCTCAAAGGATTACAGCTCATTCTACTAGGTCAGTTTCTACTTCCTGGGCTTTTAGGAATGAAGCTTCTGTTGAACAAATTTGCAAAGCAGCAACTTGGTCTTCTTTGCATACTTTTACTAAATTCTACCATTTTGATGTTTTCTCTTCTTCAGAAGCAGTTTTTGGTAGAAAAGTACTTCAGGCAGCTGTTTCAGTTTGATTCTGCTGCTTATTATTTAATTTTTTTGATTTGGGTTGTGGATTATTTTTTCAGCGGAATTGTCTGTCTTTATTTTATCCCTCCCTCTCTAGTGACTCTTGCGTGGAAGTTCCACATCTTGGGTATCTGCTATCCCATACGTCACTAGCTCATGGACTCTTGCTAATTACATGAAAGAAAACATAATTTATGTAAGAACTTACCTGATAAATTCATTTCTTTCATATTAGCAAGAGTCCATGAGGCCCACCCTTTTTTGTGGTGGTTATGATTTTTTTTGTATAAAGCACAATTATTCCAATTCCTTATTTTTTGATGCTTTCGCTCCTTTCTTATCACCCCACTTCTTGGCTATTCGTTAAACTGAATTGTGGGTGTGGTGAGGGGTGTATTTATAGGCATTTTGAGGTTTGGGAAACTTTGCCCCTCCTGGTAGGAATGTATATCCCATACGTCACTAGCTCATGGACTCTTGCTAATATGAAAGAAATGAATTTATCAGGTAAGTTCTTACATAAATTATGTTATTTGTGTAGTTATTTTCCTGTAATTTAAAGGGACAGTCTACTCCAGAATTTTTTATTGTTTAAACAGAAATATAATCCCTATATTATCCATTCCCCAGTTTTGCATAACCAACACAGTTATATTAATATACTTCTTACTTCTGTGATTACCTTGTATCTAAGCCTCTGCAGACTGCCCCCTTATTTCAGTTCTTTTGACAGACTTGCATTTTAGCTAATCAGTGCCCTCTCATAAGTAACTCCACGGGCGTGAGCACAATGTTATCTATATGGCACACATGAACTAACACCCTCTAGATATGAGCATATAAGCCTACCTAGCTTTAGCTTTCAACAAAGAATACTAAGAAAACAAAGCAAATTTGATGATAAAGGTGAATTGGAAAGTTATTTAAAATTGCATGTCCTATCTGAATCATGAAAATTAAATTTTGACTAGACTGTTACATTAACTCTGAAAATTGTTTCTATAAAGTAATGGGTGCCTCCATTTTTTTAACTTAAGTTACCCCTTATCTATTTTTCCTTCTAAACACAATTATATATATATATATATATATATATATATATATATATATATATATATATATATAAATATCCAAATACCAGATCTTGCCCTCAATTAGGAAATCGCCTGGGTGCAGCTTTGCATAAAATTATAGCCCAAAAAGAAGTGCACTCTCAGGTCTTTCACAGCAAACAAAGTTACTTTATTCGTGTAACGTTTTCGGAGGTCTTGCCTCCTTCATCAGCAACAATATATATATACTGTATATACTGTATATAAACAGCCAATATAAGAGACTGTCCAAACAAGCCTGTGGGAAACATAGGGTTATCTCAGCCTTGTTTGTACAAACACACAGATAAATAGAAAACTAGTTTCAATATGGCCTCCCCATTACTTTAAAGAAACTACTTTATTGCAACTAATCTTTCACACTTATATTTTCAATATTGAAACAACTAATACAATTGTAAAAAATACATCTACATATTATTCTAAGGCTAATCTTTGCTTTGAATATATCATTACGTCTTGGATGTATTTACTTTTTAAAATCCCTTTTATATTGTTCCATGGTATTTTCTGTGCAAACTTACACCTTGTAATAAACTTTTTGGGGTAGATTTACCAAAGGTCGAGCGGACATGATTCGCTACTCGACCTCACTAAATGCCAACAGCATACGCTGTCAGCATTTAACATTGCACAAGCATTTCTGGTGAAACGCTTGTGCAATGCCGCCCCCTTGCTCACTGGAGGCTAATCGGTCGCTAGCAGGGGCCCTCAATCATCCCGATCGGATCTGGATGATTTCAGTCCGCCACCTAAGAGGTGGCGGACCATAAATGATGGGACGTCGATGTAGCATCCGCTGCTTAAAAATCGACCCCTTTGTGTTTTTGATGTATTCTTTATTGATAGGAACCTTATACAAAATCTGATAATAAATACGGGACATTATAAAAGGGATATTGAAAACTAAATACATTAGGGTATATTTATCATGCGGATGCAGCTGTTTCCCCGCGAGCCTTTAGTCAATTAGCAGCAGTCTTAAGACCGCTACTCCTCAACTCATCCCCCCACCTCTGAGGTGGCGTCGGATACTATTGGAATGATTGACATCCCCTGCTAGTGGTCGATTGGCCGCAAATGTACAGGGGGCAGCATTGCACAAGCATTTCGCTAGAAATGCTTGTTCAATGTTAAAGGGACACTGAACCCAAATTTTTTCTTTCGTGATCCAGATAGAGCAACAATTTTAAGCAACTTTCTAATTCACTTCTATTATCAAATTTTCTTAATTCTCTTGGTATCTTTTTTTGAAAAGCAATGTAAGTTTAGATGCCGGACCATTTTTGGTGAACAACCTGGGTTGTGCTTGCTGATTGGTGGCTAAATGCATCCATCATTAAACAAGTCCTGTCCAGGGTACTGAACCAAAAATTGTCTGGCACCTTAGCTTAGATGCCTTCTTTTTCAAATAAAGATAGCAAGAGAATGAAGAAAAAAATTATAATAGAAGTGAATTAGAAAGTTGCCTAAAATTGCTGCTCTATCTGAATCACGAAATAAAAAAATTTGGGTTCAGTGTCCCTTTAAATGCCGACAGCGTATGTTGTCAGCATTTAGCGATTTTGGGCAGACACGTTCACTACAGCAAATCATGTCTGCCCGCCATATGATAGATCTACCCCATTTTATGCACCTTCCTCTAGTGATGGGTGCCGCGATATTGTAACCTAGGTTACACTGCAAGTATCTGAAAGAGACTTACTGCACACGTGCAAACACATCAGCACTGAAAAGCAGAGAACGCTAGATTTCAAGATGGCAGCTTCCATGACTAGAGGTAGACGGGGGGCTAACCCCCATATTATGCTTAGGAAATGTATTCAGTGTTTTATTTCCCTTTATGTTCATTTGATTGTCGTACTTAAAGGGACAGTAAACACCTTGTAATTACAAGACATTTCTGTTGTGTTGCTATAGATTAACATATCAGCCAAGTCTAAAGATGTTTTAAACAAATTAACATCTTGTTTTCTACAGTTATTTTTTAATAACCAAACTCCACCCACAATTTGCCCTATTGGAAGGAGCCAATCCGGGCTTCCTTCTGTAGAAGACTAGGCTAGCCACGGTCATTATGTTCGTATCAACGACATTGTTTTGCAGTTATCTGCTGAAGCCAATTAAGAAAATATGTGTATCAGGGTTAGCCTTGAAAAGTCAGCGGGGTGCATTTCCAACTCTGAAAATTAGAAAAGCCACAAACGATTTCCAGAGATCAATTACATGAAAAGGGAACAAAATAAATAATGAAAGTATATTGTAAAATTATTTTATTAAACACAACTAATATTTCATATTAAAATCTCAAGGTGGACCTAAATTGTTCCTCAGATTATCTAGAAAAACAAAATGTATGCTTACCTGATAAAATTATTTTCTTTCACAATGATGATGGTCTACAGTCCTCCATATCACATGGCTATATTTCCCGTCACTAGGAAGAGGTCAAGAACCCTTATCAGAGCTTAAAGGGATAGGAAAGTCAAAATTAAACTGCATGATTCAGATAGCATGTGTCATTTTAATACACTTTTAAATTCACTTTTATTTCAAATATGCTTTGTTCTATTGGTATCCCTTGTTGAAAAAGAATACCCATATATCCCACACTAGTGTGAGCTAGCTGCTGATTGGTGCCTGCACACATTTGTCTCTTGTGATTGGCTATCTAGATGTGCTCTGCTAGCTGCCAGTAGTGCAATGCTGTTCCTTCAGCAAAAGATAGCAAGAGAATGAAGCAAATTTGATAATAAAAGTAAATTGGAGAGTTGTTTAAAACTGTATGTTCTATTCAAATCAAATAAAACAAATTAAGGTTTCCTGTCTCTTTAAAACCCCTCCCACACCTCTCTTAGTTTAACGTGTAACGGAGTAAAGAATAGGAAACATTATGTAGGAAAGATAAAGCAGGGTCTATAGAGGTGTCATTAGAACTGTCGCTCAAAAATTTAAACGGGCGGGGCCTGTTTACCAACATCATTCTAAAAGAAAATAATTTATCAGGTAAGCAAATATTTTGTTTTCTTTTGTTAAATGATGATGGTCCACAGTCCTCCATAACATATGGGATTAATACCAAAGCCGATGGTCTATGTTACAGAAAGGGTGGGGCAATTTTTCTGGCAGTTCTTATTTAGCTGACACTGCAGCCTGAAGGACTTTCCTGCCAAAAGCTGCTGGCTAAAAAGCAAAACCTCAAAGCGATAAACTCTGAAAAAAAGTATGCAGAGAAGACATGTTGCAGCTTTGCAAATCTGCTCCAAACGTGCATAATTAAAAAAAAAAAAAAAAACACGATGTTGCAATTGCTCTTGTAGAAAGAGCTGTAATACTCTTAGAAGGCGAACTTCCCATCTGCTAGAAAGTCTTGAATCCCTTTTTCGTTAAATGTTTTATTGTAATTTTAAACAGCAATACATTTCAACGAACATAAGAAAAAGAGAATTGCATATAGTACTAGTTATATCTTCCATTTTACAAAGGCTCTAGATTTCTTCCTTGTGGGTTAGTCCATTTTTTCTATATATTAATGCAGGTTGGAAAATTGATATATACTGTAGTTCACTTATGAGAACTTCCTTAAATGCAATTCTCTATAAATATTTCTAATTACAACAAAAGTAAAACGTAACATCTCTTGGTACATAAATCATAAGTGGTCATATAGAAGCAAGAAGACAAAAAAAAGAAAAAACTTTCCTAAGTCATGTTGGTTGCATAGGATGTTCTTAGATCTAGGCACACAGATTAGTTAGTGAAAGGGTAATATTGTGTGAGGTTGGATTAAGTGGGGGTTCTCTGTTCACAGATGAACAAGACATCCATTTTTTTTTCCAAGGAAAGGACATGGTCCATTTCTCTAATCCACATTAGTAGGGTGGGGTTTTGGGTTTTCTTCCACGATCGTGGTATTAGCCGTTTTGCACAGTTAAGCATCGTTATGAATAACTTCCTACAGTATAGACATGTGATCTTGGGCAGGTCGTTTAAAAGGATTACAGCAGAGGTAAGAGTCAGTGAGATCCCTAGAGTGGCATTGATATATTTGGAGATATCTTCCGAGTAGGATTTCAGTAGGGAACATGACCACCAGATATGGGACATGGTAGCTGTTTCCCCCAAATGACTCCAGCATAGTGAAGATGAATTGGGGAACATGCTGTGAAGTCTATGGGGTGTCAGGTATCACCTGGAGAGAATATTGTAATTCAATTCTGCAAGAACTAACAAGATAGAGGATTTCTTGGTTGTGTTGAATATGTTTGTCCATTGATTATCTGTCAGTGTTATGGAAAGTTCCTTCTCCCATTTAATTATATATGTTGGACGTCGATCAGGTGTTGGACATCGATCGGGGAATCATTCCCTTAGTATACGGTTGATTAGGGAGATATGGGATGTGCATATAGTTTGGGTCGTACAGTGTCTCAAATGGAGTGAGCGGTCTCATCAGATCTGTTTTATGTGGGTTACTAGATATGGCGTGGTGGGTCTGAAGGTAGGGGAACCATTTATGAAAGGGTGGGCCTATTACTTTAGAAACTTCAGCTTGAGTGCGGAAGTGGCCTCTTGCTACCAGTAGGTGTGCTGGTAAGTTTGATGGTTTTCCCTCTATGTTGGGGGCTTGTATGGTTTCAATGTGCATAAATGTTGGGTTGTTCAGAAGGGGTGCAAGGGGGGATGTCTGAGTAGATACTACTTTTGAGGAGATTAATATTTTATCCCACACACTGAGCGTGCTCGAGATAAAGTATTTAGGAATTGTACGCATTGGCCTATGTTTTGGTGGAATCCAGCAGAGCTCTCCAAGGGCCATCCCTCCAACAAGAGAAGACTCTAGTTGCACCCTTGGTTTAGAGGGTAGAGAGTGATTCCATGCAACTATTCGTGCTAGATGGACAGATCTGTAGTAATTAGTTAAATTGGGAACACCTAGTCCTCTGTTATCCCTACTAAGGTATAATGTGTCTCTTGACACTCTTGGTCTCTGTCTAGACCAGATAAAAGATTCAAAGGACTTCTGTTGTTGTATTAAATAGTGGGAGGGTATATTGAGCGGTAGGGCCTGAAATAGGTAAAGGAATTTGGGGAGGAGAGTAATTTTTATAGCGTTTACCCACACCATCCAGGATAGGTGTCCCTGTTTGTGCCAGATGTCGAGTAGTTGTTGTGACTCTTTCTGGAGAGGGATATATTTAGATTGACTAAACTCTGAGTGGGTAGTGGATATAAATATTCCCAAGTATTGAATGGTAGTTTTAATCAGAAAGGTTGTGTTAGCGGAAAGATAGCGAGATTCCTCATCAGAGATATTAATATGCATTAAAACTGATTTGTCAATATTTATGGAGAAGTTGGATACTTGTTTATATTTGGCAAATTCTCGTAGAAGGGGAGGAATGGAGAGTGTAGAGGACCGCAGTGTAAATATATCATCTGTATAGAGCAGACATTTCTGGTGTATCTGCCCAAAATCAATGCCCTCTATGTTACTGTTGCTTCTAATTTGTGTTGCCAATATCTCAACCGTGAGCACAAATAACAGGGAAGAAAGAGGACACCCCTGCCTAGTGCCATTGTTTATTGGGAATTGTTGGGATAGCATATTGTTTGTGCATACTCTAGCTGAAGGGCTTTTGTACAAAGCTTGTACTCGGTGTATAAATGTGCTAGAGAAGCCAAATTTTGACAGGATGGACCATGTGAACTGCCAAACCACCCTGTCAAAGGCCTTCTCAGCATCGGTTGAAAGCACCACAAGTGGCATGCCTGTGTCGCTAGCTTTAAGTAGTGTTTTGAGTACTCCGATGGTATTATCTTTGACCTCTCTGCCAGGTATAAAACCGACCTGGTCAGTATGTATGAGTTGGGGTAGGATTTTGTTTATTCGCATTGCTAATACCTTGGCATAGATTTTAACATCAACATAGAGATTTTGGCTTCTAATAGGGTTTGTGAAAATTGGCCATTTTGGTCTATAGATTGATACATTGCCAAGAGTTTAGGGCATAGTTGAAGTTTAAATAAGTGGAAGAATTTAGGTGTAAACCCATCTGGGCCTGAAGATTTACCTATGGGGAGTTTCTTGATTGCTTTGTGTATTTCTTGCAACGAGAGCTGCAAGTCTAATGCCGAGCACTGTTCTGCATGTAGTGTAGTGAAAGGTACTCATTAACTAGCTTAGTTTTAGTCATCGGGTCTGGGGCTGGTAAATTGTAGAGGGATGTATAATAGTTAGCAAATTCCCCGACTATATCATTGCTGTGTGAGGCAAGATTGCCAGATGGTCCTTTAATGTGTCTGATAAAGGTGCCAAATGTCCTTGTTTTTAGGGATCTGGGCATCAGTCGGCCAGCTTTGTTGTTCTCGACAAAGAATTTAGCTTTAGTTGTGAGAGATCTCATATGGGCATGTTTTATTAAGTAATTGTGCAGGTTCTTGCTTGTTGCATTTCTGCATATAATAGTTGAGATTGAGGATTTTGTTTAAATAGTGTCTCAGATTTAAGGAGTGTCATGTTTAGTGTATTGTAATGGGCAGCTCTTAGTTTGCACTGCTTGTGTGTGTATTGCATTATTTCCCCTCTAATATAGCATTTATATGTCTCCCAGTTATGTAGCGCAGATGTTTCTGCTGGGGTATTAAAAGAGAAAATCTCCTCTGTTTTTTCAGATACAAGCGATAGTGCTTAGTGGTCAGAAAATATGTGGTCGTTGAGCTTCCATTGTTGATGAAATTTGGGTTTGGATGACCAAGACAAAGTGCTTAGCACCATACTATGGTCTGACCACACTGTGTGTGAAATTTTGGAGTCTATTAGGGTCGACAGGGTGGTTTGGTCACATAGGATATAGTCTAAGTGGGTATATGTACTCTGGGGGTGAGAAAAAACATAATTTATGCTTACCTGATAAATTCCTTTCTCCTGTAGTGTAGTCAGTCCACGGGTCATCCATTACTTATGGAATATATCTCTTCCTAACAGGAAACTGCAAGAGAATTACCCAGCAGAGCTGCTATATAGCTCCTCCCCTCACCTATCATACTCAGTCATTCGACCAAAGCAGACGAGAAAGGAGGAACCATAGGGTACAGTGGTGACTGGAGTTTAATTAAAATTTAGACCTGCCGTAAAAACAGGGCGGGCCGTGGACTGACTACACTACAGGAGAAAGGAATTTATCAGGTAAGCATAAATTATGTTTTCTCCTGTTAAGTGTAGTCAGTCCACGGGTCATCCATTACTTATGGAATACCAATACCAAAGCTAAAGTACACGGATGAAGGGAGGGACAAGGCAGGAACATTAAACAGAAGGAACCACTGCCTGAAGTACCTTTCTCCCAAAAATAGCCTCCGACGAAGCAAAAGTGTCAATTTTGTAAAATTTTGAAAAAGTGTGAAGCGAAGACCAAGTCGCAGCCTTGCAAATCTGTTCAACAGAGGCCTCATTTTTAAAGGCCCAGGTGGAAGCCACAGCTCTAGTAGAATGAGCTGTAATCCTTTCAGGAGGCTGCTGTCCAGCAGTCTCATAGGCTAAGCGTATTATGCTACGAAGCCAAAAAGAGAGAGAGGTAGCCGAAGCCTTTTGACCTCTCCTCTGTCCAGAGTAAACGACAAACAGGGAAGAAGTTTGACGAAAATCCTTAGTTGCCTGCAAATAGAATTTCAGGGCACGGACTACGTCCAGATTATGCAAAAGTCGTTCCTTCTTTGAAGAAGGGTTAGGACACAGAGATGGAACAACAATCTCTTGATTGATATTCCTGTTAGTAACTACCTTAGGTAAGAACCCAGGTTTAGTACGCAGGACTACCTTGTCTGAATGAAAAATCAGATAAGGAAAATCACAATGTAAGGCAGATAACTCAGAGACTCTTCGAGCCGAGGAAATAGCCATCAAAAACAGAACTTTCCAAGATAACAGCTTGATATCAATGGAATGAAGGGGTTCAAATGGAACGTCTTGGAGAACATTAAGAACTAAGTTTAAGCTCCACGGCGGAGCAACAGACTTAAACACAGGCTTAATCCTAGTTAAAGCCTGACAGAAAGCCTGAACGTCTGGAACTTCAGCCAGACGTTTGTGTAGAAGAATAGACAGAGCAGAAATCTGTCCCTTTAACGAACTAGTAGATAAGCCCTTTTCTAAACCCTCTTGTAGAAAGGACAATATCCTAGGAATCCTAACCTTACTCCATGAGTAACTCTTGGATTCGCACCAATGTAAATATTTACGCCATATCTTATGGTAAATTTTTCTGGTAACAGAATCAAGCGTTCAATCTCCATGCAGTCAGCCTCAGAGAAATTAGATTTGGATGTTTGAAAGGACCCTGAATTAGAAGGTCCTGTCTCAGATTCAGAGACCACGGTGGACAGGACGACATGTCCACTAGGTCTGCATAGCTGGTCCTGCGTGGCCACGCAGGCGCTATCAGAATCACCGAAGCTCTCTCCTGTTTGATCTTGGCAATCAAACGAGGAAGTATCGGGAATGGTGGAAACACATAAGCCATGTTGAAGACCCAAGGGGCTGTCAGAGCATCTATCAGCACCGCTCCCGGGTCCCTGGACCTGGATCCGTAACAAGGAAGCTTGGCGTTCTGACGAGACGCCATGAGATCCAGATCTGGTTTGCCCCAATGACGAATCAGTTGAGCAAAGACCTCCGGATGAAGCTCCCACTCCCCCGGATGAAAAGTCTGGCGACTTAGAAAATCCGCCTCCCAGTTCTCCACGCCTGGGATGTAGATCGCTGACAGGTGGCAAGAGTGAGACTCTGCCCAGCGAATTATCTTTGAGACTTCCAACATCGCTAGGGAACTTCTGGTTCCCCCTTGATGGTTGATGTAAGCCACAGTCGTGATGTTGTCCGACTGAAATCTGATGAACCTCAGAGTTGCTAACTGAGGCCAAGCTAGGAGAGCATTGAATATTGCTCTTAACTCCAGAATATTTATTGGGAGGAGTTTCTCCTCCTGAGTCCATAATCCCTGAGCTTTCAGAGAATTCCAGACTGCTCCCCAGCCTAGAAGGCTGGCGTCTGTTGTTACAATCGTCCAATCTGGCCTTCGAAAGGTCATCCCCTTGGACAGATGTGGCCGAGAAAGCCACCATAGAAGAGAATCTCTGGTCTCTTGATCCAGATTTAGTAGGGGGGACAAATCTGAGTAATCCCCGTTCCACTGACTTAGCATGCACAATTGCAGCGGTCTGAGATGCAGGCGCGCAAATGGTACTATGTCCATTGCCGCTACCATTAAGCTGATTACTTCCATGCACTGAGCTACTGACGGGTGTGGAATGGAGTGAAGGACACGGCAAGCATTTAGAAGTTTTAATAACCTGGCCTCTGTCAGGTAAATTTTCATCTCTACAGAATCTATAAGAGTCCCTAGAAAGGGAACTCTTGTAAGTGGTAATAGAGAACTCTTTTCCACGTTCACCTTCCACCCATGCGACCTCAGAAATGCCAGAACTATCTCTGTATGAGACTTGGCAGTTTGAAAACTTGACGCTTGTATCAGAATGTCGTCTAGGTACGGAGTCACCGCTATGCCTCGCGGTCTTAGTACCGCCAGAAGTGATCCTAGAATTTTTGTAAAGATTCTTGGAGCCGTAGCTAATCCGAAGGGAAGAGCTACAAACTGGTAATGCCTGTCTAGGAAGGCAAATCTCAGATACCGGTAATGGTCCTTGTGAATCGGTATGTGAAGGTAGGCATCCTTTAGATCCACTGTGGTCATGTACTGACCCTCTTGGATCATGGGAAGGATGGTTCGAATAGTTTCCATTTTGAATGATGGAACTCTTAGAAATTTGTTTAGGATCTTTAAGTCCAAGATTGGCCTGAAGGTTCCCTCTTTCTTGGGAACCACAAATAGGTTTGAATAGAATCCCTGCCTGTGTTCCGTCCGCGGAACTGGGTGGATTACCCCCATTAGTAAGAGGTCTTGTACACAGCGTAGAAACGCCTCTTTCTTTATTTGGTTTGCTGATAACCTTGAAAGATGAAATCTCCCCCGTGGGGGAGAAGTTTTGAAGTCCAGGAGATATCCCTGAGATATGATCTCCAACGCCCAGGGATCCTGGACATCTCTTGCCCAAGCCTGGGCGAAGAGAGAAAGTCTGCCCCCCACTAGATCCGTTTCCGGATAGGGGGCCCTCTCTTCATGCTGTTTTGGGGGCAGCAGCAGGTTTCTTGGCCTGCTTGCCCCTGTTCCAGGACTGGTTAACTTTCCAGCCCTGTCTGAAACGAGCAACAGCTCCTTCCTGTTTTGGAGCGGAGGAAGTTGATGCTGCTCCTGCCTTGAAGTTACGAAAGGCACAAAAATTAGACTGTTTGGCCTTTGATTTGGCCCTGTCCTGAGGTAGAGCATGGCCCTTACCTCCCGTAATGTCAGCAATAATTTCTTTCAAGCCGGGCCCGAATAAGGTCTGCCCTTTGAAAGGAATATTAAGCAATTTAGATTTAGAAGTCACGTCAGCTGACCAGGATTTAAGCCATAGCGCTCTGCGCGCTTGGATGGCGAATCCGGAGTTCTTAGCCGTAAGTTTGGTTAAATGCACAACGGCATCAGAAACAAATGCGTTAGCTAGCTTAAGTGTCTTAAGCTTGTTGATTATTTCATCCAATGGAGCTGAGCGAATGGCCTCTTCCAGAGACTCAAACCAGAATGCTGCCGCAGCAGTGACAGGCGCAATGCATGCGAGGGGCTGTAAAATAAAACCTTGTTGAACAAACATTTTCTTAAGGTAACCCTCTAATTTTTTATCCATTGGATCTGAAAAGGCACAACTATCCTCCACCGGGATAGTGGTACGCTTAGCTAAAGTAGAAACTGCTCCCTCCACCTTAGGGACCGTCTGCCATAAGTCTCGTGTGGTGGCGTCAATAGGAAACATTTTCCTAAATATGGGAGGAGGGGTAAAAGGCACACCCGGTCTATCCCACTCCTTGCTAATAATCTCTGTAAGCCTTTTTGGTATAGGAAATACGTCAGTACACACCGGTACCGCATAGTATCTATCCAACCTACATAATTTCTCTGGAATTGCAACCGTGTTACAATCATTCAGAGCCGCTAATACCTCCCCTAGCAATGTGCGGAGGTTCTCTAGCTTAAATTTAAAATTGGAAATCTCTGAATCCAGTCTCCCTGGATCAGATCCGTCACCCACAGAATGAAGCTCTCCGTCCTCACGTTCTGCAAACTGTGACGCAGTATCTGACATGGCTCTCATCTCATCCGCGCGCTCTATCCTTAACCCAGAGCTATCGCGCTTGCCTCTTAATTCTGGCAACTTAGATAATACTTCTGTCATAACAGTAGCCATGTCTTGCAAAGTGATTTGTAAGGGCCTCCCTGATGTACTTGGCGCCACAAAATCACGCACCTCCTGAGCGGGAGGCGAAGGTACTGACACGTGAGGAGAGTTAGTCGGCATAACTTCCCCCTCGTCGTCTGGTGATAATTTCTTTACATGTAAAGATTGACTTTTATTTAAAGTAGCATCAATGCAATTAGTACACAAATTTCTATTGGGCTCCACATTGGCCTTTAAACATAGTGAACAAAGAGATTCATCTAAGTCAGACATGTTTAAACAAACTAGCAATGAGACTAGCAAACTTGGAAATACTTTTCAAAATTAATTTACAAGCAATATAAAAAACGTTACTGTGCCTTTAAGAAGCACAGAAAAAATGACACAGTTGAAATAACAATGACCAAAATAGTTATAGCAACCAAATTTTCACAGTAAATGTATTAAGTTAGCAAAGGATTGCACCCACCAGCAAATGGATGATTAACCCCTTAGTACCCAAAAACGGATAACAATTATATAATTAACGTTTTTCTCACAGTCAAATACACTGTCACAGGACTGCTGTGCCTGATTACCTCCCTCAAAATGGATTTTGAATACCCCTAAGCTCTCTAAAGACGATCTGGATCATGGAGGATGAAGTAGACAGATTGTGACTGAATTTTTACTGCGCAAAAAAGCGCTACAATAGGCCCCTCCCACTCATATTACAACAGTGGGGAAGCTCAGAAACTGTTTCTATGCAGAAAACAAAAATGGCCATGTGGTAAAAATCATGCCCTAATAAGTTTTATCACCAAGTACCTCACAAAAACGATTAACAAGCCAGTAAACGTTTTAAACATACATTTGAAAGTTATGTATTATTATTAATAAGCCTGCTACCAGTCGTTTTTACTGCAGTTAAGGCTCATACATTATTTCAGTATTAACAGTATTTTCAGAGTCAATTCCATTCCTTAGAAAAATACATTCAGTGTACACACACACACACATCAGCCTGATACCAGTCGCTATCACTGCATTTAAGGCTGAACTTACTTTACAAATAAATTACTGCACATACCTCATTTGTTGCAGGGGAGCCCTGCATGCTATTCCCCTTCTCTGAAGTTACCTCACTCCTCAGATGAGAAACAGCCAGTGGATCTTAGTTACGTCTGCTAAGACCATAGAAAAAAAACCCAGGCAGATTCTTCTTCTAATGCTGCCTGAGAATAAACAGCACACTCCGGTGCCATTTAAAAATAACAAACTTTTGATTGTAGAAATAAACTAAGTTAAAAAACACCACAGATCTCTCACAGCTTCCTTTTTAGTTAGGCTG
This sequence comes from Bombina bombina, assembly GCF_027579735.1. Lineage (NCBI taxonomy): Eukaryota > Metazoa > Chordata > Amphibia > Anura > Bombinatoridae > Bombina > Bombina bombina. Next base: position 506,370,001 of record NC_069505.1, read on the forward strand.
CAAGAGAATGACTGAGTATGATAGGTGAGGGGAGGAGCTATATAGCAGCTCTGCTGGGTAATTCTCTTGCAGTTTCCTGTTAGGAAGAGATATATTCCATAAGTAATGGATGACCCGTGGACTGACTACACTTAACAGGAGAAAAAGTGTATTCATTGGTATTCTGGTGGGTAGGTCTCCAGGTGTCAAAGAGAGGGGTATTTTGCAAGGCCTGCCAGTTTGCTTTAATCTGACTATTACAAATGTATGATTTCCCGGTTGAAGTATCACGGGTGGGGTTTATAGAAAAGTTAAGGTTGCCTCCAAGTAGAATAGGGCCCTTGGCTATGTCAAGCAGTTGGTCTGCAAAAGAAAGAAGGGGTAGGGCGGTTGAGGGCATAGAGTGTCAGTGGTCTGCCAAAATACAGCCCTAATAGTATCAATATTCTACCAGCAGAGTCTTGGTATTTTTGCAAGAGGTCAAATGAGGTTCCCTTCTTGAATGATATGCTCACTACATTTTTCTTATCAGGGCCAGAACATAGAAAATGTTGGTCAAAATAGAGTTTCGATAATGTGGGTTTGTTAGTCTTTTTAAAATTAGTTTCTTGCAACATAACTATGTCTATGTGTTTTTTTGTAGAAGTCATGGAAAGCACCTTTTCAGGGGAAAGAAAACCTTTGACATTTTTAGTAGCAATGTGGAAACGTGTAGTGGAGGAGGTCATGGCTGAGTGGGTAGGGTAAGATGTGAAGCTCAGTGTACTTTGGTGAGGGGGCCAGAGTAGTGTACACTCAAGTGAATAGGACTTAAGGAAACTAGAAAAGTTGTAAACAAAAATAACAGTAATATAAACAGTAGCTAAAATATTATAACCAGTCTAGGTCGAGGTGGAACCTGTATTTGTCCGAAAACTTATTTCAATTAGCAATGATAAAACAATAAATTAAGAAAATAGCAAGAACCTGCCTCCGATAATGCAGTAACAAAAGATCTGGTACGGAGTGGAATTATTGGCTATACGGTAGACTAACCTGTAACATGAAATGCAAACTACAGACATTTCAAAATCAGAGTGAATATAGGCAAAACAGTAACAAATAATGCATTCTGACACCCCTTAATACTTGGAACATGCTATCAGGGGGCAGGGAAGGGGTAAAAAAGGGGGCAAAAATAACAAAAAGCAATACTGATATATTTTAGGAGGGAGGTGAGAGAAACAGACAATTTGCAATCTCTATTCATACTAGTTACCACTCTTTTGGAAGGTGAGTCTATTAGTTCATTGATGGAGGTGTGTAGTTTCAGGTGATTTCTGAGGGGTTGTGGGGTGCAAGGCATTGTTTCTTCTTTGCCTGTCGGCTTGTAACCTCTGGCCATTCACACCTTTGAGGTTTAGGGTGGTTTGTTAGTGCTGGTATGATGGTAGCTGGTACAGGCATAATTTCGTCTGGTAGAGGTATGTCGAGTTGGTTGCAGAATGTCTGTAGGATCATTGCACTCTATGAGCAGCGCCTTGAGACCCTTACGGGTGATTAGCCATGCTTTACAAGTACCCAAAACATACAAACATATATGCTTTCCATTCTTGGTTGTCTGTAAGGAGACGGGAAGCCCCATCGATATGGGATCTTGAGAGTGTGGAGATGGGTGGTCAAAGTGCCAAAGTCTTTCCGCTTTTGCAGTGTTCTTGCTGAGAGGTCTTGATATATCTGAATCTTTTCTCCCATGTGTGAAAAATTTTGTTGAGCAAAATGTAAGATTTTTTCTCAGCCTCTAAAGCTCTGGAAACAGACTATAATGTGGGTGGGTGACTGATTTCCCCCTGGCTTGAGGCGTAGTGATCTGTGCGCTCTCTCTAGTGGGATTTCAGAGATGATGACTGAGTTGGCTATTGGTAGAGATTGGAAAATGCCCTGTAGATGGTCTTGTATGGCTTCCCCCATAATGGTCTCAGGGATACCCCGTATGCGGAGATTGTTCCTCCTCGTCCGATTCTCAATGTCATCTATTTTGGTCTCTGGATCAAGGATCTGGGACTGCTGGTGTGTGATTGTCTGAGACATCGGGGCCAATTTATCAACTGTCTGTCCGACATGATCCGCTCAGCGGATCATGTCTGACAGACATTGCTGAATGCCGACAGCATACGCTGTCGGAATTTAACATTGCACAAGCAGTTCTGGTGAACTGCTTGTGCAATGCCGCCCCCTGCAGATTTGCAGCCAATCGACCGCTAGCATCCCACAAATATCCATAGTAAGCAGAGACTGCGTATACCCACAAAGTAAATATACATAGTCAATGAAAATACTCATAATTAATGCACAGTGTCTGCTTGATATATAAATCACTCATACAATGGTATACAAGAGATACCAATAGATCTTATCTCTAAAGCAGGGTTCTTCAAGACTACATACCTTAGCGACCCTATTTTTATGCTTGGTCTGAAATTTCTGAAGTAATATACAACAAGGATAGGTGCAATTTTTTCTAAAGTGACTAAATGTATGTGTACTTTCCTCACAAATTTGAAATTGTTGTAAAAGGTAATAACACACACACACTTTCTACCATGTAAAAGGTAATAACACACTCTCTCATACAACACACCACACACACTCTCATACAACACACACACCACACTCTCTCATACAACACACCACACACACTCTCATACAACACACACACCACACTTTCTCATACAACACACCACACACACTCTCTCATACAACACACCACACTCTCTCATACAACACACCACACACACTCTCATACAACACACACACCACACTCTCTCATACAACACACCACACACTCTCTCATACAACACACCACACTCTCTCATACAACACACACACCACACTCTCATACAACACACACACCACACTCTCTCATACAACACACACAACACACTCTCTCATACAACACACCACACACACTCTCATACAACACACACACCACACTCTCTCATACAACACACACACCACACTCTCTCATACAACACACCACACACACACTCTCATACAACACACACACCACACTCTCTCATACAACACACCACACACACTCTCTCATACAACACACACACCACACTCTATCATACAACACACCACACACACTCTCATACAACACACCACACACACCTCACACATTCTCACTAGCGCTGCGGAACCTGTTGGCGCTCTACAAATACCTGATGATAATAATAATAACAACACACCACACACACCTCACACACTCTCATACAACACACACACCTCACACACTCTCATACAAACACACACCTCACACACTCTCATACACCACACACACCTCACACACTGTCATACAACACACACACCACACACACTCTCATACAACACACCACACACTCTCATACAACACACCACACACACTCTCATACAACACACACACCACACGCACTCTCATACAAACACACACCTCACACACTCTCATACAACACACACACCTCACACAACACACACACACCACACACACTCTCATACAACACACACACCTCACACACTCTCATACAACACACACACCACACATACTCTCATACAACACACACCTCACACACTCTCATACAACACACACACCTCACACACTCTCATACAACACACACACCACACACACTCTCATATAAAACACACACTCTCATACAACACACACACCATATACACTCTCATATAACACACACACACACTATCCTGCAACACACACACTCTCATATAAAAAACAAGCACACTCTCCAACAACACACACCACACACCACACACAGTAATGGGGCCAGACCCGTGGTTTGAAGTAACCTGATCTAAAGTATCTCTACTGATAGTGAAAATAGTCATGGCCAATGTTCAGTATCTGCATGAAAGAACCTTTTTGCATAGAAATTACACATTACATTGGTATACAAGAGAAACCAATAGATCTTATCTCTCAAGGATCTCCACTGTTGTATCAGAATACAGATAAAATCTGCAGGCCTGCATTTGGAAATCAACACGCAGAGTACAATGCATGAAAGGTATATACCTAAAGGGGCATATATAATTGATTGTGTAAACTAATAAGCATAGGACATGAAGGGTCAGATTACAAGTGGAGCACTATTTTAGGGTGTGCCCATAAAGGGGCAAATTTGCCCGTTTACGGGCGCATGTTAAATAACCAGCCATTACAAGTGGCTGATTAATGCTCCCGCGAGCTCGCAGTTTCACTATGCGCTAAGGTCAGACCTCTGGTTAAAAATAAAAAGTTTTCCCAATTGCCCACAAAATAAAGAGGACACTACATTAACATGTAAAATAAATATGATCATTTTTTTTAAATAAAAAAAAAAAAAAAAAACTGCACAAAGCAGTTATAAGGGATTAAAGTGAGGGGATGGGGGGTGTTAGAAAAAATAAAAAACAGCACCTAAAGTGCCTTTACATGGAGGTCAATGGGGAACTTTGTTTTCTCTATAAATATAAATGTATATGCTTATATACATATATATTTATGTATTAACACATACATATATATGTATATATTCATTTACATCTATATTTATTTATTGCTGCCAACGCGATTTGCCCCCTGAGCTGTGCTAGGTGGTTTGACGTAGCCGCTGGCATGAAAACGAGGCTTCCATTCGAGTCTATGAAAGCGCACATGCATTCACATTGCGCCGCACCTGTAATACCAGCGCATATTTACGTGCAATAGTATTACTGAGTGGAGCGTAAATATCGCGCTTGCGTAAGCGCAATATTGCGCTTCACTCGTAATCTGGCCCATTATGTCTTGCATATCTACAGAGACAGAAGTTCTGCCTATATAAAAATTATTATTTGTGCTGCTGAACATGCAATGAACATAAACGGCCTTTAATGATTTGTATAACATAATAGTGTACAGAACCTGCCTGAGGTTCATTACTGCAAATAATATTCCAAAGAGCATAAAATGTACAACAGTAAACATAAAAAAAATATCTGTTTACATCCCCTGGCAATGATGGGAGTACAATGCTTAACTGACTTATAAATAAGTATTAATAGCGCAGATAGTTATAATAAATTGTAATGGCACTATATGTCATTATGTTCAATACAATATATAATTGCACATATTATAATAAACTGGGTACATTGTAGATCACATAAGAATGTGCTGTGGTGTACAGCTGCCTAAAGGTCCTTGCAAAAAAAACACCTGTCTAGAGGATGTTGTTAAATCTGAACCTTTAGGTTATCAACACAATAAATATTTTGCACATTTACCTCAGGAGACTGAGTTAAAGCCCCAGATTTACTATTACTCTAGCTAGACACCCGCTAAACAAACGGTCACTATTTTGTATATATTATTTTTAGCTTCAGGAGTTTCCCCCTGAGTGACAAGAACAGGGCAAATTCCCTCTAGACAGTGGACTGTTGCAGATTTGAGTGACCTGGCATACTGGAACATATTTGCGAAATAAACATGTATATGTAGATAGAGGAATATAAGCAGCTAACTCCTCAATAAAGATATCAGTGGAGACAAATATGTTTTGTTCCAGTTTTCACTTATAATAGAGTATGCAATGACACTGTATATAAGTACAGGTAGCCCTCAGTTTACGCCGGGGTTAGGTTCCAGAAGGAATGGTTGTAAACCGAAACCGTTGTAAATTGAAACCCAGTTTATAATGTAAGTCAATGGGAAGTGAGGGGGAGAGGTTCCAGGCTCCTCTCAAAATTGTCATAAGTAACACCTAATACATTATTTTAAAAGCTTTGAAATGAACACTTTAAATGCTAGGCAGCATTATAAACCTAATAAAATAATCACACAACACAGAATATATAATTAAACTAAGTTAAATGAACAAAAACATTTGCTAAACAGCATTATAAACCTAATAAAATAATCACACAACACAGACTTCACTTGCATTTTTCTGCAAACAGTTCTTTCTATGCATTCCAATCTGGACTGAGTTATAGACAGGAAGATCTTGTTCCTTTGAAATCTGCTCGATAGCTCAGGTCTGGTTAAACTGATTAATTTCAGCTTGCTTGGCTTTGCTGCAACACAAGCGGACAGCTCCACCTACTGGTTATTTTAATAAATGCACTGCTTCTCAATGCTTTTCAATAGCAGTCACATGACTGGAAAAAAAGGTTGTTATTCTGAAACTGTGTAAATTGAACCGTTGTAAAACGAGGGCCACCTGTATTAGTACTTTCAGACACTTCAGTTATCACACAGTGTAGAAACTACTACAGCCCCTATATATAATATATAGCCCTTAAAAGGACACTATACCCAAACATTTTCTTTCATGATTAAGGTAGAGAATATAATTTTAAACAACATTCCAATTTACTTCTATTACCTAATTTGCTTCATTCTTTAGATATACTTTAATGAAGAAATAGCGATGCACACTGTGAACCAATCACAGGAGGCATCTATGTGCAGCTACCAATCAGCAGCTACTAAGCATATCTAGATATGCTTTTCAGCAAAGAATATAAAGAGAATGAAGCAAAATAGATAATAGAAGTAAATTAGAAAGTTGTTTATAATTGTATGCTCTTTCTAAATCATGAAAGAAAAAATTTGGGTTTCATGTCCCCTCCCCCCTGGCAGTTCCTGTATGGGTACTTATCCCCTTACTGGGACTGGCATATACTAAAAATAGGTTTAAAACTGGTTCCAACTGTAGTAGTAGAGAATCTAGTTGCAGAGACTCCATATTGAGAGAGAAAAGCCCATAAACACTGAGGGGACAGAGCTACTGCCCGGGAGCAAAGCTGGTGGCCATGTTAAAAAGTGAAAACACTTTTAGTTCTTTTTAAATAAAAGATAGTGCACTATGCATAAACCCCCCCCATAAAAACTATAAAACACTGGTCCCCAGCCTAAGCAGAGCCTCCACTATAAAACCACATATTGCCGGTCTACCTAATTTTTAAAAGTGCATACAAAATTGCAATTAGAGATGACAGAGGGCTATAAATGGTTAGAGGCTTCCCTGATAGTGTTCCCAATGATGATAGAACCTTTAGGGACCTGATAGGTAGACATACTTGTGTGATGGGGAAAGCAGGTTAAAGCAACATGAAACCAAAAACTTTTCTTTCATAATTCAGATAGAGAATACAATTTTAAAGAACTTTCCAATTTACTTCTATTTTCTATTTTGCTTCATTCTTTAGATATCATTTGTTGAAGAAATAAAAATGCACATGGGTGAGCCAATCACACGAGTCACCCATTTGTATCCACCAATCGGCAGCTACGGAGCCTATTTAGATATGTTTTTCAACAAATGATATCAAGAGAATGAAGCAAATTAGCTAATAGAAGTAAATTGGAAAGTTGTCTAAAATGTCATGCTCTTTCTGAATCAAGAAAAAACAAATGGGTTTCAAGTCCCTTTAAGTACCCTCGCTTTGCAGTACCTTTGTCAGAGTACCTACAAATAGCCTCTGGGCTTTATGTGTTAGGTCACTAACCTTACGCAGCACCCCTTCAATTGCTTACCAGGCATATTAATGCAGCTGCAGCAGTATCCAGTAGAGAACCTATCCAGTGCAGGTATTAAGTACCGCAGAGGATTGCAGTAGTAAATACCTGAGTCCCTCAAAGGGAGGATAGGGACAAGTCCCCACAATGCCTGAGGGTAGTTATGGCTGAAGTCCTGTTAGGAAAATGCTGTGCACATAACAGGGTATTCTTTGTCCATGTATCATTCAGTTGCTGTGAAGTTTCTCTACTATTTTCTTTGTAAATGATACTCCCCAGGGACTCTGGGTCTCACATAGGTCTGAGCTCCCAATTTATAATCCATAAGCAAGTAGCTGGAACAACTTCTATTCTCAACCATCTCCTATGAGGCCAAGAACAAAACTAAGAGAGAGATGGGAGGTGGGAGGGATTTTAAGATCTGATATGGGTTCTTGACCTCTTCCTAGTAGCGGGAAATATATCCATGTTATGGAGGATTGTAGACCGTCATCATTTTACGAAAGAAAAAGGTGCAGAGCCTGTTCTAGTGACTATATTATTATATTTTATTTCCATAGTTTAAGGTCTAGCCCCATAGTCTGTAAATGTTTTTTACTTATATTTAAAGAAACAAAGCAAGAGATGGTTACCAGAGATGATATATGATAAGCCCATCCATAAAAGCCAGGGAATTCAGCACTCTTTTATATAATGCAAAAAATACAACTTGAATTTACGCAAGTTTTCCAAAAGAATAGTAAAAATGTGCTAGTGGGATATTTACACACTACACCAATTGCGAGTAGCCATTTCCCTTTATTTACAAAATTAGCTCCAAGTTTATGTACACATAAAAAACATATGGAAAATATTAAAACCCCTTGGACCAGTCACGTGACAGGGGTACAACTGCGGTACCAATATTAAAGCAATCAAAGTATACTTAGGAAAACATTAGGTAAACATACATATTCACACATAGCCAATCTACCCGGACTTACAACACCCTGCTGCACACATAACCCCCTAAGAAACTCTAGGAGGCAGGTACGTTATAGGGATTTATATATATACCTGGACAGGTACATTATAGGGATCTATGTCATCCGGTATGCAAGGGCTATTTACAGATATAGGGGTCGATTTTTTATAGTGCGAGCGGACATCGATAAATGCCGACAGCATATGCTATCAGCATTTATCATTACACAAGCATTTCTCGTGAAATGCTTTTGCAATACCGCCCCCTGCACATTCGCGGCCAATCGGCCGCTAGCAGGGGGTGTCAATCAACCCGATCATTTCCGATCAGCCTGATTGCTGTCTGCCGTCTCAGAGGTGGTGGACGAATTAAGGAGCAGTGGTCTTAAGACCGCCGGCGCTGCTTCTTAAGTCCTGTTTCTGGCGAGCCTGAAGCTTGCACAGAAATAACTGCATTGGGGCCCATACGGGGCTTGATAAATCGTCCCCATAGTCGTAATAGCAAGTGCATGTTAACACACACGAGCTGTAGCAAGAAAATATCATAGGTTGATCATACAGATACATCAACCCATACTAACGGCAAATTGCTACAGTCTTTAAAGGGACAGTTCACCCAAAACTGTTTTATAACCTGCTAGAGTGTATTAAATTGGTTACAAGTAGCTCCTTTACTCCTATTTCAGCATTTGAAATAGCTGATTTAGCCTGTGGTATCGCCACGTACAGTGAACAAATTAATACTGGAGTATAGGCTATTGAATAGCCTAAGTATACACAGCCAGCAGAAGAGATTACACTCTCAGTGGGATGCAGGATAGTTAAGTAATAAAATGATCATTTTCCATTGTTCTCTCTATGGGGCCCATTTATCAAAGGGCTTGCGGACCTGATCCGACACTGCGGATCAGGTCCGCAAGACCTCGCTAAATGCGGAGAGCAATACGCTCTCCACATTTAACATTGCACCAGCAGCTCACAAGAGCTGCTGGTGCAACGCCGCCCCCTGCTGACTCGCGGCCAATCGGCCGCCAGCAGGGAGCTGTCAATCAACCCGATCGTATTCGATCGGGTTGATTTCCGGCGGTTCCTGTCCGCCTGCTCAGAGCAGGCGGACAGGGTTATGAAGCAGCGGTCTTTAGACCGCTGCTTCATAACTTGTGTTTCTGGCGAGTCTGAAGACTCGCCAGAAACACGGCCCTTCAAGCTCCATACGGAGCTTGATAAATGGGCCTGTTTGTATTGAGCTTTGGTGTTCCAGACAAATAAAAGATAAGGAAGCAAGTCTGTTTATATAATGAGATCTGATATCACCTTTAAGTTCAACCCATTGTAATAGGCTGTGGTTTCAAAGCACAAAATCAGCTACTTCATATACACAAATAAGCATGAAAATGGAATTTCTCAAATATTTTATACTCTGCAGTTGGTATAACAAGTCATTTAAAATACATTAATGGAAAAACAATTTTACAGTGTACTGTCCCTTTAATGCAAAGGTCATTTTAGATGCAATATAAGTCCCTGCAAAAAGTGATTTAGAGAACTTAATCTCCACAAGACAAATCCAGGGTTATTTTTGCATCTATTGTACGGGAGCCAAGAAATATGGCGATGTTAAAAAGCTAGCATCGCCAGCAGAGTGTGCACATTTCAAGACATTCCAAGTGCATTCAAGAAGGTAAGTACTTTAGCTGTAGAACACAGCTAGTAATACTTAGCTCCAAAGTCGAAAGTTTTCTTGCAAGACACTGTTCAAACCGTCAGCAGCATAGGTTGCTTTGATCGCTTTAGTATTAGTACTCGCCTGAAACGGAAGTTAAGAAGCAACGGTCGTAAGACCAATGCTCCTTAACTTGTCCTCCACCTTTTAGGCGGCGGACTAAAATCATCCTGGTCCGATAAGATCGGGATGATTGACCTCTGCTAGCGGTCGCCAGTGAGAAAGGTGCGTCATTGCACAAGCATTTCACCAGAAATGCTTGTGCAATGTTAAATGCCAACAGGATATGCTGTTGGCATTTAGCAAGGTCGAGTGGACATGATTCGCTACAGCGGATCATGTCAACTCGACTGTTTATAAATCTACCCCTATATATTGTCTATATATTTTTTATGTATACATGAACTTGCAGCTACTTTTGTAAATTGAGGGAAATGGGTACTTTCATCTGGTGTGGTGTGTAAATATCCCACTAGCACATTTTTACTATTCTTTTGGAAAACTTGCGTAAATAAAATTTGTATTTTTTGGATTATATAAAAGAGTGCTGAATTCCCTGGCTTTTACAGATGGCCTTATCATATCTCATCTCTGGCATCTATCTCTTGCTTAGTTTCCTTAAACATAATTAATTTTCAGGGTCTGCACCAAGAGTGCTGCATTAAAGGGATAGTAAAGTCCAAATGAAACTATCATGACTCAGATAGGGCGTGTCATTTTAAACACCGTTCTAATTTACTTTTATCATCAAATTTGCTTTGCTCTCTTGTTATTCTTAGTTGAAAGCTAAACCTAGGTAGGCTCATATGCTAATCTCTAAGCCCTTGAAGGCCACCTCTAATTTGAAAGCATTTGACAGGTTTTTTTACAGCTAGAGGGCATTAGTTCATGTGTTTCATATAGATAACATTGTACTCATGCATGTGAAGTTATTTAAGAGTCAGCACTAATTGCCTGAAATGCAAATCTGTCAAAAGATCTGAGATAAGGAGGCAGTCAGCAGAAGCTTAGATACAAGGTAATTACAGAGGTAAAAAGTATATTTCTCTTGTAAGATGTATCGAGTCCACGGATTCATCCTTTACTTGTGGGATATTGTCCTTCCCAACAGGAAGTGGCAAAGAGAGCACACAGCAGAGCTGTCCATATAGCTCCCCCTCTAGCTCCACCCCCCAGTCATTCTCTTTGCCGGCTCTAAGCAATCGGAAGGGTAAAGTGAATGTGGTGTTAGAAATGTAGTTTTTATTTTCTACAAGCAAGAGTTTGTTATTTTAAATGGTACCGGTGTGTACTATTTACTCTCTAGCAGAAAGGAGATGAAGATTTCTGCAGGGAAGAAGATGATTTTAAAATGATGTAACTAAAATCCACTGCTGTTCCCACATAGGACTGAGGAGTGCAAGAAAACTTCAGTTGGGGGGAACGGTTTGCAGGTTAGGCTGCAATAAGGTATGTTCAGTCATTTATTTCTAGACAAGACTGTGATAATGCTAGAAAAGACTGATAATATCCCCATGAGGGAAGGGTAAGCTGTATTCAGAGACTAAGTATGGAATTTCAAGCTTACATAACAGGGCTAGTTTATGCTGGTTGACACTACTTTCATGGCAAACGGTTTTTATTGAAAATATTGTTTTTTTGAGACACTTTGAAGGTTCCTTTGGGTTTCTTTCAGGGGTTGTTACCCACATGGCTATTATTAAAACACTTGGCAGTGTTTCTTTAGGCCTCACAAGCACCGTAGTGAGGTAGGAGGGGCCTAATTTTGTGCCTCAGATGCGCAGTTATATTTGACTAGAAGTTCAGGCTGTTTCACATGGAGGGTCCTGCTACAGTTTGAGGGCCTATAAGAAGCTTTTTCCCCACAAACCTGGTTCCTAAGGGCAGGTAGGGCCACAGCAGAGCTGTGGCAAGGTGCTGAACGTTTTTTAACCATTTTTTTGGCTTACTGTCGATCCGGTTTGGCATTAAGGGGTTAATTGTTTTTATTGCTAGTGGTGCAATCTTACTAATGCTTTAGGTACATACTGTAAAATTTTTGAAATGTTTGCTGCATTTTTTCACTGTTTTGCAAAATTGTGTGCCTTTTTTATCTCTTAGAGGCACAGTAACATTTTTTTTTTCAAAGTGTTTTTTTACTTGATTAAAGTGATTTCCAAGCCTGTTTGTTTTACTACTAGTCTGTTAAACATGTCTGACACCAAGGAAAATCCTTGTTCAATGTGTTTAGAAGCCATGGTGGAACCCCCTCTCAGAATGTGTCCCACTTGTACTGATAGAAAAGGAAAGTGTGGAGTGATACGTAGATGGGACTCAACTAGCTTCCCCAAATCTGATATGCTCCCAATATCAGATGTATAGAAATGTGCAAGTAGTGATGGGTGTGGGGAGCGCTCTAAAAGAGCTGTGAGTATAAACTATGATTTGAAGTGTGTATACACTGTGATAGAATGTGTATGGATTTACCAAATATAATTTCTTTGAATAAATATAATTACTTTGAATCATAAATATTGTGTGGTTCTGGTGTTATGTAGTGTCTCTCCAAAAAATGTGAACAAATAAACAAACAAAAACAAAACGTTGATTCTTAAAATTCTTCAAGGACAATTTTATAAAATCCTTCTATTTATCCAAAATGTGTATGCTCGGTGTATTATCACTGTACCTTTAAATAAATTGATGTGCCTCTAAATAAAATTGATACACAAATTGTGCTTCAAAATGGATAGACTTGATACACAAATTGTGCTTCAAAATGGATAGACAAACAAATCGTTATGAATTTGAAACGTGATGAATTTAAAACGTGATGAATTTAAATGAATAAACAAACAAATCGTGATGAAAAAATCGTGATGAAAAAAATGACTTAACTTCTAAGTGAATAAACAAACAAATCGTGATAAATTCAAAAACTTTACTAAGATAAAAAACAGTATAAGATCGTTTCAATCGTATTTTATGGTTATACCATACATTGAATCTGTTTAGAGCATGTGGGGGTACATCTTTATCGTAAAACAATGCTAAAAGTTCGGATTTTTAATCCTTATGGTAGAAGTTCGGATTTGTAATCCTTATGGTTTTCTTAAGTTGTGGCCACAACCAATTTTAAAACAGTTAAAATCCAAATGTAGTACTGTGCTGTTGTTAATTTTGCAGTTTATTCTCCCCCTAACCGGACCTCTGATATTCCTTACCTCCGTGTTTTCTTTGTATTACCTTGGGTTCTGGGAAGAGTGCTTTTTGTAAGTAGGTCGAGTTCTCCAAGCGGCTTTGCCGCTGTTTGAATTTCCTCCGCAACTACTTCCTACCCTGATGTGCGTGTGACGTTGACGTTGTACACGGAGGACCAATCAGGCAACCGGATCGTGGGGGGAGTGTTTCTTGTACTGGAGCCAATCTTTCCACACTCGATGTCAGGTTTTCTACGCGTTTCAGCGCCGTAACTTGCGCCTTTATCAAGACTGTATAATCTGGTGTGTCTTTTAGGCTCCTATATAGTCCTGTTGAGGTTAGGATACTCCCCCTAATTAATGCTCTAATATGTTCCGGTTTATAAATTATCAATTCTTAGCCTTATTCATTTTCTTTCAATGACAGATTCTTTGTATACAACTAATGTTGTTAACACATTTATACTGAATTATATTTATTGAAAATAAAATAAATAAATAAATGAAATAAATAAACCATGTGAGTGAAAAGTGATGTTTAGTGAAAATGTGAAGGGAGACTGTGGTGTGTTAATTCAATTGTTGTCATATTCAAATAAGTATGAGGATATGTGCCATCAAATAATGGTTATTTTCTATCGGGTAATCAGTACACTATTGTACTTTTGTTCACTGTTTTCGCTGCACTCACAAGAAAGGATTCAAGTTAAGCTCTGCATTGAGGCCATATGGTGTGAGAGTATTGAATTTGAATATGAGTTCAGCTTCCTTTAATAGTAACATATTTTCCATATTACCTCCTCTGTTATTATGTATCTTTTTTATACCCCAGTATGTGAATCCTATTGGTTTTTTTTGATGTTTTTCTGTGAAATGTTTAGATAATAGATGTTTGCAATTACCTCTTTTTATGTTGGATAGATGTTCTCTTATTCTATCATGTAACGGTCTACTCGTTTGCCCTAAGTATTGTAATTTGCATTTGCATTGGATTAAATAAATTACATTTGTATCTGAACACCTAATGGTGTCTCTTATGGGGTATTTATAGTTGTTATTGGAGGATATTACTACTTTACTTTTTTTACCATATTTGCACGCTTTACAGCTTGTGCAAGGAAAAAAACCTTGCAGAGCATTTCCGTATAGGTCTTGGTCTCTTGGTTTAGATGATTTGTTAAATTGACTGGGTGCCAGTATACTTCCCAGATTATTTGTCTTCCTGAATATTAGTGTAGGTCGTGATTTTACAATGTCAGTTAGTAGTGGATCTTTTCTAATTATGTGCCAGTGTTTATCTAGAATCTTTTTTATAATCTTATGATCTTCACTGTATTCTGTAATGAATGATATTTGGTTATGTGATAAGTTTTTGTTCTTATTTGTATATTTTAATAATTCTGTTCTATCTTTATTTATTGCTTGATTTTTGGCTTCTTGTATTATTTTATCTTTATATCCCTTCTCTTTAAATTTCCTTTCCAAAGTGTTCGCTTGTTTCTGAAATGTATTTTCATCTGTACAGTTTTTTCTTATCCTATAGAACTGGCCTTTAGGTGTATTGTTGATCCATCTTTCTAAATGACAACTATCCGGATGTATGTAACTATTTGTATCTGTAGGTTTGAAATATGTTTCTGTTGTGATGGTGTTATTTATAATATTTATTTGAACATCTAAAAAATGTATATTTGTTTTACTATATTCATGGGTAAAACTTAAACCCCAAGTGTTATAATTTATGTCTTCTAGAAATAAATTGAGGAGTTCTTGGTCCCCTTTCCAGATCAGAAACATATCGTCTATGAATCTCCTATAGAGCACAAGGTTTGCACCCCATGGGGAGTGTAGGATATATTTATCCTCAAACCTCCCCATGAATAAGTTAGCGTAACTGGGTGCAAACCTTGTGCCCATAGCTGTTCCTTTTAATTGTAAATAAAATGTTTGATTGAAGTTGAAATAATTATTTTCTAATATGAATTGCATACAGTTTAAAATAAATTTAATCTGTGGATTTTTCATTTCATAATCTGTGTTCAAGTAGTATTCTGCGGCTTCTATTCCTAATTTGTGTTGTATGTTGGTGTATAATGAATTGACGTCGCATGTGACTAATGTGTAGTCCTCTTGCCATTTTATTGTTGTTAATGTATTTAAAAAATCTGTGGTGTCTTTTAAATGAGAAGGTAAGTTTTGTACGTATTTTTGTAGGAATGAATCCACATATTGTGACATATTAGAAGTAAGAGCATCAATTCCTGAGATTATTGGACGTCCTGGTGGGTGGTCTAGTGTTTTATGTATTTTAGGGAGGTAATAGAATATTGGAGTTTTTGGATATTGTATATTTATGAATTGATACTCTTGATTATTTATTATTCCTGCTGTTTTGGCAATATTTAAAATTGTTTCGAAATTTTTTGTCTGTTTTTGAATAGGGTTAAATGATAATTTTCTGTAGGTTTCTGTGTCTCCCAGTATTCTATTGGCTTCCATAATGTAATCTTTAGTATTTAATACAACTAACCCTCCGCCTTTGTCTGCTTTTTTTATTGTGATGGTTGGGTCTTCTTT
The DNA here is from genome assembly GCF_027579735.1 of Bombina bombina. Classification (NCBI taxonomy): domain Eukaryota; kingdom Metazoa; phylum Chordata; class Amphibia; order Anura; family Bombinatoridae; genus Bombina; species Bombina bombina. Next base: position 506,385,938 of record NC_069505.1, read on the forward strand.
AAGTTCTTTTAAGATAGTTCTCTCTTTTTTAGTTAGATTAGATGGTTTTCTTTTATTGATTTCACAATTCTCTATTTCTTCTTTTATTAGTTTTTCAAACATTTCAATATGTGCTCCTTTGTCTTGTGTCGGATAGTATGATGATTTAGGTTTAAGTGATGTGTGAATGTATTCTGATTTTTTAGTTTGTATTTGATTCTCTTGGGGATTTTTCAAAAAATGTCTTTTTAAGGTGAGTTTGCGTATAAATTGGTTTGCATTTATTAAGGTGTTGAATTTGTTTAACCTAGTAGTTGGGGCAAATGATAATCCTTTAGCTAGGACATTTTCCTGTTCTCTATTTAGGGGTTTATCACTTAAATTAAAAATGCCCTTATTAATGTTATTGCTTTCTGTTGTGTTTATCTCGTTTTTTTGTGCTTTCCTGGGCTGAGGCAGAGAGCCCAGGAAAGCACAAAAAAACGAGATAAACACAACAGAAAGCAATAACATTAATAAGGGCATTTTTAATTTAAGTGATAAACCCCTAAATAGAGAACAGGAAAATGTCCTAGCTAAAGGATTATCATTTGCCCCAACTACTAGGTTAAACAAATTCAACACCTTAATAAATGCAAACCAATTTATACGCAAACTCACCTTAAAAAGACATTTTTTGAAAAATCCCCAAGAGAATCAAATACAAACTAAAAAATCAGAATACATTCACACATCACTTAAACCTAAATCATCATACTATCCGACACAAGACAAAGGAGCACATATTGAAATGTTTGAAAAACTAATAAAAGAAGAAATAGAGAATTGTGAAATCAATAAAAGAAAACCATCTAATCTAACTAAAAAAGAGAGAACTATCTTAAAAGAACTTAAAGAAGACCCAACCATCACAATAAAAAAAGCAGACAAAGGCGGAGGGTTAGTTGTATTAAATACTAAAGATTACATTATGGAAGCCAATAGAATACTGGGAGACACAGAAACCTACAGAAAATTATCATTTAACCCTATTCAAAAACAGACAAAAAATTTCGAAACAATTTTAAATATTGCCAAAACAGCAGGAATAATAAATAATCAAGAGTATCAATTCATAAATATACAATATCCAAAAACTCCAATATTCTATTACCTCCCTAAAATACATAAAACACTAGACCACCCACCAGGACGTCCAATAATCTCAGGAATTGATGCTCTTACTTCTAATATGTCACAATATGTGGATTCATTCCTACAAAAATACGTACAAAACTTACCTTCTCATTTAAAAGACACCACAGATTTTTTAAATACATTAACAACAATAAAATGGCAAGAGGACTACACATTAGTCACATGCGACGTCAATTCATTATACACCAACATACAACACAAATTAGGAATAGAAGCCGCAGAATACTACTTGAACACAGATTATGAAATGAAAAATCCACAGATTAAATTTATTTTAAACTGTATGCAATTCATATTAGAAAATAATTATTTCAACTTCAATCAAACATTTTATTTACAATTAAAAGGAACAGCTATGGGCACAAGGTTTGCACCCAGTTACGCTAACTTATTCATGGGGAGGTTTGAGGATAAATATATCCTACACTCCCCATGGGGTGCAAACCTTGTGCTCTATAGGAGATTCATAGACGATATGTTTCTGATCTGGAAAGGGGACCAAGAACTCCTCAATTTATTTCTAGAAGACATAAATTATAACACTTGGGGTTTAAGTTTTACCCATGAATATAGTAAAACAAATATACATTTTTTAGATGTTCAAATAAATATTATAAATAACACCATCACAACAGAAACATATTTCAAACCTACAGATACAAATAGTTACATACATCCGGATAGTTGTCATTTAGAAAGATGGATCAACAATACACCTAAAGGCCAGTTCTATAGGATAAGAAAAAACTGTACAGATGAAAATACATTTCAGAAACAAGCGAACACTTTGGAAAGGAAATTTAAAGAGAAGGGATATAAAGATAAAATAATACAAGAAGCCAAAAATCAAGCAATAAATAAAGATAGAACAGAATTATTAAAATATACAAATAAGAACAAAAACTTATCACATAACCAAATATCATTCATTACAGAATACAGTGAAGATCATAAGATTATAAAAAAGATTCTAGATAAACACTGGCACATAATTAGAAAAGATCCACTACTAACTGACATTGTAAAATCACGACCTACACTAATATTCAGGAAGACAAATAATCTGGGAAGTATACTGGCACCCAGTCAATTTAACAAATCATCTAAACCAAGAGACCAAGACCTATACGGAAATGCTCTGCAAGGTTTTTTTCCTTGCACAAGCTGTAAAGCGTGCAAATATGGTAAAAAAAGTAAAGTAGTAATATCCTCCAATAACAACTATAAATACCCCATAAGAGACACCATTAGGTGTTCAGATACAAATGTAATTTATTTAATCCAATGCAAATGCAAATTACAATACTTAGGGCAAACGAGTAGACCGTTACATGATAGAATAAGAGAACATCTATCCAACATAAAAAGAGGTAATTGCAAACATCTATTATCTAAACATTTCACAGAAAAACATCAAAAAAAACCAATAGGATTCACATACTGGGGTATAAAAAAGATACATAATAACAGAGGAGGTAATATGGAAAATATGTTACTATTAAAGGAAGCTGAACTCATATTCAAATTCAATACTCTCACACCATATGGCCTCAATGCAGAGCTTAACTTGAATCCTTTCTTGTGAGTGCAGCGAAAACAGTGAACAAAAGTACAATAGTGTACTGATTACCCGATAGAAAATAACCATTATTTGATGGCACATATCCTCATACTTATTTGAATATGACAACAATTGAATTAACACACCACAGTCTCCCTTCACATTTTCACTAAACATCACTTTTCACTCACATGGTTTATTTATTTCATTTATTTATTTATTTTATTTTCAATAAATATAATTCAGTATAAATGTGTTAACAACATTAGTTGTATACAAAGAATCTGTCATTGAAAGAAAATGAATAAGGCTAAGAATTGATAATTTATAAACCGGAACATATTAGAGCATTAATTAGGGGGAGTATCCTAACCTCAACAGGACTATATAGGAGCCTAAAAGACACACCAGATTATACAGTCTTGATAAAGGCGCAAGTTACGGCGCTGAAACGCGTAGAAAACCTGACATCGAGTGTGGAAAGATTGGCTCCAGTACAAGAAACACTCCCCCCACGATCCGGTTGCCTGATTGGTCCTCCGTGTACAACGTCAACGTCACACGCACATCAGGGTAGGAAGTAGTTGCGGAGGAAATTCAAACAGCGGCAAAGCCGCTTGGAGAACTCGACCTACTTACAAAAAGCACTCTTCCCAGAACCCAAGGTAATACAAAGAAAACACGGAGGTAAGGAATATCAGAGGTCCGGTTAGGGGGAGAATAAACTGCAAAATTAACAACAGCACAGTACTACATTTGGATTTTAACTGTTTTAAAATTGGTTGTGGCCACAACTTAAGAAAACCATAAGGATTACAAATCCGAACTTCTACCATAAGGATTAAAAATCCGAACTTTTAGCATTGTTTTACGATAAAGATGTACCCCCACATGCTCTAAACAGATTCAATGTATGGTATAACCATAAAATACGATTGAAACGATCTTATACTGTTTTTTATCTTAGTAAAGTTTTTGAATTTATCACGATTTGTTTGTTTATTCACTTAGAAGTTAAGTCATTTTTTTCATCACGATTTTTTCATCACGATTTGTTTGTTTATTCATTTAAATTCATCACGTTTTAAATTCATCACGTTTCAAATTCATAACGATTTGTTTGTCTATCCATTTTGAAGCACAATTTGTGTATCAAGTCTATCCATTTTGAAGCACAATTTGTGTATCAATTTTATTTAGAGGCACATCAATTTATTTAAAGGTACAGTGATAATACACCGAGCATACACATTTTGGATAAATAGAAGGATTTTATAAAATTGTCCTTGAAGAATTTTAAGAATCAACGTTTTGTTTTTGTTTGTTTATTTGTTCACATTTTTTGGAGAGACACTACATAACACCAGAACCACACAATATTTATGATTCAAAGTAATTATATTTATTCAAAGAAATTATATTTGGTAAATCCATACACATTCTATCACAGTGTATACACACTTCAAATCATAGTTTATACTCACAGCTCTTTTAGAGCGCTCCCCACACCCATCACTACTTGCCCACTTGTACTGATATGTCTATACACTTTAAAGAACATATTGTTGCACTTAAAAATGTGGCCCAAGATGATTCTCAGACAGAAGGTAACGAGGTTCGCCCGTCAACCTCTCCCCAAGTGTCAAAACCAGTTACGCCCGCTCAAGCGACGCCTAGCACCTCTAGTGCGTCTAACTCTTTTACCTTGCAAGACTTGGCGGCAGTTATGAATAATACCCTCTCAGAGTTCTTATCTAAACTGCCCGTGTTACCTGCAAAGCATGATAGCTCTGTTTTAAGAACAGATACTGAGCATTCTGACGCTTTAGTAGCCGTATCCGATATACCCTCACAACGCTCTGAAGTGGGGGCGAGGGATGTGCTGTCTGAGGGAGAAATTTCCGATTCAGGAAAGGTTTATCCTCAGACAGATTCAGATACATTGGCTTTTAAATTTAAACTAAAACACCTCCGCTTATTGCTCAGGGAGGTATTAGTTACTCTGGATGACTGGGACCCTATGGTGGTTCCAGAGAAATTGTGTAAAATGGACAAGTACCTAGAAGTTCCTGTTTACACTGATGTGTTCCCGGTCCCAAAGAGGATTGCGGATATCGTTACTAGGGAGTGGGATAGACCAGGTATTCCCTTCGTTCCCCCTCCTGTTTTTAAGAAAATGTTCCCCATATCTGACCCCATGCGGGACTCGTGGCAGATGGTCCCTAAGGTGGAGGGGGCTATTTCTTCACTTGCTAAACGCACAACCATACCAATTGAAGACAGTTGTGCTTTTAAAGACCCTATGGATAAAAAATTAGAGGGTTTACTTAAGAAAATTTTTGTTCAACAAGGTTTTCTTCTGCAACCTATTGCGTGCATTGTTCCTGTAACTACTGCAGCTGCTTTCTGGTTCGAGGTGCTGGAAGATGCGCTCCAGACGGAGACCTCATATGAGGACATTATGGACAGAATTAAGGCTCTTTAGATGGCTAATTCTTTTATCACAGATGCCGCTTTCCAACTAGCTAAGTTAGCGGCAAAGAATTCAGGTTTCGCCATTTTAGCGCGCAGGGCGCTATGGCTAAAGTCCTGGTCGGCAGATGTGTCGTCAAAATCCAAACTCTTGAACATCCCTTTCAAAGGAAAGATCCTCTTCAGGCCTGAATTGAAAGAGATTATTTCAGAAATCACTAGGGGAAAAGGCCATGCTCTCCCTCAGGACAAGTCCTTCAAGATAAAGAACAAACAAAATAATTTTCGTTCCTTTCGGAACTTCAGGAGCGGTCTCGCTTCATCCTCCCCTGCTGCAAAGCAAGAGGGTAACGCTTCACAACCCAGGTCAGCCTGGAAACCTTACCAGGGCTGGAACAAGGGTAAACAGGCCAAGAGGCCTGCAGCTGCCTCCAAGACAGCATGATGGGGTAGCCCCAGATCCGGGACCGGATCTAGTAGGGGGCAGACTCTCTCTCTTCGCTCAGGCCTGGGCAAGAGACGTACACGATCCCTGGGCCTTAGAGATTGTATCCCAGGGATATCTTCTAGAATTCAAGGACTCCCCTCCAAGGGGAAGGTTCCACTTTTCTCGTCTGTCTACAGACCAGACAAAGAAAGAGGCGTTCTTACGCTGTGTAGAAGACCTACATACAATGGGAGTGATCCACCCAGTTCCAATTGCGAAACAAGGGCTGGGTTTTTACTCAAACCTGTTTGTGGTTCCCAAGAAAGAAGGAACTTTCAGACCAATCCTGGATCTCAAAATTCTAAACAAATTCCTCAGAGTCCCATCATTCAAGATGGAGACCATTCGGACAATCTTACCAATGATCCAGGAGGGTCAATATATGACCACCGTGGATCTAAAGGATGCGTATCTGCACATTCCTATCCACAAAGATCATCACCAGTTTCTCAGGTTCGCTTTTCTGGACAAGCATTACCAGTTTGTGGCTCTTCCATTCGGGTTGGCCACTGCTCCCAGAATTTTCACAAAGGTGCTAGGGTCCCTCCTGGTGGAGACCGTGGGGCATAGCAGTGGCGCCTTATCTAGACGACATCTTAATTCAGGTGTCGACTTTCCAAAGAGCCAAGTCTCACACAGAAATTGTATTGGCCTTTCTGAGGTCTCACGGGTGGAATGTGAACATCAAAAAGAGTTCTCTCTCCCCCCTCACAAGAGTTTCCTTCCTAGGAACTCTAATAGACTCGGTAGAAATGAAAATATTTCTGACGGAAGTCAGAAAGTTAAAACTCTTAACCACTTGCCGAGCCCTTCATTCCATTCCTCGGCCATCTGTAGCTCAGTGCATGGAGACAATCGGACTAATGGTAGCGGCAATGGACATAGTCCCTTTTGCACGGATACACCTCAGACCACTGCAACTATGCATGCTCAAACAGTGGAATGGGGATTATGCAGATTTGTCTCCTCAAATACAGCTGGACCAGGGGACCAGAGATTCTCTTCTCTGGTGGTTGTCTCAGGATCACCTTTCTCAGGGAATGTGTTTCCGCAGACCAGAGTGGATCATCGTAACGACCGACGCCAGTCTGTTGGGCTGGGGTGCAGTCTGGGACTCCCTGAAAGCTCAGGGCTTATGGTCTCGGGAAGAAGCTCTTCTCCCGATAAACATTCTGGAACTGAGGGCGATATTCAACGCGCTTCAGGCATGGCCTCAGCTAGCTGCGGCCAAATTCATCAGATTTCAGTCGGACAACATCAGACTGTAGCTTACGTCAATCATCAAGGGGGATCAAGGAGTTCCCTAGCAATGATGGAAGTAACCAAAATAATCAGGTGGGCGGAGGATCACTCTTGCCATCTCTCAGCAATTCACATCCCAGGAGTAGACAACTGGGAGGCGGATTTTCTAAGTCGTCAGACTTTTCACCCGGGGGAGTAGGAACGCCACCCGGAGGTATTTGCCCAGCTGACTCAGGGCACTCCAGAATTGGATCTGATGGCGTCCCGTCAGAACACCAAACTTCCTCTTTACGGGTCCAGGTCCCGGGATCCCCAGGCAGTGCTGATAGATGCTCTAGCAGCGCCTTGGTCCTTCAATCTGGCGTATGTTTTTCCACCGTTTCCTCTCCTCCCTCGTCTGATTGCCAGAATCAAGCAGGAGAGGGCTTCGGTGATTCTAATAGCGCCTGCATGGCCACGCAGGACCTGGTATGCAGACCTAGTGGTCATGTCATCTGTCCCACCATGGACACTACCATTGAGGCAGGACCTTCGAATACACGGTCCTTTCAAGCATCCAAATCTAATTTCTCTGCGTCTGACTGCTTGGAGATTGAACACTTAATTCTATCAAAGCGTGGTTTCTCTGAGTCGGTTATTGATACCCTGATTCAGGCTAGAAAGCCTGTCACCAGGAAAATCCACCATAAGATTTGGCGAAAATATCTTTTTTGGTGTGAATCCAAGGGTTACTCATGGAGTAAGATTAGGATTCCCAGGATATTGTCCTTTCTTCAAGAAGGATTGGAGAAAGGATTATCAGCTAGTTCCTTAAAAGGACAGATATCTGCTTTGTCTATTCTTTTACACAAACGTCTGGCAGAGGTACCAGACGTTCAAGCGTTTAGTCAGGCTTTAGTCAGAATCAAGCCTGTTTATAGACCTATGGCCCCGCCATGGAGTCTGAATTTAGTTCTTTCAGTTCTGCAAGGGGTTCCGTTTGAACCTTTACATTCCATAGATATTAAGCTTTTATCTTGGAAAGTTTTGTTTTTGGTAGCTATCTCTTCTGCTCGAAGAGTTTCAGAGTTATCTGCTTTACAGTGTGATTCACCTTACCTGGTTTTCCATGCAGATAAGGTAGTTTTGCTTACCAAACCCGGTTTTCTTCCTAAGGTTGTGTCTAATAAGAATATTAACCAGGAAATTGTTGTTCCTTCTCTGTGTCCTAATCCTTCTTCGAAGAAGGAACGTCTGTTACACAATCTTGATGTGGTTCGTGCTTTAACGTTCTATTTACAAGCAACTAAGGATTTCAGACAAACACCTTCATTGTTTGTTATCTATTCTGGTAAGAGGAGAGGTCAGAAGGCGACTGCTACCTCTCTTTCCTTTTGGCTGAAAAGCATCATCCGTTTGGCCTATGAGACTGCTGGCCAGCAGCCTCCCGAAACAATTACTGCTCATTCTACCAGAGCAGTGGCTTCCACATGGGCTTTTAAAAATGAGGCTTCTGTTGAACAGATTTGTAAGGCAGCAACTTGGTCTTCGCTGCATACTTTTTCCAAATTTTACAAATTCGATACTTTTGCTTCTTCGGAGGCTATTTTTGGGAGAAAGGTTTTACAAGCAGTGGTGCCTTCTGTTTAATGTACCTGTCTTGTTCCCTCCCTTCATCCGTGTCCTAAAGCTTTGGTATTGGTATCCCACAAGTAAAGGATGAATCCGTGGACTCGATACATCTTACAAGAGAAAACAGAATTTATGCTTACCTGATAAATTACTTTCTCTTGTGATGTATCGAGTCCACGGCCCGCCCTGGCTATTAAGTCAGATAGTTTTTTGTTTAAACTACAGTCACCACTGCACCCTATGGTTTCTCCTTTTTCTTCCTAACCTTCGGTCGAATGACTGGGGGTGGAGCTAGAGGAGGAGCTATATGGACAGCTCTGCTGTGTGCTCTCTTTGCCACTTCCTGTTGGGAAGGAGAATATCCCACAAGTAATGGATGAATCGTGGACTCGATACATCACAAGAGAAAGTAATTTATCAGGTAAGCATAAATTCTGTTTTCTATAATAGTGTTGGTTATGTAAAAATTGGGAATGGTAAATAAAGCGATTAGCTATCTTTTTAAGCAATGGTGTTTGCTATCATTTTTTTTTATTCATTATTTTTTATTATATATTGTGGAATACTCTCCACGTTAACCATATTAAAAAATGTTTGCTTATAATTATTACTTAGATATATGAATTTTAGACATGGGTCTACCATAATAGTCAGTCTTACTCATGTGATAAATCATCTAAGCTAGTGGGCCATTCCCCTTGGCATAAGCGATTGATAGCTTAACCCTTTGGCTGCTAAGCCATTTCCCACCTGGGTGCTAATATTTTCTTTTGATTTTTTTTATTTTTGACATTTTTGAAAAAAAAATGTTTAACTTTTTTTTTTTTTTTTACAGACCCCCAAGACTTGCACTGTTGGAAAGGTTAGGCAACAGAGGGTCTTGGGGGTCTGTAGCTGCTTAGATGCCTGAGATACAGGCTTCTAAGCAGCATGCCCCCTCCTCCTATACTTAACATTGTTAAGTATAAATAAAGTTGCACGGTGACGTCATCACGTCATGGCGCGTGACGTCACCGCGCATCACGTGAATCCCCGGCGATGCCTGTCACTCTACAGGCACGATCGCCGGGGTAGCAGCAGTAAGGACCCCCCAGATCTCCCTCAAGTTGGGAGAGTGCTCATGACGGCTCTGAGCTGTCATTAGCACTCAAAGGGTTAGGGATACTAAACACAATTTTTTTTCTATCATGATTCAGATAGAGCATGTCATTTTAAGCAACTTTCTAATTTACTCTTATTATCAATTAATATTTGTTCTCTTTCTTTATTTGAAAAAGCAGGAATCTAAACTAAGGAGTCAGCCCATTTTGGTTTAGCACCTGAATTGTGCTTGCTGATTGGTACCTAAATGTACCCACCAATCAGCAAGCGCTATCCAGGGTACTGAACCAAAAATGGGCCGGCTCTTTAGCATCTGAATCATTAAAGAAAAAAAAATTAGTATCCCTTTAAAAGCTTTTTAATAACATACCATTTCCTTTGCATGTCACTATTTTGTAGCATATTTATCAATTGATTAGGACTGACCCCTATTTTACTACTTCTAATTTGAATTATATTTGTTTAGAATTGTATATTAGTATTCAAACCTTCATTTTTTTTTGTTGAAATAGCTTTTATTGAGGGATCTCATCAGAAAATATAAACATCATGTTGCAAGACAGATTATTTAACCCCTTAATGACCAAGGACGTACGCCACACGTCCTCAAAAAAAATACAGTTAATGACCGAGGACGTGTGGCGTACGTCCTTGGTCTGGAAAGCAGCTGGAAGCAATCCTGCTCGCTTCCAGCTGCTTTCCGGTTATTGCAGTGATGCCTCAATATGGAGGCATCCTGCAATAACCCCCCTTGGCCATCCGATGCAGAGAGAGCCACTCTGTGGCCCTCTCTGCACCGGACATCGGTGGCCGGTATCGTTGGTGGGTGGGAGCAAGTCTGGGAGGCGGGTGGGCGGCCATCGATGTGCCGAGTGGAGAGAAGGGGGGCGGGATCGGGGGCGGAACCGTCGGGAGCGCGCACGGGAGCGCGCGCGTGCACGGGGGGCGGCGGGCGCGTGCACGCGGCGGGAGACGGAAGGAACCGCTACACTACGGAAAAATAAGGCTGTGAAAAGTTAAAATAAAAAGTTTTCAAATATTACAAATAAACAGCTAAGGGATCTGGAAGGGGTGGGGGGATGGTCTGGGGGGGGGGGGAAGCTACACTACAGAAAAGGGAATTTTTTTAAAAAAAAAGGTACATTTGTTACTAAACTGGGTACTGGCAGACAGCTGCCAGTACCCAAGATGGCGACCATTAAGGCAGAGGGGGAGGGTTAGAGAGCTGTTTGGTGGGGGATCAGTGAGGTTGGGGACTAAGGGGGGATCCTACACACCAGCATATGTAAATATGCCAAAAAAAAACAAAAAAAAGCCCAAGTATAGCTTTTATTTTAGTACTGGCAGAGTTTCTGCCAGTACTTAAGATGGCGGGGACAATTGTGGGGTGGGGGAGGGAAGAGAGCTGTTTGGGAGGGATCAGGGGGTCTCATGTTTCAGGTGGGAGGCTGAGCTCTACACTAAAGCTAAAATTAACCCTGCAAGCTACATAATTAACCCCTTCACTGCTAGCCATAATACACGTGTGAAATGCAGCGGCATTTGGCGGCCTTCTAATTACCAAAAAGCAACGCCAAAGCCATATATGTCTGCTATTTCTGAACAAAGGGGATCCCATAGAAGCATTTACAACCATTTGTGCCATAATTGCACAAGCTGTTTGTAAATGATTTCAGTGAGAAACCTAAAATTGTGAAAAATTTAACGTTTTTTTTTAATTTGATCGCATTTGGCGGTGAAATGGTGGCATGAAATATACCAAAATTGGCCTAGATCAATACTTGGGGTTGTCTACTACACTACACTAAAGCTAAAAGTATCCCTAAAAGCTCCCTACATGCTCCATAATTAACCCCTTCACTGCTGGGCATAATACACGTGTAGTGCGCAGTGGCATTTAGCAGCCTTCTAATTACTAAAAAGCAACGCCAAAGCCATATATGTCTGCTATTTCTGAACAAAGGCGATCCCAGAGAAGCATTTACAACCATTTAAGCCATAATTGCACAAGCTGTTTGTAAATAATTTCAGTGAGAAACCAAAAGTTTGTGAAAAATTTTGTAAAAAAGTGAACGATTTTTTGTATTTAATCGCATTTGGCGGTGAAATGGTGGCATGAAATATACCAAAATGGGCCTAGATGAATACTTTGGGATGTCTACTAAAAAAAAATATATACATGTCAATGGATATTCAGAGATTCCTGAAAGATATTAGTGTTCTAATGTAACTAGCGCTAATTTTGAAAAATAATGGTTTGGAAATAGCAAAGTGCTACTTGTATTTATGGCCCTATAACTTACAAAAAAAGCAAAGAACATGTAAACATTGGGTATTTCTAAACTCAGGACAAAATTTAGAAACTATTTAGCATGGGTGTTTTTTGGTGGTTGTAGATGTGTAACAGATTTTGGGGGTCAAAGTTAGAAAAAGTGTGTGTTTTTTCAATTATTTCCTCATATTTTATAAAAATTTTTATAGTAAATTATAAGATATGATGAAAATAATGGTATCTTTAAAAAGTCCATTTAATGGCGAGAAAAACGGTATATAATATGTGTGGGTACAGTAAATGAGTAAGAGGAAAATTACAGCTAAACACAAACACTGCAGAAATGTAAAAATAGCCTTGGTCCCAAACGGACAGAAAATGGAAAAGTGCTGTGGTCATTAAGGGGTTAAGATATTACAAAACATGCTGCAGTCTTGCATAAAAATAAAAATGCCAGGACAGAATCAGGAACTAGTACATTTTGGTAACTTATTTTTTCCTATATTTAAGTAAAAGTTAAAGATCACTATAGCGTTGACCAAAGCCTGAAGAGAGTGGTTTTCATAAGGAGGGAGTACCTCCTCCTCCTCCTCCTCCTCCTCCTTCTATAAAGAACCAGAATAAAGACATCAGGAGTATATAGTATAAAATATCAATCTGTAACAAAACTGCAGCAAATAGTCATCTTAGAATACAATTAACAAAATAGCATTATTATTTGAAGCTGACAAAAAGAAAAGTATTGTGTCCATATCCTAGTTTCCCAGAGGAAAAAAAATGAGAAAAATAAAAAACAAAGAAAGAGAAGTAAAGGGGAAGGGGAAGGGGGGGGGGGGGGTATCTCAGCTAGTAACTCTAACCACATCCTCTAATGAATTATCAAATTTAAGGTATAAAATTGTGAAAGAGAGAATCACATATCTCCCAGATTTCAAAATGTAAGTGTGGTATCCCTCTATTTAAGCAAACAGCTTCTCCATTTTTCGAATATAGTCGAGGATTTCTATTACTTTATAAAGTGTTGGGGCTGACAGTTGTTTCCAATGTCTTGCTAAAGACAAATTCACCACCATCATGATGTGTGTATATATATATATAAAAGAATTTATTTGATTTCTGTATTTTAGGGATTTCTAAGTGGAGTATACACATTTCAGGTCCACAACCCTTGGGTAAGTCTAGTCGAGCACACAAGTCCAGTACTTTATGCCATAGATGTGCTATTACTGGGCACCCCCAGCAGACATGCAGACCATCTCCAACCCCTCCACAAGTCCTCCACCACTTAGGGTAGTGTAAGTTAGAAACTCTATGGAGTCTTCGTGGTTCTCAGTGCCATCTTGTCAGCAGTTTAAAATAAAGCTCAAAAAGGGTTACACAATGAATGGCTAACCTAGTGTCTTTAATGACTGCAGTCCAATGTTTGGTGTCTATCTCCCGTCCAAAATGTCTCTCCCAAGCAAAAATATTATGTGTCCTCCATAGAGTTGGGCAGTCTAAAAGACATTGTGTCCTGAGAGAGATCTCTGTCCACCTAGGTCTTTCACCAGTACAATCCCATCCAGAAATATGTGAAAACATAGCTGCCTCATAATAAAGTTTATGGTTAAATCCCCCTCTATCAATCGGGTTCTGTAGAATAGTTTGTGAAATACAGGGATGTGTACTGGCCCAAATAGTTATTTAAGAGGGACTGGTAGTTATCTATAAGAGCCATTGGTAGTTTTAAAGGTAAGCAACAAATCCAGGAAACTTCTCTAAATCTGGGGAGAGAGAGATTATCTTTCAGTTCTGAAAGTAAATGCCCATGATTAGTTTCAACAACCCGTGTAAGATCATGGGAAAGTCACTGTAAGAGATACTGTCTCTTTAAGGCTTGGCTGAAGTTTCATTGGTCACCTCAGTTATAAATCTCACCATTTCCGGCTGCTCACTGCTTAGTAATTTTTAGTAGTATACCTACAGATACCTGAGCCGTTACCTGAAAGTCTTTTTGGAATTACAATACCTAACTTGATCTTCATACTCCCAAATTCAGCTAAACCTTCTTACTACAACTTGCAGCTGAAGTTATTACCAAAGCCTAACGCAGCTAAAGTTACAATTGTTACCAATCACTGTTGTGACTTGCAAAGGATAGAATTTATCTTATGTGACGTTTCACTCAGAGTTACAATTTTCTATGAACTTTCCATTTAAGCTAATAGCTTGTAACAACAAGGACTTACCTTTTACACAACTTACAGATTACTTTTTGGGAAAACAAAACCTTTACAGAGTCCCGCCGACTCCACCCCTCAAGAACGCACTCCAGCGTTCAACCCGCTACAGCTTGTTACTCACAGAGCCTGTCAGTTCTTACAAGGCACACAGAGGATACTGCGATCTGGCACGCATACATCCTGCCTTTGAGAAACAGCTCGTCAAACTATTTGTGACTGCACATCAAACCTCCAACACCTCTCCGCTATTTCCCGGTGCAGCTGTAATCAGCCTGTCTGTCACTCCAGAGCTCTCACTGAACTCAGTGTCCATTCACGCTGTTCCGTAAACTGCCAAAGCAGCCAACGATAAGGTACCAAAGAAATTAAATAAATCAAAAAGAACTGGTAGAGATTTATCAGGCTCTGTTAGAAAGATGGTTAGGTCATCTGCAAAAAGGCTTCATTTCTGGTGTGTACCATGTAGAAGAAGGCCCTTAATGTTTGGGTTTTGGCGTATGGCAGCTGCCAATGGTTCAATGCAAACAACGATTAGAAGGGGAGAAAGGGGAAAGCAAAACCCCAGAACTTTCACTCTGGCAGTCGGGTTAGAATATAGAGCTCCAATGGCCCTACTAAATATCTCTAGTATTTCAAAAACACCAAGGACTGCCCTCATATGTTCTCATCTCACCCTGTCAAACGATAAGCTCAGAAGGGGGAAACCCATCTTAGAGGACTCTGAAAAGATATTTAATAACTGTCTTGTACTATCAGCACCCTGTCTGTGGATGACAAAGCCCGCCTGATCCCTATGTATAACATCTGGCAATAGCGGTCTCATTCTGAGGGCCAAGATTTTAGCAGACAGCTTTACGTCAACATTATTGACGAAGATGGGACGATATCCCTTGCAAAGCTGATGGTCCTTACCCTCCTTCAGTATTGTAAGGATAGTAGCTTCTAAGTATTCTGGAGTTAAAGAGCCCATTTCAAAGGCCCTCTTTAAAGGCCCTCGAGAACACTCTTTGTAAATAGGGTTCCAACATGTCGAAAAAGGTCTTATAGAAAAAGGAGGTATATCCATCTGGGCCCGGAGCTTTGTGTAATTTAAGAGATTTAATAGCAGTTTTTACTTCCTGTATAGTTACAGGTTCTGACGGATGAGCAACCTTTTCTACATCAAAATTTGGGAGTCGCAGAGAGATTCAAACTTTCATCTTGATCCAGCATTAGATCTTTTATGGGGATACCATCAGGGTCCATTGTGCTGTGCCACTACATATAGATTTGCTTCATTGTTGTACAAAGATGCAGCCCTTAATAATTAGAATATAGCAGATATATTTAGGAATTCAAATGAGGTTCTTACACATAGATCATTTGTTTTTCTAGCCCTCATTTGATATATAATAATAATGATGCCTAAGAATGACATGTGTGAAAGTCACATTTCTTTACACTACAGGTATTATTCAAGGGACATTGAACAACTTTTCAATTTACTTTGGATTACCTACTTTGCTTCCTTCTCTTGGTATCCTTTGTTGAGGAAGCAGCAATGCACTAATGGTAGCTAGCTAAATGCATTGGATGAGCCAATAACATAAGGTATATATGTGCAGCCACCAATCAGCAGCTCCTGATCCAACCTAGGTTTCCTTTTCAACAAAGGATACAAAGAGAACAAAACACATTTGTTAACAGAAGTAAATTGGAAAGTTGTTTAAAATCACATCCTCTATCTGAATCACGAAAGAAAATAATTTGGGTTTCATATTTCTTTAATTCCTACATATTAAAGGGACATGAAATCCAAAATGTTTCTTTTATGATTTAGGTAGAACATACAATTTTAAACAACTTTCCAGTTTACTTCTATTATCATTCTCTTGATATCATTTGTTGAAGAAGCAGCAATACACCACAGGTTTCTAACTGAACACATGGGTGAACCAATGACAATCGGCATATATATGCAGCCACCAATCAGCAGCTAGAACCTAGGTTCTTTGCTGCTCCTGAGCTTACCTAGATAAACCTTTCAGCAAAGGATAACAAGAGAAAGAAGCAAATGAAATAATAGAAGTGAATTGGAAAGTTGTTTATAATTGTATGCTCTGTCTAAGCCATGAATGTCTAATTATGACTTTACTGTACCTTTAATATAAGGGCTTACGTATATTCACTATAGAATTCTTGACATAGCCATTTTGTAATGATCTTGGAGCCTTTAAAGAGACATTGAACTGTGGTGCACAACTACTCTAGAATGGTTACTACTTACTATGGCCTAGATTTAGAGTTCGGCGGTAGCCGTCAAAACCAGCGTTAGAGGCTCCTAACGCTGGTTTTGGGCGCCCGCTGGTATTTGGAGTCAGTGATTAAAGGGTCTAACGCTCACTTTACAGCCGCGACTTTTCCATACCGCAGATCCCCCTACGCCATCTGCGTAGCCTATCTTTTCAATGGGATCTTTCTAACGCTGGTATTTAGAGTCGTTTCTGCAGTGAGCGTTAGAGCTCTAACGACAAGATTCCAGCCGCCTGAAAAAAGCAGGAGTTAAGAGCTTTCTGGCTAACGCCGGTTCATAAAGCTCTTAACTACTGTACCCTAAACTACACTAACACCCATAAACTACCTATGTACCCCTAAACCGAGGTCCCCCCACATCGCCGCCACTCGATTAAAATTTTTAACCCCTAATCTGCCGACCGCCACCTACGTTATACTTATGTACCCCTAATCTGCTGCCCCTAACCCCGCCGACCCCTATATTATATTTATTAACCCCTAACTTGCCCCACACAACGTCGCCGCAAGCTACTTAAAATAATTAACCCCTAATCTTCCGACCGCAAATCGCCGCCACCTACGTTATCCCTATGTACCCCTAATCTTCTGCCCCTAACATCGCCGACCCCTATGTTATATTTATTAACCCCTAATCTGCCCCCCTCAACGTCGCCGACACCTGCCTACACTTATTAACCCCTAATCTGCCGAGCGGACCTGAGCGCTACTATAATAAAGTTATTAACCCCTAATCCGCCTCACTAACCCTATCATAAATAGTATTAACCCCTAATCTGCCCTCCCTAACATCGCCGACACCTACCTTCAATTATTAACCCCTAATCTGACGACCGGAGCTCACCGCTATTCTAATAAATGTATTAACCCCTAAAGCTAAGTCTAACCCTAACACTAACACCCCCCTAAGTTAAATATAATTTTTATCTAACGAAATAAATTAACTCTTATTAAATAAATGATTCCTATTTAAAGCTAAATACTTACCTGTAAAATAAATCCTAATATAGCTACAATATAAATTACATTTATATTATAGCTATTTTAGGATTAATATTTATTTTACAGGTAACTTTGTATTTATTTTAACCAGGTACAATAGCTATTAAATAGTTAAGAACTATTTAATAGTTACCTAGTTAAAATAATTACAAATTTACCTGTAAAATAAATCCTAACCTAAGATATAATTAAACCTAACACTACCCTATCAATAAAATAATTAAATAAACTACCTACAATTACCTACAATTAACCTAACACTACACTATCAATAAATTAATTAAACACAATTGCTACAAATAAATACAATTAAATAAACTATCTAAAGTACAAAAAATAAAAAAGAACTAAGTTACAGAAAATAAAAAAATATTTACAAACATAAGAAAAATATTACAACAATTTTAAACTAATTACACCTACTCTAAGCCCCCTAATAAAATAACAAAGACCCCCAAAATAAAAAATTCCCTACCCTATTCTAAATTTAAAAAGTTACAAGCTCTTTTACCTTACCAGCCCTGAACAGGGCCCTTTGCGGGGCATGCCCCAAGAAGTTCAGCTCTTTTGCCTGTAAAAGAAAACATACAATACCCCCCCCCCAACATTACAACCCACCACCCACATACCCCTAATCTAACCCAAACCCCCCTTAAATAAACCTAACACTAAGCCCCTGATGATCTTCCTACCTTGTCTTCACCATGCCAGGTTCACCGATCCGTCCTGGCTCCAAGATCTTCATCCAACCCAAGCGGGGGCTAGACATCCACTGAAGAAGTCCAGAAGAGGGTCCAAAGTCTTCCTCCTATCCGGCAAGAAGAGGACATCCGGACCGGCAAACATCTTCTCCAAGCGGCATCTTCTATGTTCTTCCATCCGATGACGACCGGCTCCATCTTGAAGACCTCCAGCGCGGATCCATCCTCTTCTTCCGACGACTAGACGACGAATGACGGTTCCTTTAAGGGACGTCATCCAAGATGGCGTCCCTCGAATTCCGATTGGCTGATAGGATTCTATCAGCCAATCGGAATTAAGGTAGGAATTTTCTGATTGGCTGATGGAATCAGCCAATCAGAATCAAGTTCAATCCGATTGGCTGATCCAATCAGCCAATCAGATTGAGCTCGCATTCTATTGGCTGTTCCGATCAGCCAATACAATGCGAGCTCAATCTGATTGGCTGATTGGATCAGCCAATCGGATTGAACTTGATTCTGATTGGCTGATTCCATCAGCCAATCAGAAAATTCCTACCTTAATTCCGATTGGCTGATAGAATCCTATCAGCCAATCGGAATTCGAGGGACGCCATCTTGGATGACGTCCCTTAAAGGAACCGTCATTCGTCGTCTAGTCGTCGGAAGAAGAGGATGGATCCGCGCTGGAGGTCTTCAAGATGGAGCCGGTCGTCATCGGATGGAAGAACATAGAAGATGCCGCTTGGAGAAGATGTTTGCCGGTCCGGATGTCCTCTTCTTGCCGGATAGGAGGAAGACTTTGGACCCTCTTCTGGACTTCTTCAGTGGATGTCTAGCCCCCGCTTGGGTTGGATGAAGATCTTGGAGCCAGGACGGATCGGTGAACCTGGCATGGTGAAGACAAGGTAGGAAGATCATCAGGGGCTTAGTGTTAGGTTTATTTAAGGGGGGTTTGGGTTAGATTAGGGGTATGTGGGTGGTGGGTTGTAATGTTGGGGGGGGGGGTATTGTATGTTTTCTTTTACAGGCAAAAGAGCTGAAATTCTTGGGGCATGCCCCACAAAGGGCCCTGTTCAGGGCTGGTAAGGTAAAAGAGCTTGTAATTTTTGTATTTTAGAATAGGGTAGGGAATTTTTTATTTTGGGGGTCTTTGTTATTTTATTAGGGGGCTTAGAGTAGGTGTAATTAGTTTAAAATTGTTGTAATATTTTTCTTATGTTTGTAAATATTTTTTTATTTTCTGTAACTTAGTTCTTTTTTATTTTTTGTACTTTAGATAGTTTATTTAATTGTATTTATTTGTAGCAATTGTGTTTAATTAATTTATTGATAGTGTAGTGTTAGGTTAATTGTAGGTAATTGTAGGTAGTTTATTTAATTATTTTATTGATAGGGTAGTGTTAGGTTTAATTATAACTTAGGTTAGGATTTATTTTACAGGTAAATTTGTAATTATTTTAACTAGGTAACTATTAAATAGTTCTTAACTATTTAATAGCTATTGTACCTGGTTAAAATAAATACAAAGTTACCTGTAAAATAAATATTAATCCTAAAATAGCTATAATATAAATGTAATTTATATTGTAGCTATATTAGGATTTTTTTTACAGGTAAGTATTTAGCTTTAAATAGGAATCATTTATTTAATAAGAGTTAATTTATTTTGTTAGATAAAAATTATATTTAACTTAGGGGGGTGTTAGTGTTAGGGTTAGACTTAGCTTTAGGGGTTAATACATTTATTAGAATAGCGGTGAGCTCCGGTCGGCAGATTAGGGGTTAATAATTGAAGGTAGGTGTCGGCGATGTTAGGGAGGGCAGATTAGGGGTTAATACTATTTATGATAGGGTTAGTGAGGCGGATTAGGGGTTAATAACTTTATTATAGTAGCGCTCAGGTCCGCTCGGCAGATTAGGGGTTAATAAGTGTAGGTAGGTGTCGGCGACGTTGAGGGGGGCAGATTAGGGGTTAATAAATATAATATAGGGGTCGGCGGTGTTAGGGGCAGCAGATTAGGGGTACATAGGGATAACGTAGGTGGCGGCGGTTTACGGAGCGGCAGATTAGGGGTTAAAAGTGTAATGCAGGGGTCAGCGATAGCGGGGGGCGGCAGATTAGGGGTTAATAAGTGTAAGGTTAGGGGTGTTTAGACTCGGGGTACATGTTAGAGTGTTAGGTGCAGACGTAGGAAGTGTTTCCCCATAGGAAACAATGGGGCTGCGTTAGGAGCTGAACGCTGCTTTTTTGCAGGTGTTAGGTTTTTTTTCAGCTCAAACAGCCCCATTGTTTCCTATGGGAGAATCGTGCACGAGCACGTTTTTGAGGCCGGCCGCGTCCGTAAGCAACTCTGGTATCGAGAGTTGCATTTGCGGTAAAAATGCTCTACGCTCCTTTTTTGGAGCCTAACGCAGCATTTGTTTGAACTCTCGATACCAGAGTTAAATTTATGGTGCGGCCAGAAAAAAACCCGCGGAGCGTTAACAGCCCTTTTACCGCCAAACTCCAAATCTAGCCGTATGTTATTACATTTTATCCTGTTCCTTTAGCTATTTTTAAACCCGTTCTCTTGTTTTAATAGCTTAAAGGTGCCAGATACTGAAGCTCCGCCTCTTTGTACTGGGGCAGCCATCTTGGAGCTCAGGTATTCTCACAACCTGTGACATAAGCTGTGCACACTATTGCCTATTTTTACAGCTGTATAATATATTTCAGGTTATGGTGCATGATACAAAGCAGGAGCTGTACATTTTGCAGTGGCTGCATTGCTCTAGATTATTGTTGAGTATTTTTTTAAAATATATTTTGTGTAGATAACTGTAAAACAAATGCTGCCATGTAAAGTATCATGCACCCTTTGCCAAATGACGATAGACCCAGGACCCACCAAGGTCTCTTCTTCCCTGGGTTCTAAACCTACAACCACACAATATATGCCTTCAACCAAACACATTGAGATACAAACAAGAGTGAAACAAGCCCTTTGTAATGTCCCTAATCAAAAAAGGAGAGCACTCTCAAACCAGACTGGATACACCTCCTATGGCCATGTCTGGATACACCTCCTATGGCCATGTCTGGATACACCTCCTATGACCATGTCTGGATACACCTCCTATGACCATGTCTGGATACACCTCCTATGGCCATGTCTGGATACACCTCCTATGGCCATGTCTGGATACACCTCCTATGACCATGTCTGGATACAACTCCTATGACCATGTGTGGATACACCTCCTATGACCATGTCTGGATACACCTCCTATGACCATGTCTGGATACAACTCCTATGACCATGTCTGGATACACCTCCTATGACCATGTCTGGATACACCTCCTATGACCATGTCTGGATACACCTCCTATGACCATGTCTGGATACACCTCCTATGACCATGTCTGGATACAACTCCTATGACCATGTCTGGATACAACTCCTATGGCCATGTCTGGATGCACCTCCTATGACCATGTCTGGATACACCTCCTATGACTATGTCTGGATACAACTCCTATGGCCATGTCTGGATGCACCTCCTATGACCATGTCTGGATACACCTCCTATGACTATGTCTGGATACAACTCCTATGACCATGTCTGGATACACCTCCTATGGCCATGTCTGGATACACCTCCTATGACCATGTCTGGATACACCTCCTATGGCCATGTCTGGATACACCTCCTATGACCATGTCTGGATACAACTCCTATGACCATGTCTGGATACAACTCCTATGGCCATGTCTGGATACACCTCCTATGAACATGTCTGGATACAACTCCTATGGCCATGTCTGGATACACCTCCTATGGCCATGTCTGGATACACCTCCTATGACCATGTCAAGGCCTGCCTTCAATTAAACTAAGATACAGACAAGGGTAGCACAGGCCTTTTGTAATTTACCTAGACACATGCAAAACACACTCTCAAACCAGACTGGGTACACACCAGCATTTACAGACAGCTGTACAGCTCCCAACAACCAGAATGGAAGCAAAGCCCTTAGGGAAAATTACAGAACAAAATTAAACCATTTGGCCAAATGCTGTAACTAACTTTTCCATTTTGCTTTTAACCTTTTCCCAATGTTAGGACGTTTCATGCCATCCAACCGGTGCTGGGCTTTAGTTCCGTTAGGAAGGCATGAAATGTCCTAGCCATATGGCTGTACTGAAGCCAATGGCGCTTACTGAATGGGATAGGGTCATGGTGGGCGTGCCTAGGTTTGTAGGCTCGCCCCCCCCCCCCCTGACCCGTTGCCATTATTGAAATCGTGATTTCAAATTGTTTACATCGGAACGTTGTTCTGATGTAGAAAAATTAAACCTGGCATGAAAGGGTTAATTTAGCTGTGTGCTTGCAAGAGATTGCAATACTTTTTATGAGTTGTGTTAATAATTTAGTTTTGTAATTTTTCCTATGAGCTTTGCACCCAGGCTGGTCTGGGGTTGCTGGGAGCTGTACGGCTGTCTGTGAGTGCTGGTGAGTTTTGCAGTGACATGGGATGTGTAACCAGTCTCTATCTATCTATCTATCTATCTATCTATCTATCTATCTATCTATCTATATATATATATATATATATATATATATATATATATATATAAAACTATATATTTAATAACAGAACAAATTTATAAAAAAAAATTTAAGTTGAAACAGTGAGTTCCATTTAAATTTAGCCAATGAAATGTAATTCTACACCAACCCATAATATTATAATTTATTATTATACTTTATTTATTAAGCGCCAACATATTCCGCAGCGCTGTCCATGGATACAATTCATTTAAATAAAACAATACAAGACTTGTAAGATACAGGACAAAATTTACAAACACATACAGGAGGGATTGAGGGCCCTATTCCCGTGGGAACTTACAATTCTACACCAACCCATATGCACTTAAAGGGACAGTAAAGTCAAAATAAAACTTTTCATGATTCAGACAGAGCATGCAATTTTAAACAACTTTCCAATTTACTTCTGTTATCAAATTTGCTTTGTTCTCTTGGTATCTTTTATTAAGGAGTAAAACTAGGTAAGCTCATAAGAGCTCAGGAGTGCGCACGTGTCTTTAGTACTCTATGGCAGCAGTGTTTTGCAACATTGTATAACAAGGCTACAAATAATGTTGCAAAACACTGCTGCTAAAGAGTACCAAAGACACGTGCACACTCCTGAGCTCTTATGAGCTTACCGAGTTGAACTCTTCAATGTAAGATACCAAGAGAACAAAGCTAATTTGATAGCTAGTAATTTGGAAAGTTGTTTAAAATTACATGCTCTATCTAAATCATGAAAGTTTTAATTTTGACTAGACTGTCCCTTTAAGTGCATAGAGGTTGGTGTAGCATTACAATTTATTGGCTACAGTTAAATGGAACTCACTGTTACAATGTAAAAAAAAATTATACAAATTTGTTCAGTTATTAAATATTGCAACTATTTCTCTCTGTTTATAAATATTGCAACATAAGTTACTATGGCAATTTCAATTGGAACACCCAGTACCTAATAGCTTAACTCTTTTTATTAATTCCTGTATTATTGCATTCAGGCACCATTTAAACACAATGAGTATTTCCTGATGATCCAATCCCATGATACAACACTCCCCACATTGTAGTGTTAATTCCATTATTGTAATGAATAAGGGCTAGATTACAAGTGGGGCGCTAAAGTTATTGCAGGTCGTGATCAGCAATATGGCACCTGCGTTAACTTGTGCACATTACAAGTTGAAAGTTGAATAGTGAAAAACAGTTAAGAGTGAGTGCACCTGATCTTGATAAAGGCTGAAGCCGAAACGCGTAGATTTGCCCCTACTGTGCACTCCAACAACTCAAGTCTGCATCTGAGACTACCCAGGATTGAACACGAAAAAAATCTGTTACTGGTGATTGCTATACACCGAGCACCACAAGACTTAAAGTGGACACTCACCAGACCTGAAGCTCCAGCAAACCTTGAAAAAGGTATACAGCTCCAGCAACTCTTAAGAAAAGATTTTTATAACCAACAGGTGGTCTGAAACTCCTGCAAACCTTTCCTAGGTAAACAGTTTCACTACAGATCAACCATCAATCACTGAAACTCCAGCAAACCCTGGGAGGGTATATAGTTTCAGCAACAGACACCTACAAAGAGAAGTGTTCAAACACCTCACGCAACCAGAAAAATAGAAACTCCAGCAAATAAATACAAGGTAAACAGTTTCTATAATTAAGTCATACCAACAACTGAAACTCCTGCAAACCAAGTCTTAGATAACAGTTTCAATATACAGAACCAAGTTTTATCAACAACTGAAACTCCTGCAAACCCAGTTTAGCTAAACAGTTTCAGCATCTTTACCATCCAGTAGTTGTTATCTTCATCTACAATTTCTATCTACAAGTTTCAACTACAGCGGAAAAATTATTTTATTCACATAAAGGCTTGTCTGTTTCAACCAATCAGACACCTGAAAAATGATTTCAAGCAAACTGTGAGTAATTTCATTTCCAACTAAAAGTCACATTTAAAGTCACATCAAAAGATACTTGCAATTCATCAGATGAACATTTATTTCCACCTCCTACGTTAATTATTTTAACTTAATCTGTTTTTATCATATGCTTTGAACACTATAGCATGAATTTATTGTGAATTTATTGTCAATTTTAACTTGTGATTAAGGAATTTTAATATATAATATACGCAAGGTAATAGAGCTCTTTACCACTTATTATCCTATCAGAATATATTATCTAGTCCAATATTGTTTTGTATGGCAACAATTAAATATTTTGTTTTTTAACCTCTTGTAGTCATATTTTCACTATTTTTCACCCAATTTTCACCTATTTGTTTACCTTATCACAGCGCAATATATATTATGATTGAATTTTGAAACCAATACGAGAAGCTCATTTAAAGGTCACGGTAACACATATTATTTATGTATTAAAATACACACAGCTCCCCTCACTTGTTTTTTACCCCAAGTTGAAAGTTGAAATAATATATATACTTTGGAGCCCTTTC
This sequence comes from Bombina bombina, assembly GCF_027579735.1. Taxonomy (NCBI): domain Eukaryota; kingdom Metazoa; phylum Chordata; class Amphibia; order Anura; family Bombinatoridae; genus Bombina; species Bombina bombina. The sequence continues at coordinate 506,411,123 of NC_069505.1, forward strand.
CAGTTAATTACCACCATACTTGAAAAATAATTTTTAATCAAATGTAATATTTTACTATGTATTTAAAGCACATATTTTACATTCAAATGTTCTTCACTTAGAAGAAAACATTCTTAGTATTTTTTAATATATTTATATAAATATTACTATACAGTATATATATATATATATATATATATATATATATATATTCATATAGATATATAGGTAAATATACATATTATACAAAAAATATCACATATATAACGAAATATATATTTAAAAATAAATGTAAAATATTTATAACTACCTTTGGGTTTAGTGCTGTAGCTCTAACACGGTGTCGGAATAACGCACAAGCGTTAAGTGAGGTTTTCGTCCGTAAAGCACGCTCCATTGAAGTCTATAGGGACAAGAAGTTAACACGGTTACGATAACCAAAGTCCTTAAGGTAGAGTGCATCAGGTTTCGCTCTTGCATTAACATTTTACTTTAACTTGTAATAGACCTATCCGCGTTAAAAGTTTATTTTGAGACAGTTAGCAAGCAAGCGAAAAAATACAATAGCGCGCCACTTGTAATCTGGCACTAAAAAAAAAAAAAGAGTCTGACTTAAAGGGACATTAAACCCGAAAATTTTCTTTCATGATTCAGACTGAGAATATAATTTTATACAAAATTCCAATTTACTTCTATTATCTAATTTGCTTCAATATTTAGATATCCTTTGTTAAAGAAATAACAATGCACATGGGTGAGCTAATCACATGAGGCAAATATGTGCAGCCACCAATCAGAATCTACTGAGCCTATCTAGATATGCTTTTCAGGAAGGAATATCAAGAGAATGAAGCAAATTAGATAACAGAAGTATATTAGAAAGCTGTTTAAAATTGTATTCTCTATCTGAATCATGAGAGAGAAAATTTGGGTTTAATGTCCCTTTGTTGAAAAACACAAAATTAAGAATTACTCATTACACTGTCATCCTCCCTTCTAAGCGCTTATATTAAAGGGACAGTCTAGTCAAAATTAAACTTTCATGATTCAGATAGGCAATTTGAAACAACTTTCTAATTCACTTGTATCATCAAATTTGCTTTGTTCTCTTGGTATTCTTTGTTGAAAGCTAATATGCTAATTTCTAAGCCCTTGAAGGCCGCCTCTTATCTCAGTGCATTTTGACAGTTTTTCACAGCTAGACAGCGCTAGGTTGTGTGTGACATACAGATAACGTTGTGCTCACGCCTCTGGAGTTATTTATGAGTTTGCTCTGATTGGCTAAAATTCAAGTCTGTCAAAAGCACTGAGATAAGGGGGCAGTCAGCAGAGGCTTCGATACAAGGTAATCACAGAGGTAAAAAAGTGTATTAATATAACAATGTTGGTTATGCAAAACTGGGGAATGGGTAATAAAGGGATTATCTATCTTTTTAAACAATACAAATTCTATTGTAAACTGTCCCTTTAGGGAAAGGTGATGCCATTGTCTCCTTCATAAGGTTTATATGAAGCAAGGTTATTTTGTTATGGGATCATAACATCTCTCTGCCTCCTTATTTTTTTTCAATTTTTTAAAAAAAGGGAGACTGACCATCTTCCATTGGCTAAGGCACCCCACCCAAGCTCATGACAGTGTATTGGAGTTGTATATAAAGCCAGGGAGTCTCATTCTATTATAAAGAGAAAAAGCAGGAGTGATTAAGCCCATAAAGGCAAAGTATTGTAGTGTTAGGACCAGTCAACAGTGGGAAACCTTGTAAGTTGGTGGCTGGCTAAAGCAGAATATGGTCATATTGTGTGACTAAGATCCCTATTTTAAGGGGACATTCCAGCCAAAACTTGAATCTACATGGATGCATTTCAGTTTAAATTGAAACATGTTTGTAATATTCATGTATTAGCAAAAATGCTTTTAATAAAAACGATATCAGTTTCAAAAGTGTATTTAAGTATGCACCGTGCACCAGCATTTTAAGCACGGCACTTGCTCAAAGAGCCTAAGGTGCTTGTATCATCTGGTAATGACCCAATTTGTTAATTGCTCACATGATACAAACCCCACTTGTGCTCTGAGCAGCTGTAGTATTTAAAATGCTGTTTCACTGAGAATATTTAGCTATGCTTCAAGTGCACGTGCAGAGAAAATGTTACCATTAAAACAGTGATACGTTTTACTAGAAGCATTTTTGCCATTTCATTTACTGTATATTGCAAATGTGTTTCTATTCAAAGGTGTAATTCATCTTCCATTGGTTAAAGCGCCTACCCAAGCTCAGGTGTACTCATGATAGTGTAATGAAGTTGTTTATATAAAGCCAGGGAACGCCGCTCCTGGCTCTACTGAGCGTGGTCTGTTTTCTTCTGCTAAGCGCATCACGGGCACGCTGATTGCGCTATTAAAATCAATGTGGCTCGCTCCCGCTCTGGTCTGGTAGCGAGAGCGAGCTACATTGATTTTAATAGCGCGATCAGGCCGGCTGTGAATAGACAGCGTGCCCGTGGGATGTACTTAGCAGCAGAAAACAGACCGCGCTCAGTAGAGCCAGGAGCGGCGTTCTGTTTTCTTTGCATGATATCTTTTTAACTATTCACTTTTCAAATCTGGAGCTAAGCTAATGTTATATAATTCTGCACTATGCGCAGAATTATATAACATTATTTCCTAGGTTTACTGGCTCATTAACCCTGTGCACTATTTATGTGAAAAACAAGAACACCCTGATTTTACTTAACATTTGGAGCACACTACACAAAAATGTTCTTAAAGGGACATGAAACCCAAATGTATTCTTTCATGATTTAGAAAGAGCATTTCCAATTTACTTCTAATATCTCACTGGGTTCATTCTCTTGATGTCCTTCGTTGAAAATCATATCTAAATAGGCTCAAGTAGCTGCTGACTTTTGGCTGCACATAGATGCCTCGTGTATTTGGCTCATCCATGTGCATTGGTATTTCTTCAATAAAGGATATCTAAAGAATGACGCAAATTAGATAATAGAAGTAAATTAGAATGTTGCTTAACATTTATCTGAATCATGAAAGAAAACATTTTGGTTTCATGTCCCTTTAAATCTGGCATAAGTAGATCACCACTCACTAAAGTCCAGGCACCCCTGTTATATATAGTTGCACATCATTAGCTAATAGCAAAGGTCAAAAGTACAACTAACAAGGTTGCGTTTAGAGTAACAGACATTAGTATTAGGTCAAAAAACATTAGCTACAGAAACCCACATTTAAGCTTTCATGATTCAGAGAGAGATTTTAAACACATTTCTAATTTACTTCTATTATCCATTTGTCTTTGTTCTCTTGGTATCTTTTATTGAAAAGCAGGGTCATAAGCTTAGGCGCTGACCCATTTATGGAGCACTATTTTGCAGCAGTTGTGCAAGAATGTTATTCATTTGCAAGAGCACTATATGGCAGCACTAATTCATGTCATGTAGTGCTCGGATGCTACCTAGGTATCTCTTCAACACAGAATATCATGGGCATTAAGCAAATTTGATAATAGAAGTCAATTGGAAACTTTTTTTAATTGTATTCTCTGAACCACAAAATATTTATTTGCGGTTTCATATCCCTTTAAAGGGACAGTATACACCAATTTTCATATAACTGCATGCAATAGTCACTACTATAAAGAAGTATATGGACAGATACTGATCTAAAAATTCAGTATAAAACCTTTTAATAACTTACTTAGAAGCTCCCAGTTTTGCACTGTTGATGAGGTTAGGCTGGGACACCCACTGAAAGGGGCTGGGAAAGCAGGGATTGCAGACCCCCCCCCCCTTCTCCCCTGCATATAAAAAGACCCATTACAAAACAAGAGTCTGTATACATCAGTATACTTCTAAAACTTAAGGGCTTGGTTAGGAGTCTGAAAATCAGCACAATGTTATTTAAAAATAAACAAAACTATACATTGTTACAAAAACACTCCCAAATGGGCTATATAAATGGATAATTTATACAACAAAACATTTATGCAAAGAAAAATCTAGTATACAATGTCCCTTTAATGCAGTTGCAAGCTTGATAAACCTTAATTTTAACATTATTTAAGTAGAGTGAGCCCCCCCTCAGTAATATGTAGTGGTCACTCACAAACCTCTCATGGAAACCTTTCTAAAGCAGGGGGGGGGGGTGCATATGAATCATCTGATATATAATTTTGACAATGATCCAACCTTTACAACTTCAGCACCATACAATCATCTATGAATCTAGGCCATTGAGTATGTGGTCATCATATCTCTCTGCTTCCTTATGTCATACAGATTGTGTAACATACAAACTAAAGTCATCTGCATTGTTTAGTGCTTATGTTTAGAGTTTCCACCTTTCTTGGAAACAAAAGAAGCAAAATACTCTAATATAGGTCATTGTTTCAAAATAGCAACACCCCCCCCCCAAACCAGTTTTATAAACAAAAAGAAAAGGGCACACTAAAAAAATAAAATAAAACTATAACCACTTAAAATAAAATTATCTTGATTTACTTTCACAATAAAATAAAAATCAGCAAGCGCAACCCAGGTGCTGAACCAAAATTGGTCCGGCTTCTAAGCTTAGATTGCTGCTTTTTTCAAATAAAGATAGCAAGAGAATGAAGAAAAATTGATAATAGGAGTAAATTAGAAAGTTGCTTAAAGGGTTAGAAATCTTTGCTAAATATTAAAAAAATAAGTCATTATTATAATTATATAAATATATGTTATAAAATCAACCTACTTTTTTATGAAACGAAGCTTCTAAATAGGTTTGATTTAACTTTTTCATTTGTGTCAAATGAGTATTAACGACCTCCCATAAAAATAAGCTGGGTTTATGTAAAATGATTTCCGTGCGCCAACCAATAGGGACGCGGTTCTGCCCATTACATTTTAACATTTATAGCCAGGCTGGCTGAAGGTGATTGTTCTAACTTCACCGTCAGCCGTCAAACACCAGAGCGCTGAAGATTCACGGAGCTAGCCGGCTCCCCTCAGCATTACTCTCAGGCATCAAACCCACAAAAGTGACTCCGGACTTCATATAGAAAAAACTACTTTCTTATAACAAAAAAGCGATAAGAAAAACTTTTTTTTTTTTTTAAAATGAAGTCCGGAGTCACTTTTGTGGGTTTAATGGCTGAGAGTAATGCTGAGCGGAGCCAGCTAGCTCTGTGAATCTTCAGAGCTCTGGTGTTTGACGGCTGACGGTGGGGTTGGGGGAAGCTGGGCTAGCATGGAGGCTATGATAATTTATGTTCCAAAACATTGGACTTCTTATTTTGATAGAAGTTAGAACAATCACCTTCAGCCAGCAGTGAATCTTCAGCGCTGAGAGCGCTCTGGTGCGCCACGCCCACCAATGTCTAAATCACAATCCAGATGTCCGCCCTGCTTTTTGATGACGTGCCACAGAAGAATAAACTGAGGGGAACCAAAATGCACATGCGTTACTCATGAAAATATGGTAAATGCGCATGCGTTACTCAGAAAATATGGTAAATGCGCATGCGTTACTCAGAAAATATGGTAAATGCACATGCGTTACTCAGAAAATATGGTAAATGCGCATGCGGGCCACCATGATGTTTCTACCTAGTTAGAACATCTTTATAGGGTATGCATAATGAGGAAAAACTGGGTTTGGCGAAACATGGAATTTGTATTAGAAATACCAAGAAAAGGACAGGAAACTTTTAATAGGTACTTATTGTAAATATTTATAATACTTAATGACGTTTTTTTAAAAACGATGCCTTTAAAATCACATGCTCTATCTGAATCATGAAATAAAAAATTTGGGTTTATTATCCCTTTAAATTGTTGCCAATCTGTGTGCTTTTTATGATTAATGCCACAAATGTGCTCCCACATATATATTAAGATAGTCTGCTGCTTACAATCTTTATACATTAAATAGTTTAAATAAAGCTGATATATCTCCAAAAAATGAACAACTCTTTATGTGGCAATTCTATCTTATTTTATACCACCCCCTATTTATATGGAACTTGTAAATTAACAACATTTAATATTCATATACAGAAATACATTAAAAATCATTAAAGGGACAGTCTAGTCAAAAATAAACTTTCATGATTCACATATGACATGTCATTTTAAACAACTTTCCAATTTACTTTTATCACCAATTTAGCTTTGTTCTCTTGGTATTCTTAGTTGAAAGCTAAACCTAGGTAGGCTCATATGCTAATTCCTTAGGCCTTGAAGGCCGCCTCTTATCTGAATACATTTGGTAATTTTTTCACAGAGGGCATTAGTTCATGTGTGACAGATAACATTGTGCTCACGCACATGGAGGTATTTATGAGTCAGCACTTATTGGCTAAAATGCAAGTCTGTTAAAATAACTGAGATAAGGGAGCAGTCTGCAGAGGCTTAGATACAAGGTAATCACAGAGGTAAAAAGTGTATTAATATAACTGTGTTGGTTATGTAAAACTGGGGAATGGGTAATAAAGGGATTATCGTTCTTTTTAAACAATAAAAAATCTGCTGTACACTGACCCTTTAAGAGGTAGCTACCATATGCCAGAATAACTATATGATATATATAAATATTATTTTACTCTGTCAAAAAACAGCCTATCTCCATTTCCTGGTTTAATCCTTTAGGAATGGGGAACCTTAGGCTCTCCTGATGTTTCAGAACTACATTACCCATGATGCTTAGGCACTCTGAAGACCAGTTGAGCATCATGGGAAATGTATCTTTGAAACATCAGGAGAGCCGTTGTCTTAAATTAATATGTCTACCATTGGAATTTCACTACCGCGTCACTTCCGGTGACGTGTAGTCAGCTGCTGGAGGGTTGTGGCGCTCTCTGCGCATATTTAAGGCACAATAAACAGCGCTCACTGGAGGCCCAACCTCCTACAAACAGCTGACAACTTACTTTAGAACACCGGTGTTCTAAAGTAAGTTGTCTACCGCGTAGGAATTACCGCCCGATCGCTCTCTGTCCTCTCCATAACACAGATTTCATTTTGCAATCATTTTTAAATAGGAACTAAATACAGCAAGTAAAAACTTTTTCGCCGTTCTATACCTTTATAGCAATATCTCAAATTAGTAAACGCTGTACCGTGCTGTATGTATTATATTTTTGTGTTTTCTGAATGATCATTTCCTAAAGCCTCCATTAGACATTGGTGGAAGCAAGAAGTCAGATAATTCACAACGAGGTAAAAACGACTGAGGATTATATTGGAGGCTTTAGGAAATGATCATTCAGAAAACACAAAAATACAGCACAGTACAGCGTTGACTAATTTGCGATATTGCTATAAAGGTATAGAACGGCAAAAAAAGAAATAAATACAGCAAGTAAAAAACTATTTCAAAAGTATTGCAAAATAAAATCTATGTTATGGAGAGAAGGACAGAACGATCAGGCGCCAATTCCTACGCGGTACACAACTTACTTTACAACACCGATGTTCTCAAGTAAGTTGTCAGCTATTCTGCCTTAAACAGCTGTTTGTAGGAGGTTGGGCCTCTAGCGCATGAGCAGTGAGTGCCACAAACCTCCAGCAGCTGATTCAAGTCACCGGAAGTGACGCGGTAGTCACATTCCTACGCGGTAGACAACTAACTTTAGAACACCGTTCCTAATCCCTGTTTTAGGAGTAAGAGTCTTTAATTAAAAAATCCACTTACTCTCTAATCTCAGTACGTTTTTATGTACAGCTATACTCCTCCAATTTTTTTTAACCTTTACAATCCCAGTGTATGTAATGTAAGATTTTTTTTTATATTAGCATTGGTACAACTCAACAAATGTTTGGGTATGGGAAGATCTTTATTTCTTTCTTGCTCATGATTTTCTATTGATGCTCTGGTATTATTTCCCCTTTTTAGTGTTGGCCGGTCCACTATTTACCTATTTTGACAATATTTTGTACTAAAAGGCGCATGACAAACAAGCTGTAATTGGATTTTAGGCACCACACCGGATAAAGCTTTAAAATAATTTTATTTGACATTAACTTTTTGTGGAATTGATTCCTTTTAATTGTTTTTAATGGTGTTACGCTGATATTACGCTGATATGTGTGAATAAATGTGACATTTTATTTCATCCAGATACTGCATATATATTAAAGGGATACTGAAGCCAATTTTTTCTTTCATGATTCAGATAATGCAGCAATTTTAAGCAACTTTCTAATTTACGCATATTATCAATTTTTCCTTGTTCTCTTTATTTGTAAAAGCAGGAATGTAAAGCTTAGGAGCCGACCCGTTTTTGGTTCAGGTCCTGGGTAGCACTTATTGTTACATTTAGACACCAATTAGCAAGCACTACCCAGGTGCTGAACCAAAAATGGGCCGGCTTCTAAGTTTTACATTCCTGCTTTTCAAATAAAGATACCAAGAGAACAAAGAAAAATTGATAATAGGCGTAAATTAGAAAGTTGCTTAAAATTGCATGCTCTATCTGAATCATGAAAGTTGAATTTTGGTTATACTATCCCTTTAAGCCTATTTCTCCTCCATGGAATGTTAACCTGGTGTTAAGAGTTTTGCACGCTCCTCCTTTTGAGCCTATGCATAAATTGGACATTAAAGGGACACTAAACACAAACGGTAAACTATACGATTATAAACCTTCATATATAAGAATAATTTTGCTATGAAAACTGCAGCTTTATTTTTTCAAATCAGTATATTGTTTTATATTTATTCTTTTCACTGATTTCCCTGTCCCCCAGAACAAAAGAACCACTGCTAACCAATCACAAACTAATATTCAGAAATAGCACACACTCTGTTTGCACATGTGCAGACTAGGGAAGCCTGCACTCTTGTATTCCCTTAAAGGGATACTGAACCCATTTTTTTTCCGTTCATGATTCAGATAGAGCAGCAATTTCAAGCAACTTTCTAATTTACTCCTATTATCAATTTTTATTAATTCTCTTGGTATCTTTATGTAAAAAAGCAGGAATGTAGTAAGCTTACAGGCTGGCCCATCTTTGGTTCAGCACCTGGGTAGCGCTTACTGATTGGTAGCTAAATGTAGCCACCAATCAGCAAGTGCTATCCAAGGTTCTAAACAAAAAATGGGCCGGCTCCTAAGCTTACATTCCTGCTTTTTCAATAAAGATACCAAGAGAATGAATACAAATTAATAATAGGAGTAAATTAGAAAATTGCTTAAAATGGCTGCTCTATCTGAATCATGTAAGAAAACATTTGGGTTCAGTGTCCCTTTAAGGGAATACAAGAGTGCAGGCTTCCCTAGTCTGCACATGTGCAAACAGAGTGGTTTGGGTTTTGGTTCAGCATTTCTTTAAGGTGGTTTAGCACTGATTCAACTTGGTTAGTATTGCAAAGAATGATTTGCCTATCGTGTATACAAAACTGATAATCCACCTTTTAAAAGCATGTGACAACATAGAAGCTTAAAGGGACACTCGAGTCAAAATTAAACTTTTATTATTCAGATAGAGCAGCAATTTTGAACATCTTTCCAATTTACTCCCATTAACAAAATGTGCACAGTCTTTTTATATTTAAACTTTCTGAGTCTCCAGCTCCTACTGAGCATGTGCAAGAATTCACAGAATAAACATATGCATTTGTGATTGGCTGATAGTTGTCACATGGTACGTGTATGCATTTGTGATTGGCTGATGGCTGTCACATGGTACAGGGGGAGTGAAAATAGACATAACTTTTAAAATTGTCAGAAAAAAAAATCTACTACTCATTTGAAGTTCAGGCTAAGTGCTATTGCATTGTCTTGTTATCTTGCATTTGTTTATTATGCAAATCTACTTTGTTTACTTGTCCTTTAAGGAGGGAGGGAAAAGTAAAGAAAAGCTTGCAGAAATTGCCTTAAAGTATTAACCCAAGCCTCCCTGGGATAAAGTGAACTAAACACATTTTTTAGATATGTTTTAAAACAGGCTGCAAAATAAATAATGAATGTATATTGCAATAATGTTTCACTTGCATTAATGAAACTATATGTTGTTGCAATATAAAGTTTAATGGTCCTTTAAACTTCTTTCATGAAAAGTGTTGTTTATTGTGGCTATTTCTTCTGCTAGAAGAGTTTCTGAGGCCTATTTATGAAATCTCTGTCGGACCTGAGCAATACGCTCTCCGTATTCAGCATTGCACCAGTAGCTCACAAGAGCTGCTGGTGCAACGCCGCCCCCTGCAGAGTCGCGGCCAATCGGCCGCCAGCAGGGGGGTGTCAATCAACCCGATCGTACTCGATCGGGTTGATTTCCGGCGATTCCTGTCCGCCTCATCAGAGCAGGCAGACAGGGTTATGGAGCAGCGGTCTTTAGACCGCTGCTTCATAACTGGTGTTTCTGGCGAGCTTGCAGGCTCGCCAGAAACACGGGGCCTCAAGCTTCATTCGGAGCTTGATAAATAGGCCCCTCTGAATTATCTGCTCTTTCTTGTGAGTCTCCTTATCTGATTTTTCATCAGGATAAAGCTGTTTTGAGGACGACATTTCATTTTTTTTGCCAAAAGTTGTTTCTTCTGACAATTTTAGCAGAGAGATTGTTGTTCCTTCTTTGTCTCCTAATCCTAAAACTGCTTCAGAGAGATCCTTGCATTTTCTGGATGTTGTTAGGGCATTTCAGGGGTTAAGTTGAGCGGGAACGCATGGTAACTAAGTTCCCTCTGGACAGAGAATAACAGAATTTATGCTTACCTGATAAATTACTTTCTCTTACGGTGTATCCAGTCCACGGATTCATCCTTACTTGTGGGATATTCTCATTCCCTACAGGAAGTGCAAAGAGAGCACACAGCAGAGCTGTCCATATAGCTCCCCCTCAGGCTCCGCCCCCCCAGTCATTCGACCGAAGGTTAGGAGAAAAAGGAGAAACCATAGGGTGCAGTGGTGACTTTAGTTTACTAAAATAAATTTGAACCTGACTTAATTGCCAGGGCGGGCAGTGGACTGGATACACCGTAAGAGAAAGTAATTTATCAGGTAAGCATAAATTCTGTTTTCTCTTACATGGTGTATCCAGTCCACTGATTCATCCTTACTTGTGGGATACCAATACCAAAGCTTTAGGACACGGATGAAGGGAGGGAACAAGTCAGGTAACCTAAACGGAAGGCACCACTGCTTGCAAAACCTTTCTCCCAAAAATAGCCTCCGAAGAAGCAAAAGTATCGAATTAGTAAAATTTGGCAGTGAAGACCAAGTCGCTGCTTTACAAATCTGTTCAACAGATGCCTTATTCTTGAAAGCCCATGTGGAAGCCACAGCTCTGGTGGAATGAGCTGCCACAGTTCAGGAGGCTGCTGTCCAGCAGTCTCATAAGCCAATCGGATAATGCTTTTCAGCCAGAAGGAAAGAGAGGTAGCAGTCGCTTTTTGACCTCTCCTCTTACCAGAATAGACAACCAACAAGGATGCTGTTTGTCTGAAATCTTTAGTTGCTTTTAAATAGAATTTTAAAGCACGAACCACATCAAGATTGTGTAACAGCTGTTCCTTCTTAGAAGCTGGATTAGGACACAGAGAAGGAACAATGATTTCCTGGTTAATATTCTTATTAGAAACCACTTTCAGAAGGAAACCAGATTTTGTATGCAAAACAACCTTATCTGCATGGAACACCAGATAGGGTGAATTACACTGCAAAGCAGACAATTCTGAAATTCTTCGAGCAGAAGAGATATCTATGGAATGTAAAGGTTCAAACGGAACCCCTTGAAGAACTTAAAGAACTAAATTTAGACTCCGTGGAGGAGCCACAGGTTTATAGACAGGCTTGATTCTAACTAAAGCCTGTGCAAACCCTTGAACGTCTGGTACTTCTGCCAGACGCTTGTGTAACAGGATAAACAAAGCAGATATCTGTCCCTTTAAGGAACTAGCTGACAATCCTTTCTCCAATCCTTCTTGGAGAAAAGACAAAATCCTAGGAATCCTAAACTTACTCCACGAGTAACCCTTGGATTCACACCAACAAAGATATTTCCGCCATATCTTATGGTAAATTTTCCTGGTGACAGGCTTACTAGTCTGGATCAAAGTATCTATAACTGATTCAGAGAACCCACGCTTAGATAGAATTAAGCATTCCAAGCAGTCAGTTGCAGAGAAACTAGATTTGGATGCTTGAATGGACCTTGTATTAGAAGATCCTGCCTCGATGGCAGTGTCCATGGTGGAACAGATGACATGTCCACTAGGTCTGCATACCAAGTCCTGCGTGGCCACGCAGGCACCATCAAAATTACCTAAGCCTTCTCCTGTTTGATTCTGGCTACCAGACGAGGGAGAAGGGGAAACGGTGGAAAGACATAAGCCAGATTGAAGGACCAAGGCGCTACTAGAGCATCTATCAATGCCGCCTTGGGGTCCCTGGACCTGGATTCGTAAAGAGGAAGTTTGGTGTTCTGACGGGACGCCATCAGATCCAACTCTGGAATGCCCCATAGCTGGGTCAGCTGAGCAAAAACCTCCGGATGGAGTTCCCACTCCCCCGGGTGAAAAGTCTGACGACTCAGAAAATCCGCCTCCCAGTTGTCTACTCCTGGGATGTGAATTGCAGATAGATGGCAGGAGTGATCCTCCGCCCATTTGATGATCTTGGATACTTACTTCATTGCTAGGGAACTCTTTGTTCCTCCCTGATGATTGATGTACGCTACAGTCGTGATGTTGTCTGACTGAAATCTGATGAATTTGGCCACCGCTAGTTGAGGCCATGCCTGGAGCATGTTGAATATCGCTCTCAGTTCCAAAATGTTTATCGGGAGAAGAGACTCTTCCCGAGACCATAGGCCCTGAGCTTACAGGGAGTCCCAGACCGCACCCCAGCCTAACAGACTGGCATCGGTCGTGACAATGATCCACTCTGGTCTGCGGAAGCACATTCCCTGAGACAGGTGATCCTGAGACAACCACCAGAGAAGAGAATCTCTGGTTTTCTGGTCCATTTGTATTTGAGGAGACAAATCTGCATAATCCCCATTCCACTGTTTGAGCATGCACAGTTGCAGTGGTCTGAGATGAATTCGGGCAAAGGGGACAACGTCCATTGCCGCAACCATTTACCCGATTACTTCCATGCACTGAGCTACAGAAGGCCGAGGAATGGAATGAAGAACTCGGCAAGTAGTTAACAGTTTTAACATCCTGACCTCCGTCAGAAATATTTTCATTTCTACCGAGTCTATTAGCGTTCCCAGGAAGGGAACCCCTGTGAGCGGAGACAGAGAACTTTTTTCGACGTTCACCTTCCACCCGTGAGACCTTAGAAAGGCCAGAACGATTTCTGTATGAGCCTTGGCTCTTTGAAAAGACGACGCCTGAATTAAAATGTCGTCCAGGTAAGGTGCTAATGCAATGCCCCGCGGTCTTAGTACTGCTAGAAGGGACCCTAGCACCCTTGTGAAAATTCTTGGAGCAGTGGCCAACCCGAAAGGAAGGGCCACGAACTGGTACTGCTTGTCCAGAAAGGCGAACCTTAGGAACTGATGGTGATCTTTGTGGATAGGAATATGAAGGTACGCATCCTTTAAATCCACGGTAGTCATATATTGACCTTCCTGGATCATCGGTAAGATTGTCCGAATGGTTTCCATCTTGAATGATGGAACTCTGAGGAATTTGTTTAGAATTTTTAAATCCAGGATTGGCCTGAAAGTTCCTTGCTTTTTGGGAATTACAAACAGGTTTGAGTAAAAACCCCGTCCTTGATCTGCAATTGGAACTGGGTGTATCACTCCCATCTTTAGAAGATCTTCTACACAGCATAAGAACGCCTGTTTCTTTGTCTGGTCTGAAGACAAACGAGAAATGTGGAACCTTCCCCTTGGAGGAGAGTCCTTGAATTCTAGAAGATACCCATGAGCAACGATTTCTAATGCCCAGGGATCTGGAACATCTCTCGCCCAAGCCTGAGCAAAGAGAGAAAGTCTGGCCCCTACTAGATACGGTCTCGGATCGGGGGCTACCCTTTCATGCTGTCTTGGTAGCAGCAGCAGGCTTCTTGGCCTGTTTACCCTTGTTCCAGCCCTGCAAAGGCTTCCATGTTGCTTTGGGCTGGGAAGCGTTACCCTCTTGCTTTGCGGTTGCAGAGGTTGAAGCAGGTCCGCTCCTGAAATTGGGAAAGGAGCGAAAATTAGCCTTGTTTTTAGCCTTAAAAGGTCTATCTTGTGGGAGGGCATGGCCCTTTCCCCCAGAGATCTCTGAAATAATTTCTTTCAACTCTGGCCCGAATAGGGTCTTTCCCTTGAAAGGAATATTAAGTAATTTTGTTTTGGACGACACGTCAGCCGACCATGACTTGAGCCCAAGCGCTCTTCGCGCCACAATGGCAAAACCAAAATTTTTCGCCGCTAACTTAGCTAATCGTAAAGCGGCATCTGTGATGAAAGAATTCGCCAGCTTTAGAGCATGAATTCTATCCATGACTTTGACATATGAAGTCTCCCTCTGGAGCGACTCCTCCAGCGCCTCAAACCAAAAAGCCGCTGCAGTAGTTACAGGAATAATGCAGGCAATTGGTTGAAGAAGGAAACCTTGCTGAACAAATATTTTCTTTAGTAAACCTTCTAATTTTTTATCCATAGGATCTTTGAAAACACAACTGTCTTCTATTGGTATAGTTGTGCGCTTAGCTAGTGTTGAAATTGCTCCCTCTACCTTAGGGACTGCCTGCCACGCGTCCCGCCTGGGGTCAGTTATGGGGAACATTTTCTTAAAGATAGGGGGGGGGAACAAAAGGTACGCCTGGTCTCTCCCACTCCCTAGTCACATATATCCGCCCCCTCTTCGGGATCGGAAACGCATCAGTGTATACAGGGACTTCTAGAAACTTGTCCATTTTACACAATTTTTCTGGGACCACCATGGGGTCACAATAATCTAGCGTAGCTAAAACCTCCTTAAGCAGTACGCGGAGGTGTTCCAGCTTAAATTTAAACGCTAAGGAATCTGATTATGCCCGCTGAGAAATTTTACCTGAGTCAGAAATTTCTCCCTCAGACAGTACATCCCTCACCGCCACGTCAGAGGGTTATGAGGGTACAACAGATAAATCATCCAACACTTCTGATTGCTCATCCTCTGTTCTTAAAACTGAGCTATCACATTTTTTAGGAAAAAACTGGCAGATTGGATAGAAATGCCGCAAGGGAATTATCCATGACTGCTGCTAATTGTTGTAATGTAATAGGGGCCAATGCGCTAGAGGTACTAGGCATCGCTTGCGCGGGCGTAACTGGTGTCGACACATGGGGAGAGGAAAGAGGACTATCCTCGTTACCTTCCGTTAAAGAATCATCTTGGGCTACATTTTTAAGTGTCACTGCATGGTTTTTAAAATGTTTAGATACCTTAGAACACTTTAAACACAAATGTAAAAGGGGGTACCGGCATGGCTATTAAACTCATAGAACAATGTCTATCTGTAGGCTCAGACATGTTAAACAGACTTAGACAGCACTCAAATACAGTAAAATACAAGTTTTGAAAAAACAGTACTGTGCCTTTAAATAATAAAAAGCGCACACTTTTTTACTAAACCTCCAAAAAACATCCAATCTTTATGAAATTTTCACCATATGATCCTAATGCTTTGAAATGATTGCACAGTAAATTTCAAGTCAATTAACCTCCTACTGCCCAAACCGGAGCAAATTAACCATGCCACAGCCTTAGCTGTGGTCCTACCTTCCTTGGAGATTAGTTTTGATCGAAAATAAGCCTCTCTGAAGTCCTTAAGTAATCTTTGGACCCTTCACATGGATCTGCATAAAGCTGTTTGTAAAATCAACTGCGCAACTGAGGCGCGAAATTCAGGCCCCCTCCATCTTCACTCTGGAGTTGTGGGGCCTACCTAAGCCAAAATAGGTGTCTAAATATATGCCATGCGGAATAAACCCCAAAAAAAGTGTTTCAAATGTAATATAAACTTGTATAAAAATAATCGATTGCCCCTTAACAGTGTCCACCAGTGTTTTGAGCCCTTACAAATAAGCCTTCCTTCTATACTAAGTCTCAGAATATGGCTTACCTTTCCCACATGGGGATTCTTGTCAATCTTCTAGCATTACTAAGTCTTGACTAGAAAAAAATGACTGAAACATACCTTATAGCAGTTAAGCCTGCAAACTGTTCCCCCCAACTGAAGTTTTCCGGTACTCAACAGTCCTGCGTGGGAACAGCAATGGATTTTTAGTTACAAGGTGCTAAAATCATTTTCCTCTCAGCAGAAATCTTCATCATTTTCTGCCTCAGAGTAAATAGTACAAACCGGCACTATTTTAAAATAACAAACTTTTGATTGAAGAAATAAAAAACTACAAACTAACACCACATTCCCTTTATACTCCTGTGGAGATGCTACTTGTTAGAGCGGCAAAGAGAATGACTAGGGGTGCGGAGCCTGAGGGGGAGCTATATGGACAGCTCTGCTGTGTGCTCTCTTTGCACTTCCTGTAGGGAATGAGAATATCCCACAAGTAAGGATGAATCCGTGGACTGGATACACCATGTAAGAGAAATACACACTTCAGTAAACACTGCAGCTGCTGTTGGTGGGAGGAGCTAAATCACAGTCTGGTTAGACGAATAGTGAGATCATCTAGTAATGGGCAGTAACACTTCCTACAATACACTAAATGCAAACATGTCAGCGGTCCTTGCTGTATGATCGTCCCGCACTGTGTGGAAAACATGGTGCTTACATTTCTGTCTTGCTTGGGTTGATTAAGCTCCCCTCAACAGAAATAGGACTATTGCATCTTAAGTGGGTGAGAATCTGTGACAGAGGAGTCTCAGGCCCAAAGTCAACCATTCTACCCTTTGTTGGATTTAATTTGCTTTCATTGACAAAAGTGTATAGATTATACGCATATAAATAAAATGTGTGTCTGTGTGTGTGTGTGTGTGTGTGTGTATAAAACAATATTAATTGTGAGGGGGTGGAAGTCTTGGTGAGTTCCCACACTTTTTTTTGTAGGACTTGACCCCTGGGGCATTTAAATATTATGTTGATGCTACTAAGGATTTCAGACGGACATCTAGGGCTCCATTACATATGCAGCGTCGCCCGCAAAGGCCGGCGACATCAGATTTTACGAGATTTGGTATTACATATACGGCGTAGCATACAAGTTACGTGCATATATTTCACCTTTTGGACGTACTTTTTTTTAACCATAGACTAACATAGAACAGATGCGCAATTTGGTATCCAATATACAGCGTAAGGACTTATGCACGCAGAATTCAGAGAATCTACTCCATTCTTATCTCACCACAAATTGCAGGCGCAGAAACCCTTGCACTGACTAAAAAAGCAACGTAACTCCCTGGAAGCCTTAACAAACACATTCATTTAAGCAGTATCTCAAGGTTAAAGAGACAGTATACTATGATATTGGTTTTTTAAGGTTTATTTGTGTATTTGAAATAGTTTGAAGCCACAACATAAGCAAATGGATTGAGCTTGTAGGTACTTTATCACATTGTGGACATATACTTGCTTATTTACTTTAAATTTCTTCTCAAAACAATACTTGGAGGAGAGAACAATGGGAAATCATAATTGTATTACCTTCATCTCTTTATATATGGGTTTATATGTGAATTTTGAATAGCATAATTACGCGTCACATTTTTATATGAATTCGCGGTTCATTTTTACGAGTGTTAGCCTAATTTGCATAAAACTACTCTTTCTTGATACTTTCCGTGGATAAAATACTGGCGTAAGTTACTTGCGACGACTAAAATGTGTATTTGCGCACATTTCAGAGGATCGCCAGTTTGCCCTACTTACGCCAGTTTAGCATCTAACGGCGCAGTATATGTAATACCCCGATGTGCGAGGTGAAATTACGGGCGAAGCGGGTTCCCACGCTTGCGCTGAAACCTGCGACGTATATGTGATCGCGCCCCTAGTCTGTTTGTTCTTTTTTCTGTTCCTAGGAAAGATCAGAAAGCCTCTGCGGTTTCTTTAGCCTCTTGGTTGAAACCTTTGATTTGCAGAGCTTATTTGGAGGCAGATCAGTCTCCTCCCCTAGCGGATTACAGCCCATTCTATCAGATCAGTTGCCACTTATTACGCTTTTAAGAATGAGGCTTCAGTTGATCAGATTTGCAAAGCGGCTACTTGGTCATCTTTGCATACTTTCACTAAATTTTACCATTTTTATGTTTTTGCTTCATCTTAAGAAGCGTTTGGTAGACAGATTCTGCAGGCAGTTGTCTCAGTTTGAGAATTGTATCTGTTTTAAGTGCAAAATGTGGGGTTGTGGATTTATTCTCTTACCCTTTATGTCATTTACTCGTGGACTTCCACAGCTTGGGTATTTGTTCCCATGAGTAAAGGATTGTGGACTCTCACCACCTGTATTAAAGAAAACAATCTATGCTCACCTGATAAACTCCATTCTTTTATGGTGGTGAGCAGGGCCGTCTTTAATATTGACTGGACCCTGGGAGAAAATATTCTTGACCCCCCCCCCCCCCATGCAATTTCACTCTCCACCCCAACATCCCAAAAAACAACTAAATCAATTTTTTTTTCATTATTAGCCCAGCAGTGGATTATCCACTGCTGAGCTAATCATTTAAAAAATGAAATAAATTGCAATATGTGAAACTGGACCTAAGCAGTACTAATAAGTAAATAAATATATAAATTCCTCCACTGTGGATTCATTTAATATTCTTTTGAATGTGATTCTGGTGTGAGTTTAGTTGATTAAAGAGATTTAGGGCAGCCAACAGGAGCAAAGCAAGGTAATAACTGAGGAGGAAGCATGGAGGTGCAATATAAGTTTACTGACTGGAACAGCAGAACTACTATGGGAAGCTGTAAAATCTGAGACAGAGAGAAGACAAAAACTATAAAAATAAACCTTACATTAATGTGTGAAGTATCAGCATGACACTATACATCAGACACAGCAGCACATGTCACTTCTTTGCTAGGAACAAGTTCCCTCTCACCTTTCACTAGACAATGCTGTATGGGGAGGGGTGTGTGTGCACTCACTTATTCTTCCCACTGACACCTTTCTACAAAGCACTGTTCCCCTAACAAACTTCAGTTAGTTGATCTTAGGGCCACAGCAGAAAGAGCAGGGCTAAGGGGACCAGCAGACTAGATGCTGTCTGTCCAAGGCTGCATGGATACAGTGTGAGATGAGTCACACAGCCTCAAGACTGAAGAGAGCAGTGTATGCAGCTGCACAGATGCTCAAATCCTCACGTGCTTGCCGCTCCAGCTTTCTGCTGCATGTGCCTACAGTCAGCCCTACCCAGAAACAATCCCTACCACCAGAGCAGTTACCTGGTAACAGTGGTAACCCCAGTAGAACCTTTAATGATGCAGTGGGAATGGCTGGATTCTGAGTTTGGGCTTTGCATTCAGTGCTGCACAGTGCACATCTAAAACAGCACATGGCAATAGCTTGGCATATCACATGACACTGGTACGGTCTGGCACAGTTTAAAAAAAATATATAAGCAGAGTACTTTTGACTGTGACAGTATTAGGACTGAATGTGTGTGTTCCCCATGTCACATCAGCAGTCTGGTATGAACCATAAAAAATAATAATAATAAAAAAAAAATATATATTTTTTTAGGACTCTTGGGCCCCTCAACAGAAACTGGGCCCTGGGCATCTGCCCCTTTTGCCCTGTGTTAAAGACGGTCCTGGTGGTGAGAGTCCATGAGCCCCCACTCTTTTGTTAGGGTAGTTTTTATTTTTAAGCACATATTTTTCCCCTGCTCCTTTTATAGCTCTTATTCCTTTTTTACCTCACTTGCTTGGCTCTACGTTATACTGAGGTATGTGTGAGGTGGGAGGGGTTTTATAGAGCTCTTGGGTTTGGGAATCTTTGCCTCCTCCTAGCGGCAGGGAAGTAATTCCCATGAGTAAAGGATTGTGGACTCTCACCACCATGAAATAAAGGAATTTATCAGGTAAGCATAAATTATATTATTTATATCAGTGGTTTTCAAACCTGTCTTAAAGGGACAGTCAAGTCCAAAAAAAAAAACTTTCATGTTTCAAATAGGGCATGTAATTTTAAACAACTTTCCAATTTACTTTTATCACCAATTTTGCTTTGTTCTCTTGGTATTCTTAGTTGAAAGCTAAACCTAGGAGGTTCATATGCTAATTTCTTAGACCTTGAAGGCCGCCTCTAATCTAAATGCATTTTGATATTTTTTCACCACTAGAGTGCATTAGTTCACGTGTTTCATATAGATAACATTGAGCTCATGCATGTGAATTTACCATGGAGACAGCTCTGACTGGCTAAAATGAAAGTCTGTCAAAAGAACTGAAATAAGGGGGCAGTCTGCTGAGGCTTAGACACAAGGTAATTACAGAGGTAATAATCACCAATTATTGTCAACGCGTTTCGGCCCCTATGAGAAAGGCCCATTAAAGGGGCCGAAACACGTTGACAATAATTGGTGAGCATTATTCTAATTGTATTAATATTTTTTGTAGCAATACTGCACTATGTTACATTTCTACCTAGAGGAGTAACTAAGGGATTGAGTCTAGGACAAAGACCGGATATCCTTTCACCAATACATCACAAAATTCACATATTGAGGAAACATTCACAAAAAGGAGTATAATAAATTTAACACCATCACTGCAACAAGTCACATTGTAAACCTTCATTATTTTTTCATCATCTATTTGTTTGGATACTATTAATTCAGGATATTTATCATTTTTCAACTTATTTTTTTCACCTTTTTACCCTTTTTTTCTAATTTTGATACCACTTTTTTATCGATTTTTAACCACTCATTTTTTCACAATAATTTTTTACACAGTATTTTTTCAATTTTTCAGTTATTTACTAGATCACATTTTTAACGTTCCATTTTTATTTTTTCATCAAGAAGAGGAGTAACATATATTAAGGAATCAGAGACACTTATCCCTATCCCAATCTATCAATTTATATTTGATTGGTAACATCATTAACCCAATCGTTGTTCATTTAAGACTTTATTGCTATATATTTTCAGTTTTTTGTTACATGGATCCATGTTTTTAGTCAATATTGTTTAATCTATGTCGAATAAATATATGTTTTTTATATACACTATTAATGTTGACTGAATAGAAATATTTTTTTACAAGCTGAATGTTTTTAATTAACTATTAGTTTTTTAACTGTTAGCATTATTAGACTTATTTCCTTAGCCTTTTGCTAGGTGCTCCTTGGATTCTCTAATTACATACTGTTCACATTTAGGGAGAGCTAGGAACCCTAACGTCCAGGAGCTATTGGAAAATATTATATGAACGCTGTGAGATACAATAGTACTAAACATATTCTCCTATGTAAAGAACATTGGAATATGAAACATTTACAGTAAATACACAGTTAAACACTTTATTAAAAATTAATATTGCATAAATACATTAAGCAACCAATCAGCAAGAGCTACCCAGGTGCTGAACTAAAAATAGTCCGGCTCCTAAGCTTTACAGTCCTGCTTTTCAAATAACAATACCAAGAGAACAAAGAAAAAATGATAATAGGAGTAAATTAGAAAGTTGCTTAAAATTACTGCTCTATCTGAATTAATGAAAAAAAATTGGTTTCATATCCCTTTAAATAGAAAATATTATTTAGGGATTTTCTCTTATCTTTCCATATAACATATTGAAAAGTCTATTCTGGATCCAGTTAGTAAAAGGCTAGAATATATATTGATGCCATAAAAAATACCAACCGTTCTACTTAGTGTAAATTTGCGCAAATAAAAATGCATCATAATTCAGAATTATACAACTGATTTTCTACACAAGGTCTCTTTAATGTGTTCCAAATGACTTGTTATACCTACTGCAGAGTATTAAAATTCTTTCTTCGTGTTTATTTTTGTATTTGAAGTAGCTTGTTTTGCTCATTAAAACTATCACTTGTCTCACGGACATGCACACAAAAATGGGTTGAGCCTGCAGGTAAAGCAGACCTGCTAATGTCTAAACATAGTTAAATGGACACTGTACCCAATTTTTTTCTTGTGTGATTCAGATAGAGCATGCAATTTTAAGCAACTTTCTAATTTACTCCTATTATCAATTTTTCTTCATTCTCTTGGTATGTTTATTTGAAAAGCAAGAATGTAAGTTTAGATGCCGGCCCATTTTTGGTGAACAACCTGGATTGTCCTTGCTGATTGGACAGCACCAATAAACCAGTGCTGTCCATGGTTCTGAAACCAAACATTTGCTGGCTCCTTAGCTTAGATGCCTTCTTTTTCAAATAAAGATAGCAAGAGAAGGAAGAATAATTGATAATAGAAGTAAATTAGAAAGTTGCTTAAAAGTGTATGCTCTATCTGAATCATGAAAGAAAAAATTTGGGTTCAGTGTCCCTTTAAGTATTGAAATCCTAACAATCACCTAGATTACGAGTTTTGAGCGCTAAAGAGAAATTAACGAACGCAACAAAAGTTACGTTATTTAATTTGCTATAGCGCTGCTATTACAAGTTTGCAAACATACGCCTTTTGCGTGCAATATTGTTGCGTTGAGCTCCATACCGCACACGATCAGAGCGCTGCTGAGACGTGCTCGTGCATGGTTTCCCCATAGACATCAATGGGGAGAGACGGCCAAAAAAAACCTAACACCTGTGATTGCGGAAATAAAAGTTCCGTAGAATAAACTACCAAGGGCCCTTAAAAGGGCCTTTTGGGGGGCATTGCCCTGAGATAAACAGCTCTTTTACTCCAAAAAAATTAAAAACACCCCTAACACTATACAAACCCACACCCCCAAACTACCAGGGGCCTTTAAAATGGCCTTTTGTAGGGCATTGCCCTCAGATAAACAGCTCTTTTACTAAAAAAAAAAATACAAACACCCCCTAACACTATACATTACACAAAATAACAAACAATTGATCAAAAATAAGAAAAATATTCCTATTCTAATACCCATAAAACAAAATCCACTCCAAAATAAAAAACCTAATCTAGAATAAAATACCAATGGCCCTTAAACGGGCCTTTTGTAGGGCATTGCCCTTAGATATCTGCTTTTTTTTAAATAAAATTACAAAGTCCCACTAACATTACAAACCCCCAAAATAAAAAATAAAAAACTATCTAAAAAAACCTAAGCTCCCCATTGCCATGAAAAGGGCATTAGTATGGACATTGCCCTTAAAAGGGCATTTAGCTCTTTTACTGCCCAGACCCTAACCTAAAAAATAAAACCCACCCAATAAACCCTTAAAAAAGCCTATATATATTAGCCAATAGAATAAGAGCTGCTTAAATCCTATTGGCTGATTTGAATAGCCAATAGGATTTTAGCAGCCCTAATTCCTATTGGCTGATTCAAATTTTTCAGCCAATAGGAATGCAAGGGACGCCATCTTGAATCGTGTCCCTTGCATTAAAGATTTAGTGTACAACGGCGACTGTATGAAGAGGATGTCTTCAGGATGGACCCACTCCGCGCCTCCGGGATCAAGATAGAAAATGGCACCTGGATAAAGATTGAAGAGGCCGCCTGGATGAAGACTTCTCTCCACTTGGATCAGGACGTCGCCACCGGGATGAAGATTGAAGAAGTCGCCTGGATGAAGACTTCGTCGGGATGAAGATCGTTCAAGCGGGACTTCAAAAACTGTAAATGGATCATCAGGGGGTTAGTGTTAGGCTTTTTTAAAGGTTTAATGGGTGGATTTTATTTTTTAGGTTAGGGTCTGGGCAGTAAAAGAGCTAAATGCCCTTTTAAGGGCAATGCCCATACAAATGCCCTTTTCAGGGCAATGGTTAGCTTAGGTTATTTTAGATAGTTTTTTTATTTGGGGGGTTGGTTGTGGGGGTGGTGGGTTTTACTGTTGGGGGGGTGTTTGTATTTATTTTACAGATAAAAGAGCTGATATCTTTGGGGCAATGCGCCACAAAAGACCCTTCGTTTATTGTAGGCTAGGGTTTTTTTTTTATTTGGGGGGGGCTTTTTTATTTTGATAGGGCTATTAGGTTAGATGTAATTCTTTTTTATTTTTGATAATTTGTTTGTTATTTTTTGTAATTTAGTGTTTGTTTTTTTTTGTAATTTAGTTAGTTTTTATTTTTGAAATTAGAAACTTTTTGTATATTTTACAGTAGTGTTAGGATTTTTTTGGTAGTTTAGTTTTATTTAATTGGTAGTTAGTTTAATTTTAGTTTAATAATTATAATAGTTTAACTGTTAGTTTAATTTTTTTTTAATTTGACAGGTACATTTTAATTTAATTTAAGATAGGGAAATTTTAATTTTAATATAAAGTTAGGGGGTCGTTAGGTTTAGGGGTTACTAGCTTAAATTAGTTTATTTGTTGTGGGGGCTTTCGGTTTAGGGGTTAATAGTTTATTTTAGTATATTTCATTGTGGGGGGCTTGCGGTTTAGAGGTTAATAGGTTTATTATTGCGGCGGTGGGGGCGGACGGCAGATTAGGGGTTAATAATATTTAAATAGTGTTTGCGATGCGGGAGGGTGGCGGTTTAGGGGTTAATAAGTTTATTATAGTGTTTGCTATGCGGGAGGGAGGCGGTTTAGGGGTTAATAGGTAGTTTATGGGTGTTTAGTGTACTTTCTAACACTTTAGTTATGAGTTTTATGTTACAGCTTTGTAACATAACACTTATAACTACTGACTTTAGATGGTGGTACGGATCTTGTCATTTTAGGCTGTACCACTGACTTTTTAGCCAGAACGCAAAACTTGTAATACCAGTGCTATGGGAATCCCATGAAAAAACGTAATTTTTACGTGTGCGGTACTGACGTTGCGTTACAGGCTAAAAGGTGTGCGGTAGACCTATACCGACAACACTTGTAATAGCTGCAGTGCTGTTTTAACACAGAAAATGCCATATTTCCAGCGTTACAAGCCGCAATGCAAAACTTGTAATCTAAATGCATGGCTTGGCACAACCAGCTACTTCAGATACAATATTCTCTGTTTTTCTCTCCTTCTCTTCACTGGAAGATTAATCAGTGCTATTGTCTTCTGTTTACATAGTGTATCAACAGAAACTATCGCCTAGATTTAGAGTTTTGTTAGTAAAGACCCGTATAGCTAACGCTGCTTTTTTTCCCAACGCACCCTTCCAACAACGCTGGTATTTAGAGTTGTCTGAGTGGCTGCGTTAGGCTCAAAAAAGGGTGCGTTGAGCCTAATTTAGCTCCACTTTAACCCTCAATACCAGCGTTGCTTACGGTAGCGGTAAGCTGGAAAAACGTGCTTGTGCACGATATCCCCATAGGAAACAATGCGGCTGAGCTGGCTGAAAAAAAACCTAACACCTGCAAAAAAGCAGCGTTCAGCTCCTAACGCAGCCCCATTGTTTCCTATGGGGAAACACTCTCTAAGTCTACACCTAAAACCCTAACATGAACCCCGAGTCTAAACACCCCTAACCTTAAACTTATTAACCCCTAATCTGCTGCCCCCGCTATCGCTGACACCTGCATATTATTATTAACCCCTAATCTGCCGCTCCGTACACCGCCGCTACCTACATTATCCCTATGAACCCCTAATCTGATGCCCCTAACACCGCCGACCCCTATATTATATTTATTAACCCCTAATCTGTCCCCCCCAACGTCGCCGCTACCTTACCTACACTTATTAACCCCTAATCTGTCGACCGGACCTCGCCGCCACTATAATAAATGTATTAACCCCTAAACCACCGCACTCCCGCCTCGCAAACACTATAATAAATAGTATTAACCCCTAATCTGCCCTCCCTAACATCGCCGCCACCTACCTACAATTATTAACCCCTAATCTCCCGCACGCACCGTCGCCGCTACTATCATAAAGTTATTAACCCCTAAACCTAACTCTAACCCTAACACCCCCCTAACATAAATATAATTTAAATTAAACGAAAAAATATTCATAAAATTAACTAAATTAATCCTATTTAAAACTAAATACTTACCTATAAAATAAACCCTAATATAGCTACAATATAAATAATAATTACATTGTAGCTATTTTAGGATTTATATTTATTTTACAGGCAACTTTGTATTTATTTTAACTAGGTACAATAGCTATTAAATAGTTAAGAACTATTTAATAGCTACCTAGTTAAAATAAGTACAAAATTACCTGTAAAATAAATCCTAACCTAAGTTACAATTAAACCTAACACTACACTATCATTAAATTAATTAAATCAATTACCTATAATTACCTAAAATAAAATACAATAAAATAAACTATTCTATAATGCAAAAAAAAAAACAAACACTAAATTACAAAAAATAAAAAAGAATTACAAGCAGTTTATTAAACTAATTACACCTAATCTAAGCCGCCTAATAATTCCCTACCCTATTCTAAACTACCAAAGTAATCAGCTCTTTTACCAGCCCTTAAAAGGGCTTTTTGCGGGGCATTGCCCCAAAGTAATCAGCTCTTCTACCTGAAAATAAAAATACAATACCCCCCCAACATTACAACCCACCACCCACATACCCCTACTCTAACCCACCCAAACCCCCCTTAAAAAAACCTATCGCTAACCCCCTGAAGATCTCCCTACCTTGAGTCATCTTCACTCAGCCGAGCCGAATTCTTCATCCAAGGTGCGCAGAGGAGGTCCTTGATCCGGTAGAAGTCTTCATCCAAGCGGGGCAAGAAGAGGTCCTCCATCCGGTAGAAGTGTTCATCCAGGCGGCGTCTTCAATCTTCATTCATCCGGAGCAGAGCCATCTTCAAAGGAGCCAACGCGGAGCCATCCTCTTCAACCGACGGACTAACGACGAATGAAGGTTCCTTTAAGGGACGTCATCCAAGATGGCGTCCCTTCAATTCCGATTGGCTGATAGAATTCTATCAGCCAATCAGAATTAAGGTAGAAAAAATCTGATTGGCTGATGCAATCAGCCAATCAGATTGTAGTTCAATCCAATTGGCTGATGCAATCCGCCAATCAGATTGTAGTTCAATCCAATTGGCTGATCCAATCAGCCAATCGTATTGAACTCGCATTCTATTGGCTGTTCCGATCAGCCAATAGAATGTGAGTTCAATATGATTGGTCGATTGGATTAGCCAATCGGATTGAACTTCAATCAGCCAATAGAATTCTAGGAATTGAAGGGACGCCATCTTGGATGACGTCCCTTAAAGGAACCTTCATTAGTCGTTAGTCCGTCGGTTGAAGAGGATGGCTCCGCGTCGGCTCCTTTGAAGATGGCTCCGTTCCGCTCCGGATGGATGAAGATTGTAGGACGCCGCCTGGATGAACACTTCTACCGGATGGAGGACCTCTTCTTGCCCCGCTTGGATGAAGACTTCTACCGGATGGAGGACCTCTTCTTGCCCAGCTTGGATGAAGATTTCTACCGGATCAAGGACCTCCGCTGCGCACCTTGGATGAAGAATTCGGCTCGGCTGAGGGAAGACGACTCAAGGTAGGGAGATCTTCAGGGGGTTAGCGATAGGTTTTTTTAAGAGGGGTTTGGGTGGGTTAGAGTAGGGGTATGTGGGTGGTCGGTTGTAATGTTGGGGGGGTATTGTATTTTTATTTTCAGGTAAAAGAGCTGATTACTTTGGGGCAATGCCCTGCAAAAAGCCCTTTTAAGGGCTGGTAAAAGAGCTGATTACTTTGGTAGTTTAGAATAGGGTAGGGAATTTTTTATTTTGGTTTTTTTTTTTATTTTATTAGGGGGCTTAGATTAGGTGTAATTAGTTTAATAAACTGCTTGTAATTCTTTTTTATTTTTTGTAATTTAGTGTGTGTTTTTTGTATTATAGAATAGTTTATTTTATTGTACTTTATTTTAGGTAATTATAGGTAATTTATTTAATTAATTTAATGATAGTGTAGTGTTAGGTTTAATTGTAACTTAGGTTAGGATTTATTTTACAAGATTAGGGGTTAATAATTGTAGGTAGGTGGCGGCGATGTTAGGGAGGGCAGATTAGGGGTTAATACAATTTATTATAGTGTTTGCGAGGCGGGAGTGCGGCGGTTTAGGGGTTAATACATTTATTATAGTGGTCGCGAGGTCCGGTCGGCAGATTAGGGGTTAATAATTGTAGTTAGGTAGCGGCGACGTTGGGGGGGGCAGATTAGGGGTTAATAAATATAATATAGGGGTCGGCGATGTTAGGGGCAGCAGATTAGGGGTTCATAGGGATAATGTAGGTGGCGGCGGTGTCCGGTCGGCAGATTAGGGGTTAAAAAAATTATTATAGTTTTTGCGATGTGGGGGGGGCCTCGGCTTAGGGGTACATAGGTAGTTTATGGGTGTTAGTGTACTTTGTAGCACAGTAGTTAAGAGCTTTATATTCACGCATTAGCCCATAAAGCTCTTAACTACTGACTTTTTTTGGCGGTAGGAGTCTTGTCGGTAGAGGCTCTACCGCTCACTACTCCCAAGACTCCAAATACCAGCGTTAGGCAGATCCCATTGAAAAGATAGGATACGCAATTGTCGTAAGGGGATCTGTGGTAGCCTGGAATCGCGGTAGGGAAGTGAGCGTTAGACCCTTTCCTGCCTGACTCTAAATACCAGCGGGCGGCCAAAAGCAGCGTTAGGACCCCTTAACGATTCTTTTGACGGCTAACGCCAAACTCTAAATCTAGGCGTATGTTTGTTATTAATATTTTCAGTGTTGGTGGTGGTTTCAATGGGCAAAAAATATATATTTTAAATAACAAAATAAAAAAAATTGGATATATTTGCAAACAATTTAATAAACTCCAGCAGGTAGAATTGACCATTGGGAGACAATTTTTCTTTAAAGAGACATAAAAGTCAATAATACACTTTTAACAGATTTTAAGAGACTTTACAATTATTACCAAAATGTACTTAGTGCTTTTGGTATCCTTTATTGAAAAGCAAACCTGGGTAGGCTCAGGAGCGGCCATGCTCTAGCACTAGCTGATGATTAGTCGCTACACACATTTGTATCTTGTCATTGAGCTAGCTCCCAATAGTGCTCTAGAGATTACTTTAACCCCTCCGATGCGCATGACGAGCCCTTCTACAGGCCAGGGATAATTTGTGGCTTAGTGGACGGAACTCCCAGGATTCATGGGACTGCTGGTGATGCCCCCACGTATGGGGAGCTCAGTGTAACTGCATAGTAGCTGGATGGGGGAGGTTCTTCAATACCATCGTTCTCAGCTCCCATAGCAGCTACAAACCTCCAAGACCCCTCATTTGAAAGATAATCATCTGTTCAATAATGGTGGTTAGTAGTAACACACAACAGATAATTTACAAATAAAGTAGAAAAAAACATGGGTATGGACAAGTAATATGGGAAGACTTAATGGGCCTTTTGGTTTATCTACCATCAAATTCTGTTTCTGGAAGATAAAGGCCCATCAGGTGCATTAAAAGAAATCTGGTATGTGTAGAGACCCCTATTAAAGTTTATTTTTTAGTAGACAAGTCCTTCTTTAAAATAAATATATTAATTTTGTCTGTATAGTCAGGTGATCACTGAGGTAACAGTATAGTCAGGTGATCACTGAGGTAACAGTATAGTCAGGTGATCACTGAGGTAACAATATAGTCAGGTGATCACTGAGGTAACAGTATAGTCAGGTGATCACTGAGGTAACAGTATAGTCAGGCGATCACTGAGGTAATAGTATAGTCAGGCGATCACTGAGGTAACAGTATAGTCAGGTGATCACTGAGGTAACAGTATAGTCAAGCGATCACTGAGGTAACAGTATAGTCAAGCGATCACTGAGGTAACAGTATAGTCAGGTGATCTCTGAGGTAACAGTATAGTCAGGCGATCACTGAGGTAACAATATAGTCAGGTGATCACTGAGGTAACAGCATAGTCAGGTGATCACTGAGGTAACAGTAGTATAGTCAGGCGACCACTGAGGTAAAAGTATAGTCAGGTGATCACTGAGGTAACAGCATAGTCAGGTGATCACTGAGGTAACAGTAGTATAGTCAGGCGACCACTGAGGTAAAAGTATAGTCAGGTGATCACTGAGGTAACAGTATAGTCAGGCGATCACTGAGGTAACAGTATAGTCAGGTGATCACTGAGGTAACAGTATAGTCAGGTGATCACTGAGGTAACAGTATAGTCAGGTGATCACTGAGGTTATAGTAAACACCTTGCAAGAAAAAAATTCTATTTATGTACTACACAATGGAGCCTCTCTTATCTATATTATAACCCCAAAAGCCTGTATGGGCCCTATTTCACATGTGGCTACCCATGGTGTCAATTTAGTCAGGTGATCACAGTAACCACACTGGTCCCTGGGCCATTCTCAGTATTATTTACTTAAGTCTATGGGGCCGATTTATCACTGTGCGGGCATCGATAAATGCCGACAGCAT
The DNA here is from genome assembly GCF_027579735.1 of Bombina bombina. NCBI lineage: Eukaryota > Metazoa > Chordata > Amphibia > Anura > Bombinatoridae > Bombina > Bombina bombina. The sequence continues at coordinate 506,441,480 of NC_069505.1, forward strand.
ACGCTGTTGGCATTTATCATTGCACAAGCATTTCATGTGAAATGCTTGTGCAATGCTGCCCCCTGCACATTAGCGGCAAATTGGCCACTAGCAGGGGGTGTCAATCACCTCAGAGGCAGCGGACGAGTTAAGGAGCAGCGGTCTTAAGACCACTGCTTCTTAACTTTATTTTCAGGGGAACCTGAAACTACGGGGGTAGATTGCAGCATCCGCTGCTTGATAAATCTACCCCTAAGAAACAATTATACATTTTTTTAAATTTTTTTTTTTGCCGCAGCTATCTCACGGGCCATGTAAGGTTGCTTACCTTCGCCCGCGGCCAACACGAAGCCTGCAGCGGTCCTGCAGAAGTGTTCATCCAGGCGGCGTCTTCAATCTTCATTCATCCGGAGCAGAGCCATCTTCAAAGGAGCCAACGCGGAGCCATCCTCTTCAACCGACGGACTAACGACGAATGAAGGTTCCTTTAAGGGACGTCATCCAAGATGGCGTCCCTTCAATTCCGATTGGCTGATAGAATTCTATCAGCCAATCAGAATTAAGGTAGAAAAAATCTGATTGGCTGATGCAATCAGCCAATCAGATTGTAGTTCAATCCAATTGGCTGATGCAATCCGCCAATCAGATTGTAGTTCAATCCAATTGGCTGATCCAATCAGCCAATCGTATTGAACTCGCATTCTATTGGCTGTTCCGATCAGCCAATAGAATGTGAGTTCAATATGATTGGTCGATTGGATTAGCCAATCGGATTGAACTTCAATCAGCCAATAGAATTCTAGGAATTGAAGGGACGCCATCTTGGATGACGTCCCTTAAAGGAACCTTCATTAGTCGTTAGTCCGTCGGTTGAAGAGGATGGCTCCGCGTCGGCTCCTTTGAAGATGGCTCCGTTCCGCTCCGGATGGATGAAGATTGTAGGACGCCGCCTGGATGAACACTTCTACCGGATGGAGGACCTCTTCTTGCCCCGCTTGGATGAAGACTTCTACCGGATGGAGGACCTCTTCTTGCCCAGCTTGGATGAAGATTTCTACCGGATCAAGGACCTCCGCTGCGCACCTTGGATGAAGAATTCGGCTCGGCTGAGGGAAGACGACTCAAGGTAGGGAGATCTTCAGGGGGTTAGCGATAGGTTTTTTTAAGAGGGGTTTGGGTGGGTTAGAGTAGGGGTATGTGGGTGGTGGGTTGTAATGTTGGGGGGGTATTGTATTTTTATTTTCAGGTAAAAGAGCTGATTACTTTGGGGCAATGCCCTGCAAAAAGCCCTTTTAAGGGCTGGTAAAAGAGCTGATTACTTTGGTAGTTTAGAATAGGGTAGGGAATTTTTTATTTTGGTTTTTTTTTTATTTTATTAGGGGGCTTAGATTAGGTGTAATTAGTTTAATAAACTGCTTGTAATTCTTTTTTATTTTTTGTAATTTAGTGTGTGTTTTTTGTATTATAGAATAGTTTATTTTATTGTACTTTATTTTAGGTAATTATAGGTAATTTATTTAATTAATTTAATGATAGTGTAGTGTTAGGTTTAATTGTAACTTAGGTTAGGATTTATTTTACAAGATTAGGGGTTAATAATTGTAGGTAGGTGGCGGCGATGTTAGGGAGGGCAGATTAGGGGTTAATACAATTTATTATAGTGTTTGCGAGGCGGGAGTGCGGCGGTTTAGGGGTTAATACATTTATTATAGTGGTCGCGAGGTCCGGTCGGCAGATTAGGGGTTAATAATTGTAGTTAGGTAGCGGCGACGTTGGGGGGGGCAGATTAGGGGTTAATAAATATAATATAGGGGTCGGCGATGTTAGGGGCAGCAGATTAGGGGTTCATAGGGATAATGTAGGTGGCGGCGGTGTCCGGTCGGCAGATTAGGGGTTAAAAAAATTATTATAGTTTTTGCGATGTGGGGGGGGGCCTCGGCTTAGGGGTACATAGGTAGTTTATGGGTGTTAGTGTACTTTGTAGCACAGTAGTTAAGAGCTTTATATTCACGCATTAGCCCATAAAGCTCTTAACTACTGACTTTTTTTGGCGGTAGGAGTCTTGTCGGTAGAGGCTCTACCGCTCACTACTCCCAAGACTCCAAATACCAGCGTTAGGCAGATCCCATTGAAAAGATAGGATACGCAATTGTCGTAAGGGGATCTGTGGTAGCCTGGAATCGCGGTAGGGAAGTGAGCGTTAGACCCTTTCCTGCCTGACTCTAAATACCAGCGGGCGGCCAAAAGCAGCGTTAGGACCCCTTAACGATTCTTTTGACGGCTAACGCCAAACTCTAAATCTAGGCGTATGTTTGTTATTAATATTTTCAGTGTTGGTGGTGGTTTCAATGGGCAAAAAATATATATTTTAAATAACAAAATAAAAAAAATTGGATATATTTGCAAACAATTTAATAAACTCCAGCAGGTAGAATTGACCATTGGGAGACAATTTTTCTTTAAAGAGACATAAAAGTCAATAATACACTTTTAACAGATTTTAAGAGACTTTACAATTATTACCAAAATGTACTTAGTGCTTTTGGTATCCTTTATTGAAAAGCAAACCTGGGTAGGCTCAGGAGCGGCCATGCTCTAGCACTAGCTGATGATTAGTCGCTACACACATTTGTATCTTGTCATTGAGCTAGCTCCCAATAGTGCTCTAGAGATTACTTTAACCCCTCCGATGCGCATGACGAGCCCTTCTACAGGCCAGGGATAATTTGTGGCTTAGTGGACGGAACTCCCAGGATTCATGGGACTGCTGGTGATGCCCCCACGTATGGGGAGCTCAGTGTAACTGCATAGTAGCTGGATGGGGGAGGTTCTTCAATACCATCGTTCTCAGCTCCCATAGCAGCTACAAACCTCCAAGACCCCTCATTTGAAAGATAATCATCTGTTCAATAATGGTGGTTAGTAGTAACACACAACAGATAATTTACAAATAAAGTAGAAAAAAACATGGGTATGGACAAGTAATATGGGAAGACTTAATGGGCCTTTTGGTTTATCTACCATCAAATTCTGTTTCTGGAAGATAAAGGCCCATCAGGTGCATTAAAAGAAATCTGGTATGTGTAGAGACCCCTATTAAAGTTTATTTTTTAGTAGACAAGTCCTTCTTTAAAATAAATATATTAATTTTGTCTGTATAGTCAGGTGATCACTGAGGTAACAGTATAGTCAGGTGATCACTGAGGTAACAGTATAGTCAGGTGATCACTGAGGTAACAGTATAGTCAGGTGATCACTGAGGTAACAATATAGTCAGGTGATCACTGAGGTAACAGTATAGTCAGGTGATCACTGAGGTAACAGTATAGTCAGGCGATCACTGAGGTAATAGTATAGTCAGGCGATCACTGAGGTAACAGTATAGTCAGGTGATCACTGAGGTAACAGTATAGTCAAGCGATCACTGAGGTAACAGTATAGTCAAGCGATCACTGAGGTAACAGTATAGTCAGGTGATCTCTGAGGTAACAGTATAGTCAGGCGATCACTGAGGTAACAATATAGTCAGGTGATCACTGAGGTAACAGCATAGTCAGGTGATCACTGAGGTAACAGTAGTATAGTCAGGCGACCACTGAGGTAAAAGTATAGTCAGGTGATCACTGAGGTAACAGCATAGTCAGGTGATCACTGAGGTAACAGTAGTATAGTCAGGCGACCACTGAGGTAAAAGTATAGTCAGGTGATCACTGAGGTAACAGTATAGTCAGGCGATCACTGAGGTAACAGTATAGTCAGGTGATCACTGAGGTAACAGTATAGTCAGGTGATCACTGAGGTAACAGTATAGTCAGGTGATCACTGAGGTTATAGTAAACACCTTGCAAGAAAAAAATTCTATTTATGTACTACACAATGGAGCCTCTCTTATCTATATTATAACCCCAAAAGCCTGTATGGGCCCTATTTCACATGTGGCTACCCATGGTGTCAATTTAGTCAGGTGATCACAGTAACCACACTGGTCCCTGGGCCATTCTCAGTATTATTTACTTAAGTCTATGGGGCCGATTTATCACTGTGCGGGCATCGATAAATGCCGACAGCATACGCTGTTGGCATTTATCATTGCACAAGCATTTCATGTGAAATGCTTGTGCAATGCTGCCCCCTGCACATTAGCGGCAAATTGGCCACTAGCAGGGGGTGTCAATCACCTCAGAGGCAGCGGACGAGTTAAGGAGCAGCGGTCTTAAGACCACTGCTTCTTAACTTTATTTTCAGGGGAACCTGAAACTACGGGGGTAGATTGCAGCATCCGCTGCTTGATAAATCTACCCCTAAGAAACAATTATACATTTTTTTAAAAAAATTTTTTGCCGCAGCTATCTCACGGGCCATGTAAGGTTGCTTACCTTCGCCCGCGGCCAACACGAAGCCTGCAGCGGTCCTGCTCGGCATCCCACTGCAACGCTCTAGGTGCGTGCAAACGCACGCTGCCTAGATTTAAAGGGCCAGTCATTGATTATAGAAACTCCCACCTGAAGGACTCAGGTGTGGGAGTTTAAAAGCTCATTCAGCCCATCACTCTGGACTGAGTTACTGCTCTCTCATCTTGCTCCTGAGACCAAGCATACTTACCTTGTACCTGTGTATGCTCACCTTGCTCCTGAGACCAAGCATACTTACCTTGTACCTCTGTATGCTCACCTTGCTCCTGAGACCAAGCATACTTACCTTGTACCTGTGTATGCTCACCTTGCTCCTGAGACCAAGCATACTTACCTTGTACCTGTGTGTGCTCACCTTGCTCCTGAGACCAAGCATACTTACCTTGTACCTGTGTGTGCTCACCTTGCTCCTGAGACCAAGCATACTTACCTTGATACCTGTGTATACTCACCTTGCTCCTCAGACCAAGCATACTTACCTTGTACCTGTGTGTGCTCACCTTGCTCCTGAGACCAAGCATACTTACCTTTTACCTGTGTGTGCTCACCTTGCTCCTGAGACCAAGCCTACTTACCTTACTACCTGTGTATACTCACCTTGCTCCTGAGACCAAGCATACTTACCTTGTACCTGTGTGTGCTCACCTTGCTCCTGAGACCAAGCATACTTACCTTGTACCTCTGTGTGCTCACCTTGCTCCTGAGACCAAGCATACTTACCTTGTACCTGTGTATGCTCACCTGACTCCTGAGACCAAGCATACTTACCTTGTACCTGTGTGTGTTCACCTTGCTCCTGAGACCAAGCATACTCACCTTGTACCTGTGTATGCTCACCTTGCTCCTGAGACCAAGCATACTTACCTTGATACCTGTGTATGCTCACCTTGCTCCTGAGACCAAGCATACTTACCTTGTACCTGTGTATGCTCACCTTGTTCCTGAGACCAAGCATACTTACCTTGTACCTGTGTATGCTCACCTTGCTCCTGAGACCAACCATACTTACCTTGTACCTGTGTATGCTCACCTTGCTCCTGAGACCAAGCATACTTACCTTGATACCTGTGTATGCTCACCTTGCTCCTGAGACCAAGCATACTTACCTTGTACCTGTGTATGCTCACCTTGCTCCTGAGACCAAGCATACTTACCTTGTACCTGTGTATGCTCACCTTGCTCCTGAGACCAAGAATACTTACCTTGATACCCGTGTAGACTAGGATTCACAGAAGAGGGGGCTATGTGAAAATATTAGCAAATATTGGTACCAATATATACAGTATAGTGGTTTAGGGAATACGTTTTTTAAGTTGTTTGCAATACGCTCTCCGTATTCAGCATTGTACCAGCAGCTGTTGTGAGCTGCTGGTGCAACGCCGTCCCCTGCAGATTCGCAGCCAATCAGCCGCCAGCAGGGGGGTGTCAATCAACCCAATCGTACTCGATTGGGTTGAATTGCAGCGATGTCTGTCCGCCTGCTCAGAGCAGGCTGACAGCTTATGGAACAGCGTTCTTTAGACCGCTGCTTCATAACTGGTGTTTCTGGTGAGCCTGCAGGCTCGCCAGAAACACAGGTCTTCAAGCTCCATACGGAGCTTGATAGATATGCCCCTAAGTCTTTTTTAATAAAAATAAAGCAATTTTCAATTTGAAAAACTTGTACTGATAGATTCATTTTTTATATTAATACGTATGGTATAATGAACTGATATTTTGCAATTTATTTAGATCTCCAGCCAATGGTGTACATTTAGGTGCTCACATTTACTATTTTTTTACCTGTGTAAACTCACCTTGCTACTGAGACCAAGCATTCTTACCTTGATACTTGTGTATGCTCACCTTGCTACTGATACCTAGCATTCTTACCTTGATACCTGTATATAATCACCTTGCTACTGAGAACTAGCATTCTTACCTTGATGCTTGTGTATGCTCACCTTGCTACTGAGACCTAGCATACTTACCTTGATGCTTGTGTATGCTCACCTTGCTACTGAGACCTAGCATACTTACCTTGATGCTTGTGTATGCTCACCTTGCTACTGATACCTAGCATTCTTACCTTGATGCTTGTGTATGCTCACCTTGCTACTGAGACCTAGCATTCATACCTTGATACCTGTATATACTCACCTTGCTACTGAGAACTAGCATTCATACCTTGATACTTGTGTATGCTCACCTTGCTACTGAGACCTAGCATTCATACCTTGATACTTGTGTATGCTCACCTTGCTACTGAGACCTAGCATTCATACCTTGATACTTGTGTATGCTCACCTTGCTACTGAGACCTAGCATTCATACCTTGATACTTGTGTATGCTCACCTTGCTACTGAGACCTAGCATTCTTACCTTGATACTTGTGTATGCTCACCTTGCTACTGAGACCTAGCATTCATACCTTGATACTTGTGTATGCTCACCTTGCTACTGAGACCTAGTATTCTTACCGTGATACTTGTGTATGCTCACCTTGCTACTGATACCTAGCATTCATACCTTGATACTTGTGTATGCTCACCTTGCTACTGAGACCTAGTATTCTTACCTTGATGCTTGTGTATGCTCACCTTGCTACTGAGACCTAGCATTCTTACCTTGATACCTGTATATACTCACCTTGCTACTGAGACCTAGTATTCTTACCTTGATACCTGTATATACTCACCTTGCTACTGAGAACTAGCATTCTTACCTTGATGCTTGTGTATACTCACCTTGCTACTGAGACCTAACATTCTTATCTTGATACCTGTATATACTCACCTTGCTACTGAGACCTAGCATTCTTATCTTGATACCTGTATATACTCACCTTGCTACTGAGACCAAGCATTCTTACCTTGATACCTGTGTATACTCACCTTGCTACTGAGACCTAACATTCTTATCTTGATACCTGTATATACTCACCTTGCTACTGAGACCTAGCATTCTTATCTTGATACCTGTATATACTCACCTTGCTACTGTGACCTAGCATTCTTACCTTGATGCTTGTGTATGCTCACCTTGCTACTGAGACCTAGCATTCTTACCTTGATGCTTGTGTATGCTCTCCTTGCTACTGAGACCTAGCATTCTTACCTTGATGCTTGTGTATGCTCACCTTGCTACTGAGACCTAGCATACTTACCTTGATACCTATGTATACTCACCTTGCTACTGAGACCTAGTATTCTTACCTTGATACCTGTATATACTCACCTTGCTACTGAGACCTAGCATTCTTACCTTGATGCTTGTGTATGCTCACCTTGCTACTGAGACCTAGCATTCTTACCTTGATACTTGTGTATGCTCTCCTTGCTACTGAGACCTAGCATTCTTACCTTGATACCTGTATATACTCACCTTGCTACTGAGACCTAGCATTCTTACCTTGATACCTGTATATTCTCACCTTGCTACTGAGACCTAGCATTCTTACCTTGATGCTTGTGTATGCTCACCTTGCTACTGAGACCTAGCATTCTTACCTTGATACTTGTGCATGCTCACCTTGCTACTGAGACCTAGCATTCTTACCTTGATACCTGTATATACTCACCTTGCTACTGAGACCTAGCATTCTTACCTTGATACCTGTATATACTCACCTTGCTACTGAGACCTAGCATTCTTACCTTGATGCTTGTGTATGCTCTCCTTGCTACTGAGACCTAGCATTCTTACCTTGATGCTTGTGTATGCTCTCCTTGCTACTGAGACCTAGCATACTTACCTTGATACCTGTGTATACTCACCTTGCTACTGAGACCTAGTATTCTTACCTTGATACCTGTATATACTCACCTTGCTACTGAGAACTAGCATTCTTACCGTGATGCTTGTGTATGCTCACCTTGCTACTGAGACCTAGCATTCTTACCTTGATACTTGTGTATGCTCACCTTGCTACTGAGACCTAGCATTCTTACCTTGATACCTGTATATACTCACCTTGCTACTGAGACCTAGCATTCTTACCTTGATACCTGTATATACTCACCTTGCTACTGAGACCTAGCATTCTTACCTTGATGCTTGTGTATGCTCTCCTTGCTACTGAGACCTAGCATTCTTACCTTGATGCTTGTGTATGCTCTCCTTGCTACTGAGACCTAGCATACTTACCTTGATACCTGTGTATACTCACCTTGCTACTGAGACCTATTATTCTTACCTTGATACCTGTATATACTCACCTTGCTACTGAGAACTAGCATTCTTACCTTGATACTTATGTATGCTCACCTTGCTACTGAGACCTAGCATTCTTACCTTGATACTTGTGTATGCTCACCTTGCTACTGAGACCTAACATTCTTACCTTGATACCTGTATATACTCACCTTGCTACTGAGACCTAGCATTCTTACCTTGATGCTTGTGTATGCTCTCCTTGCTACTGAGAACTAGCATTCTTACCTTGATACCTGTGTAAACTCGCCTTGCTACTGAGACCAAGCATACTTACCTTGATACCTGTGTATGCTTACCGTGCTCCTGAGACCAAGCATACTTACCTTGATACCTGTCTATGGTCACATTGCTCCTGAGACCAAGCATACTTACCTTGTACCTGTGTATACTCACCTTGCTACTGAGACCAAGCATACTTACCTTGATACCTGTGTATACTCACCTTGCTCCTGAGACCAAGCATACTTACCTTGTACCTGTGTATACTCACCTTGCTCCTGAGACCAAGCATACTCACCTTGTACCTGTGTATACTCACCTTGCTAATGAGACCAAGCATACTTACCTTGTCCCTGTGCATGCTCACCTTGCTCCTGAGACCAAGCATACTTACCTTGATACCTGTGTGTGCTCACTGTGCTCCTCAGACCAAGCATACTTACCTTGATACCTGTGTATGCTCACCTTGCTACTGAGACCTAGCATACTTACCTTGATACCTGTGTATGCTTACCTTGCTCCTGAGACCAAGCATACTTACCTTGATACCTGTGTATACTCACCGTGCTCCTCAGACCAAGCATACTTACCTTGTACCTGTGTATACTCACCTTGCTCCTGAAACCATGCATACTTACCTTGATACTTGTGTATGCTTACCGTGCTCCTGAGACCAAGCATACTTACCTTGTACCTGTGTATACTCACCTTGCTCCTGAAACCATGCATACTTACCTTGATACCTGTGTAAACTCGCCTTGCTACTGAGACCAAGCATACTTACCTTGATACCTGTGTATGCTTACCGTGCTCCTGAGACCAAGCATACTTACCTTGATACCTGTCTATGGTCACATTGCTCCTGAGACCAAGCATACTTACCTTGATACCTGTGTGTGCTCACTGTGCTCCTCAGACCAAGCATACTTACCTTGATACCTGTGTATGCTCACCTTGCTCCTGAGACCAAGCATACTTACCTTGATACCTGTGTATGCTTACCTTGCTCCTGAGACCAAGCATACTTACCTTGATACCTGTGTATACTCACCTTGCTCCTCAGACCAAGCATACTTACCTTGTACCTGTGTATACTCACCTTGCTCCTGAAACCATGCATACTTACCTTGATACTTGTGTATGCTTACCGTGCTCCTGAGACCAAGCATACTTACCTTGATACCTGTGTATACTCACCATGCTCCTCAGACCAAGCATACTTACCTTGTACCTGTGTATACTCACCTTGCTCCTGAAACCATGCATACTTACCTTGATACTTGTGTATGCTTACCGTGCTCCTGAGACCAAGCATACTTATCTTGATACCTGTGTAAACTAACCTTGCTCCTGAGACCAAGCATACTTACCTTGATGCTTGTGTATGCTCACCTTGCTACTGAGACCTAGCATTCATACCTTGATACTTGTGTATACTCACCTTGCTAATGAGACCAAGCATACTTACCTTGTCCCTGTGCATGCTCACCTTGCTCCTGAGACCAAGCATACTTACCTTGATACCTGTGTGTGCTCACTGTGCTCCTCAGACCAAGCATACTTACCTTGATACCTGTGTATGCTCACCTTGCTCCTGAGATCAAGCATACTTACCTTGATACCTGTGTATGCTTACCTTGCTCCTGAGACCAAGCATACTTACCTTGATACCTGTGTATACTCACCGTGCTCCTCAGACCAAGCATACTTACCTTGTACCTGTGTATACTCACCTTGCTCCTGAAACCATGCATACTTACCTTGATACTTGTGTATGCTTACCGTGCTCCTGAGACCAAGCATACTTACCTTGATACCTGTGTATACTCACCATGCTCCTCAGACCAAGCATACTTACCTTGTACCTGTGTATACTCACCTTGCTCCTGAAACCATGCATACTTACCTTGATACTTGTGTATGCTTACCGTGCTCCTGAGACCAAGCATACTTATCTTGATACCTGTGTAAACTAACCTTGCTCCTGAGACCAAGCATACTTACCTTGATGCTTGTGTATGCTCACCTTGCTACTGAGACCTAGCATTCATACCTTGATACTTGTGTATGCTCACCTTGCTACTGAGACCTAGCATTCATACCTTGATACTTGTGTATGCTCACCTTGCTACTGAGACCTAGCATTCATACCTTGATACTTGTGTATGCTCACCTTGCTACTGAGACCTAGCATTCATACCTTGATACTTGTGTATGCTCACCTTGCTACTGAGACCTAGCATTCTTACCTTGATACCTGTATATACTCACCTTGCTACTGAGACCTAGTATTCTTACCTTGATGCTTGTGTATGCTCACCTTGCTACTGATACCTAGCATTCTTACCTTGATGCTTGTGTATGCTCACCTTGCTACTGAGACCTAGCATTCATACCTTGATACCTGTATATACTCACCTTGCTACTGAGAACTAGCATTCATACCTTGATACTTGTGTATGCTCACCTTGCTACTGAGACCTAGCATTCATACCTTGATACTTGTGTATGCTCACCTTGCTACTGAGACCTAGCATTCTTACCTTGATACTTGTGTATACTCACCTTGCTACTGAGACCTAGCATTCTTACCTTGATACTTGTGTATGCTCACCTTGCTACTGAGACCTAGCATTCTTACCTTGATACTTGTGTATGCTCACCTTGCTACTGAGACCTAGCATTCATACCTTGATACTTGTGTATGCTCACCTTGCTACTGAGACCTAGTATTCTTACCGTGATACTTGTGTATGCTCACCTTGCTACTGATACCTAGCATTCATACCTTGATACTTGTGTATGCTCACCTTGCTACTGAGACCTAGTATTCTTACCTTGATGCTTGTGTATGCTCACCTTGCTACTGAGACCTAGCATTCTTACCTTGATACCTGTATATACTCACCTTGCTACTGAGACCTAGTATTCTTACCTTGATACCTGTATATACTCACCTTGCTACTGAGAACTAGCATTCTTACCTTGATGCTTGTGTATACTCACCTTGCTACTGAGACCTAACATTCTTATCTTGATACCTGTATATACTCACCTTGCTACTGAGACCTAGCATTCTTATCTTGATACCTGTATATACTCACCTTGCTACTGAGACCAAGCATTCTTACCTTGATACCTGTGTATACTCACCTTGCTACTGAGACCTAACATTCTTATCTTGATACCTGTATATACTCACCTTGCTACTGAGACCTAGCATTCTTATCTTGATACCTGTATATACTCACCTTGCTACTGTGACCTAGCATTCTTACCTTGATGCTTGTGTATGCTCACCTTGCTACTGAGACCTAGCATTCTTACCTTGATGCTTGTGTATGCTCTCCTTGCTACTGAGACCTAGCATTCTTACCTTGATGCTTGTGTATGCTCACCTTGCTACTGAGACCTAGCATACTTACCTTGATACCTATGTATACTCACCTTGCTACTGAGACCTAGTATTCTTACCTTGATACCTGTATATACTCACCTTGCTACTGAGACCTAGCATTCTTACCTTGATGCTTGTGTATGCTCACCTTGCTACTGAGACCTAGCATTCTTACCTTGATACTTGTGTATGCTCACCTTGCTACTGAGACCTAGCATTCTTACCTTGATACCTGTATATACTCACCTTGCTACTGAGACCTAGCATTCTTACCTTGATACCTGTATATTCTCACCTTGCTACTGAGACCTAGCATTCTTACCTTGATGCTTGTGTATGCTCACCTTGCTACTGAGACCTAGCATTCTTACCTTGATACTTGTGTATGCTCACCTTGCTACTGAGACCTAGCATTCTTACCTTGATACCTGTATATACTCACCTTGCTACTGAGACCTAGCATTCTTACCTTGATACCTGTATATACTCACCTTGCTACTGAGACCTAGCATTCTTACCTTGATGCTTGTGTATGCTCTCCTTGCTACTGAGACCTAGCATTCTTACCTTGATGCTTGTGTATGCTCTCCTTGCTACTGAGACCTAGCATACTTACCTTGATACCTGTGTATACTCACCTTGCTACTGAGACCTAGTATTCTTACCTTGATACCTGTATATACTCACCTTGCTACTGAGAACTAGCATTCTTACCGTGATGCTTGTGTATGCTCACCTTGCTACTGAGACCTAGCATTCTTACCTTGATACTTGTGTATGCTCACCTTGCTACTGAGACCTAGCATTCTTACCTTGATACCTGTATATACTCACCTTGCTACTGAGACCTAGCATTCTTACCTTGATACCTGTATATACTCACCTTGCTACTGAGACCTAGCATTCTTACCTTGATGCTTGTGTATGCTCTCCTTGCTACTGAGACCTAGCATTCTTACCTTGATGCTTGTGTATGCTCTCCTTGCTACTGAGACCTAGCATACTTACCTTGATACCTGTGTATACTCACCTTGCTACTGAGACCTAGTATTCTTACCTTGATACCTGTATATACTCACCTTGCTACTGAGAACTAGCATTCTTACCTTGATACTTATGTATGCTCACCTTGCTACTGAGACCTAGCATTCTTACCTTGATACTTGTGTATGCTCACCTTGCTACTGAGACCTAACATTCTTACCTTGATACCTGTATATACTCACCTTGCTACTGAGACCTAGCATTCTTACCTTGATGCTTGTGTATGCTCTCCTTGCTACTGAGAACTAGCATTCTTACCTTGATACCTGTGTAAACTCGCCTTGCTACTGAGACCAAGCATACTTACCTTGATACCTGTGTATGCTTACCGTGCTCCTGAGACCAAGCATACTTACCTTGATACCTGTCTATGGTCACATTGCTCCTGAGACCAAGCATACTTACCTTGTACCTGTGTATACTCACCTTGCTACTGAGACCAAGCATACTTACCTTGATACCTGTGTATACTCACCTTGCTCCTGAGACCAAGCATACTTACCTTGTACCTGTGTATACTCACCTTGCTCCTGAGACCAAGCATACTCACCTTGTACCTGTGTATACTCACCTTGCTAATGAGACCAAGCATACTTACCTTGTCCCTGTGCATGCTCACCTTGCTCCTGAGACCAAGCATACTTACCTTGATACCTGTGTGTGCTCACTGTGCTCCTCAGACCAAGCATACTTACCTTGATACCTGTGTATGCTCACCTTGCTCCTGAGATCAAGCATACTTACCTTGATACCTGTGTATGCTTACCTTGCTCCTGAGACCAAGCATACTTACCTTGATACCTGTGTATACTCACCGTGCTCCTCAGACCAAGCATACTTACCTTGTACCTGTGTATACTCACCTTGCTCCTGAAACCATGCATACTTACCTTGATACTTGTGTATGCTTACCGTGCTCCTGAGACCAAGCATACTTACCTTGTACCTGTGTATACTCACCTTGCTCCTGAAACCATGCATACTTACCTTGATACCTGTGTAAACTCGCCTTGCTACTGAGACCAAGCATACTTACCTTGATACCTGTGTATGCTTACCGTGCTCCTGAGACCAAGCATACTTACCTTGATACCTGTCTATGGTCACATTGCTCCTGAGACCAAGCATACTTACCTTGATACCTGTGTGTGCTCACTGTGCTCCTCAGACCAAGCATACTTACCTTGATACCTGTGTATGCTCACCTTGCTCCTGAGATCAAGCATACTTACCTTGATACCTGTGTATGCTTACCTTGCTCCTGAGACCAAGCATACTTACCTTGATACCTGTGTATACTCACCGTGCTCCTCAGACCAAGCATACTTACCTTGTACCTGTGTATACTCACCTTGCTCCTGAAACCATGCATACTTACCTTGATACTTGTGTATGCTTACCGTGCTCCTGAGACCAAGCATACTTACCTTGATACCTGTGTATACTCACCATGCTCCTCAGACCAAGCATACTTACCTTGTACCTGTGTATACTCACCTTGCTCCTGAAACCATGCATACTTACCTTGATACTTGTGTATGCTTACCGTGCTCCTGAGACCGAGCATACTTATCTTGATACCTGTGTAAACTAACCTTGCTCCTGAGACCAAGCATACTTACCTTGATGCTTGTGTATGCTCACCTTGCTACTGAGACCTAGCATTCATACCTTGATACTTGTGTATACTCACCTTGCTAATGAGACCAAGCATACTTACCTTGTCCCTGTGCATGCTCACCTTGCTCCTGAGACCAAGCATACTTACCTTGATACCTGTGTGTGCTCACTGTGCTCCTCAGACCAAGCATACTTACCTTGATACCTGTGTATGCTCACCTTGCTCCTGAGATCAAGCATACTTACCTTGATACCTGTGTATGCTTACCTTGCTCCTGAGACCAAGCATACTTACCTTGATACCTGTGTATACTCACCGTGCTCCTCAGACCAAGCATACTTACCTTGTACCTGTGTATACTCACCTTGCTCCTGAAACCATGCATACTTACCTTGATACTTGTGTATGCTTACCGTGCTCCTGAGACCAAGCATACTTACCTTGATACCTGTGTATACTCACCATGCTCCTCAGACCAAGCATACTTACCTTGTACCTGTGTATACTCACCTTGCTCCTGAAACCATGCATACTTACCTTGATACTTGTGTATGCTTACCGTGCTCCTGAGACCAAGCATACTTATCTTGATACCTGTGTAAACTAACCTTGCTCCTGAGACCAAGCATACTTACCTTGATGCTTGTGTATGCTCACCTTGCTACTGAGACCTAGCATTCATACCTTGATACTTGTGTATGCTCACCTTGCTACTGAGACCTAGCATTCATACCTTGATACTTGTGTATGCTCACCTTGCTACTGAGACCTAGCATTCATACCTTGATACTTGTGTATGCTCACCTTGCTACTGAGACCTAGCATTCATACCTTGATACTTGTGTATGCTCACCTTGCTACTGAGACCTAGCATTCTTACCTTGATACCTGTATATACTCACCTTGCTACTGAGACCTAGTATTCTTACCTTGATGCTTGTGTATGCTCACCTTGCTACTGATACCTAGCATTCTTACCTTGATACTTGTGTATGCTCACCTTGCTACTGAGACCTAGCATTCTTACCTTGATGCTTGTGTATGCTCACCTTGCTACTGAGACCTAGCATTCTTACCTTGATGCTTGTGTATGCTCACCTTGCTACTGAGACCTAGCATTCTTACCTTGATACCTGTATATACTCACCTTGCTACTGAGACCTAGTATTCTTACCTTGATACCTGTATATACTCACCTTGCTACTGAGAACTAGCATTCTTACCTTGATGCTTGTGTATGCTCACCTTGCTACTGAGACCTAGCATTCTTACCTTGATACCTGTATATACTCACCTTGCTACTGAGACCTAGCATTCTTACCTTGATGCTTGTGTATGCTCTCCTTGCTACTGAGAACTAGCATTCTTACCTTGATACCTGTATATACTCACCTTGCTACTGAGACCTAGCATTCTTACCTTGATACCTGTATATACTCACCTTGCTACTGAAACCTAGCATTCTTACCTTGATACCTGTATATACTCACCTTTCTACTGAGACCTAGCATTCTTACCTTGATGCTTGTGTATGCTCTCCTTGCTACTGAGACCTAGCATTCTTACCTTGATGCTTGTGTATGCTCTCCTTGCTACTGAGACCTAGCATACTTACCTTGATACCTGTGTATACTCACCTTGCTACTGAGACCTAGTATTCTTATCTTGATACCTGTATATACTCACCTTGCTACTGAGAACTAGCATTCTTACCTTGATGTTTGTGTATGCTCACCTTGCTACTGAGACCTAGCATTCTTACCTTGATACTTGTGTATGCTCACCTTGCTACTGAGACCTAACATTCTTACCTTGATACCTGTATATACTCACCTTGCTACTGAGACCTAGCATTCTTACCTTGATGCTTGTGTATGCTCTCCTTGCTACTGAGAACTAGCATTCTTACCTTGATACCTGTGTATACTCCCCTTGCTACTGAGACCAAGCATACTTACCTTGATACCTGTGTATGCTTACCGTGCTCCTGAGACCAAGCATACTTACCTTGATACCTGTCTATGGTCACATTGCTCCTGAGACCAAGCATACTTACCTTGTCCCTGTGTATACTCACCTTGCTACTGAGACCAAGCATACTTACCTTGATACCTGTGTGTGCTCACTGTGCTCCTCAGACCAAGCATACTTACTTTGATACCTGTGTATAATCACTTTGCTCCTGAGACCAAGCATAGTTACCTTGATACCTGTGTATGCTCACCTTGCTCCTGAGACCAAGCATACTTACCTTGATACCTGTGTATGCTTACCTTGCTCCTGAGACCAAGCATACTTACCTTGATACCTGTGTATACTCACCGTGCTCCTCAGACCAAGCATACTTACCTTGTACCTGTGTATACTCACCTTGCTCCTGAAACCATGCATACTTACCTTGATACTTGTGTATGCTTACCATGCTCCTGAGACCAAGCATACTTACCTTGATACCTGTGTATACTCACCATGCTCCTCAGACCAAGCATACTTACCTTGTACCTGTGTATACTCACCTTGCTCCTGAAACCATGCATACTTACCTTGATACTTGTGTATGCTTACCGTGCTCCTGAGACCAAGCATACTTACCTTGATACCTGTGTATGCTCACCATGCTCCTCAGACCAAGCATACTTATCTTGATACCTGTGTATACTCACCTTGCTCCTGAGACCAAGCATACTTACCTTGATACCTGTGTATACTCACCTTGCTCCTGAAACCAAGCATACTTACCTTGATACCTGTGTATACTCACCTTGCTCCTGAAACCAAGCATACTTACCTTGATACCTGTGTATGCTCACCTTGCTCCTGAGACCAAGCATACTTACTTTGATACCTGTGTATGCTTACTGTGCTCCTGAGACCAAGCATACTTACCTTAATACCTGTGTATGCTTACCGTGCTCCTGAGACCAACCATACTTACCTTGATACCTGTGTATGCTCACCATGCTCCTCAGACCAAGCATACTTACCTTGATACCTGTGTACACTCACCTTGCTCCTGAGACAAAGCATACTTACCTTGATACCTGTGTATGCTTACCGTGCTCCTCAGACCAAGCATACTTACCTTGATGCTTGTGTATGCTCACCTTGCTACTGAGACCTAGCATTCTTACCTTGATACCTGTATATACTCACCTTGCTACTGAGACCTAGCATTCTTACCTTGATGCTTGTGTATGCTCTCCTTGCTACTGAGACCTAGCATTCTTACCTTGATGCTTGTGTATGCTCTCCTTGCTACTGAGACCTAGCATACTTACCTTGATACCTGTGTATACTCACCTTGCTACTGAGACCTAGTATTCTTACCTTGATACCTGTATATACTCACCTTGCTACTGAGAACTAGCATTCTTACCTTGATGCTTGTGTATGCTCACCTTGCTACTGAGACCTAGCATTCTTACCTTGATACCTGTATATACTCACCTTGCTACTGAGACCTAGCATTCTTACCTTGATACCTGTATATACTCACCTTGCTACTGAGACCTAGCATTCTTACCTTGATGCTTGTGTATGCTCTCCTTGCTACTGAGAACTAGCATTCTTACCTTGATACCTGTATATACTCACCTTGCTACTGAGACCTAGCATTCTTACCTTGATACCTGTATATACTCACCTTGCTACTGAGACCTAGCATTCTTACCTTGATACCTGTATATACTCACCTTGCTACTGAAACCTAGCATTCTTACCTTGATACCTGTATATACTCACCTTTCTACTGAGACCTAGCATTCTTACCTTGATGCTTGTGTATGCTCTCCTTGCTACTGAGACCTAGCATTCTTACATTGATGCTTGTGTATGCTCTCCTTGCTACTGAGACCTAGCATACTTACCTTGATACCTGTGTATACTCACCTTGCTACTGAGACCTAGTATTCTTATCTTGATACCTGTATATACTCACCTTGCTACTGAGAACTAGCATTCTTACCTTGATGCTTGTGTATGCTCACCTTGCTACTGAGACCTAGCATTCTTACCTTGATACTTGTGTATGCTCACCTTGCTACTGAGACCTAACATTCTTACCTTGATACCTGTATATACTCACCTTGCTACTGAGACCTAGCATTCTTACCTTGATGCTTGTGTATGCTCTCCTTGCTACTGAGAACTAGCATTCTTACCTTGATACCTGTGTATACTCCCCTTGCTACTGAGACCAAGCATACTTACCTTGATACCTGTGTATGCTTACCGTGCTCCTGAGACCAAGCATACTTACCTTGATACCTGTCTATGGTCACATTGCTCCTGAGACCAAGCATACTTACCTTGTCCCTGTGTATACTCACCTTGCTACTGAGACCAAGCATACTTACCTTGATACCTGTGTGTGCTCACTGTGCTCCTCAGACCAAGCATACTTACCTTGATACCTGTGTATAATCACTTTGCTCCTGAGACCAAGCATAGTTACCTTGATACCTGTGTATGCTCACCTTGCTCCTGAGACCAAGCATACTTACCTTGATACCTGTGTATGCTTACCTTGCTCCTGAGACCAAGCATACTTACCTTGATACCTGTGTATACTCACCGTGCTCCTCAGACCAAGCATACTTACCTTGTACCTGTGTATACTCACCTTGCTCCTGAAACCATGCATACTTACCTTGATACTTGTGTATGCTTACCATGCTCCTGAGACCAAGCATACTTACCTTGATACCTGTGTATACTCACCATGCTCCTCAGACCAAGCATACTTACCTTGTACCTGTGTATACTCACCTTGCTCCTGAAACCATGCATACTTACCTTGATACTTGTGTATGCTTACCGTGCTCCTGAGACCAAGCATACTTACCTTGATACCTGTGTATGCTCACCATGCTCCTCAGACCAAGCATACTTATCTTGATACCTGTGTATACTCACCTTGCTCCTGAGACCAATCATATTTACCTTGATACCTGTGTATACTCACCTTGCTCCTGAAACCAAGCATACTTACCTTGATACCTGTGTATACTCACCTTGCTCCTGAAACCAAGCATACTTACCTTGATACCTGTGTATGCTCACCTTGCTCCTGAGACCAAGCATAATTACTTTGATACCTGTGTATGCTTACTGTGCTCCTGAGACCAAGCATACTTACCTTAATACCTGTGTATGCTTACCGTGCTCCTGAGACCAACCATACTTACCTTGATACCTGTGTATGCTCACCATGCTCCTCAGACCAAGCATACTTACCTTGATACCTGTGTACACTCACCTTGCTCCTGAGACAAAGCATACTTACCTTGATACCTGTGTATGCTTACCGTGCTCCTCAGACCAAGCATACTTACCTTGATACCTGTGTACACTCACCTTGCTCCTGAGACAAAGCATACTTACCTTGATACCTGGATCCTGAAAGTCAAGCAGAATAACCTGATATTGGTGTATGCCCAACCTGTTCCTTAAGCTGTACCCACCTAAATATCCCGTGACCGTCTCACCAACAGTACCCGCTGGGTATCCTGTGACTGCTGAGACACCTGTGTCTACCATACTAGTGTCAGCCTCCTTCAGATCAGCTGTGCCTGCGGTACCTAATAACCCTACTCTCACCTTTTGACTACCCTAATCAAACACTAATATATTATGGACTTTGTTTCTGCAAAAAGACTCTTAGTGATTTGCATAAGGTCTCTTCTGTGATCTTCAACCTGCACTTCCTATTGTTCCTTTTTATTTATCCCAGTAAAGCTTTTATGAAAGACTTTCCTTGTCTTGTGTATCTGTTCCTGCATAACAACATAACCCTCACATGCCATGAATTATAAATATAATAATGGCAAATTGTGAATTGTTATTGTTTAAAAAGATAGATAATCCCTTTATTACCCATTCCCCAGTTTTGCTATAACCAACACAGTTATATTAATATACTTTTTACCTCTGTGATTACCTTGTATCTAAGCCTTTGCGGACTGCCCCCTTATTTCAGTTCTTTTGACAGACTTACATTTTAGCAAATCAGTGCTGACTCCTAATTAACTCCACGGGAGTGAGCACAATGTTATCTATATGGCACACATGAACTAACACTGTCTAGCTGTGAAAAACTGTTAAACTGCACTGAGATAAGAGGCGGCTTTCAAGGGCTTAGAAATTAGCATATGAACTCACCCAGGTTTAGCTTTCAACAAAGAATACCAAAGGAACAAAGCAAATTTGATGATAAAAGTAAATTGGAAAGTTGTTTAAAATTGCACGCCCTATCTGAATCATGAACGTTGAATTTTGACTAGACTGTCCCTTTAATAAAAGAAGAATCTGTGTACTAAGATGTTTATATTGGAAATTCTTGCTCTAATAATGGGTAAAAAGAAGTACGATTTAAACTTTGATTCCTGTCATATAAATAAATGGTTTATTTCAGTTCTTTCATAAAGACTTTTTTTTCCTCAATCACAGTGTACACGTATTTCCTGGTTTTCTCCTGTCTGTGTGTTGTTTTTTTCTCTCGCTTCCCCCTTTTTACAATGCTGCCTTATCTCTGCACACTGTGTAAAAGTCTTATCAGCAAGTCAGGTGAGGTGGCGTCACTGCTGCATCACCAGTCCAAATAAAACACGAATGAAATAAGTATATGTACAAAGGGCTGCCAGTTTCTAGTGCTCAGAGCAGCGAAACAACACCTTACCACAGCATAACAAAGTCACCCTAAAAATCACAGTGATCTACATAATAACTCATTAAAAACAGGAGAAGTGGACCGAGCGCTACACCCAGGGTCTTAAGCTTACTAACTATATAGCCTCCTAGTAGGCTAACAATATAAAAGTTAAAATGGGGAGAGAGTAAGCGCTAAAAAGCTTAAAAGGCTAGTAAAAAGTACATTTTAATACATATAAAAATTTACAAATGGCAATCAGACGCATGGATCCATGTCTGACTTAACAAAAAAATATATAATAAACAAATCTAAAAATATCTAAAAATATCCAATGGAGTATAGCATGTGACGCTGACTTAGTGAGCCAGTGATGAGGAGTTAGAAGGACATGTACATTCAATAATATAAACAACCTAAGTGAGTGATTGAGTGCACACAATAGCTGTCAACAAAGAAAAATAGCATTCACAAAGAAGAAAAATAGCATTCACAAAAAATAGTGTTCACAAAAATTGGCGTACATAAAAAATGTTCAAATGTTCAACCGGTTATATGTAAGTGAATCCAGTCGTGTTTCCTCCAAAGTGACGTGTGGAAATATAACGTGAAGTCAATAATAGTAGAATGTAAACGTTGAGTGGGTCAAATTATTGTGGTTCAGCTGCTAAATTAAAAAATTGTAAATCCGTGAGGTGTATAAAAATAAAAATAAAAATAACTTGTGAAAAAATCCACGTGGAAAACTTGAATTCAAATGATAAACAAAGGTCAAAAATCAAAAGACAAAAATCAAAAGACATAAATATCAAAAGACAAAAATAGAAAATCAGTGATAATATTAAAAAGCCCTAAAGATCTAGTGAAAACAAATCCTTAATTCAGATGTTAAAAATCCTTGGTAAGATCCATAACAAACAAATACATCGATAAAATACCTAAAAGGGAACAAAAGAGAAAAAAATAGTGCAACACTGTATATGATATATAATATAGGTAATTAAAACCAAGCTCACCAGTATGCCAACGCGTTTCGGCCTAGACTAGGCCTTTCTCAAGACTATACTGTATCAGAAAATCTGGGAGCTTTAAGTAGGGTCAGTGTTGAAATGATTGGTGCTGTTTTGGCGCCATTTTTAGAGGCACCTCCCTTTCCTGTTTCACCCATTGCATCTCTGGGATATTTCCTATGTTATGTTTCCTGTTTCACCCATTGCATCTCTGGGATATTTCCTATGTTATGTTTCCTGTTTCACCCATTGCATCTCTGGGATATTTCCTATGTTATGTTTCCTGTTTCACCCATTGCATCTCTGGGATATTTCCTATGTTATGTTTATGTTTTCCCATCTTAAAGGTTAATTGGTTCCTATTATTGCCACAAATTCTAGTATAAATCTAGATTTTCCTATTTATTTGTTTTTTATTTTCATTATTAGGTAATAGTAGCGTTTTGTCAATGTTGTTATTATTATATTCTGTGTTAACTCAGTTAGTTTTCTGGGCGGGTTTCCCCTTTCTTTGGGCTCAAATTGCTTATTTATTTACATGGACTGATTCTCATTTATGAATTGCCCCTGTTGATGTAAAAAACTTAATTTCCAATGCGATCTTATTTTGAAAATTGCTATGACCGGAAGTGGCCTGGTATCGCGGCATCAACTTCCGTTTTCGCTTTTGGGAGACATAGTTTATTCGATTCACCGGTCTCTATCATGTGACCGGAAGTTCTTTGGTCCACCGGTCTGCATCATATGACCGGAAGGTGCAGCATCATATTCCCCATTGACTTATGGGATATGTAGTTCCCTCACTTATTAGGACTACAGATCTTTCTCAGATGTTCGGTATTACCCGATCTTACTATGGCTCATTGTCTCTATGTGTCTATAACATATAATGTCAGAGTCAATGTGCCAATATGTAATAGAATCGGTTACTGGGAATAGTCAATTCTTTGAATAATGTATGTAATTTCTTACGATGCTGATCTGTCACTGCTTATAGTAAAACTGCTTCTAATAAAACTCGCTATATTAATTCTAAGCACATTCTTGGATCCTAATAAAACTCACTTTCTTAATTCTAGGCACATTCTTGGATCCTAATATTGAATAGCTTTACAATTTACTTTTATTTGTTCATACTTTCGTAATGGATAGCCGTTTCACTGCTTCCTTCTAGTTCTTTTGAAAATAAAGCCTATGGGTATTCTCAAGGAGCCATTGAGTCATATATGACCTTGATAAAGTATAGACCTGCAATGTTTAGCTAACTTAACATTGTGAGACGTTTATTGCATCCTAATGCTGTATCTCACCGCCGATGGTGGGATGACAAACTGTAATGTCTCAAGAGGGATCAAGGATCTTCCTATCTGTTCACAGTGAAGGTGTAAGCTCAAATCTAATTGGGAGGGTTTCATTACATTTGTATGTGTATATAAAGGACTTTAGGTGACCATTAACCAGAAATCAGCTGGTGTAAGATCAGACGTAAATACACTCAAAGTGATGGCTTCTGTTTGACTTTGGGGCAGACGTGGGGTAGAGGATACAAGATACAAAATCTTCAAATTATGATATTTCATTTCACACATTAAGTAGTCCTACATTGGATTGTTATGTATAGACCAGTGTATGAATACAGGGTTTTTTCTTTTCTATGATACTTTTTTAGTTCAATATGACAATTTTAAAGTTGTCATACTGAATGTGTTCAGTTTGACAAAGCTGGGTGTATTCAATACGACATTGTCGCAATTCTTTAGG
This sequence comes from Bombina bombina, assembly GCF_027579735.1. NCBI lineage: Eukaryota > Metazoa > Chordata > Amphibia > Anura > Bombinatoridae > Bombina > Bombina bombina. The sequence continues at coordinate 506,465,764 of NC_069505.1, forward strand.
TCTATTATTCCCGTGTATGGATCTGTTGCCAGGTGTTAATTACTTGACAAAGCTGGGTGTATTCAATACGACATTGTCGCAATTCTTTAGGTCTATTATTCCCGTGTATGGATCTGTTGCCAGGTGTTAATTACTTGTATATTTACTCATTGGTGCTGATGTATCTTTGTGACCAAATTGTCCTATGCCTGATGTTATGTTTCTCTCTCTGATATGATTTTGTTCTTTAATGAGCGACTAACATTTTGTAATACAGAACAAGTATTATGCCCACTCTAAATTTTTACATTTCCCTTGGTTTTTATAGGAAACCCCATTTTAACTTTTATATTGTTAGCCTACTAGGAGGCTATATAGTTAGTAAGCTTAAGGCCCTGGGTGTAGCGCTCGGTCCACTTCTCCTGTTCTTATAGATTGGTCTTTCCTAGTAGGTCCCGAGCAGCCACACACCAAGACCCCTGATATTAGTGCAGCATTCTACAAAGTACTGCACAGGAATTTCCCAATTATAGGCTATAGCCCGTCTTATTCCCATACACCAATATGGATCTGTTGTCAACACTCAGAAGGGATATTACCCTAAGTATAACCACACCGTTAGATGATCATGACAATGATCCAGACAGATTAGACATCCAATCTATTTTCAGAAACTTAGAAAAACTTCTTATTTCTGAAGTTAAGTATAAAGCCGAAATCTCATTTCTAAACAAATGTTTAGAACTGGACATCATTCCTAAAGGCTTGATTATTAGAAAAGAGTGTTCATTTCAGTTAGCTGATCCAGATTTTGCAGAACAATGGATGAATATCCTATTGGAAACTTCAAGACAACTAATGAGACTCATCATCGAATTTAAGTCATCCCTAATCTTAAAACTAGATGATGAGATTAAAGATGATGAGGTACTACTAACTAATCTGGACAGCACAGAACCAGAATCTAAAGAAATAACCGAAAGAAGAGAAACTCTAATAAAACAAGTCACGAAAACAAGAGAGGACGTAATCCAGAAAAAGATGAAGAAACTAAATAGAGAATTGGATGCCAAAAAATCGGTAGATATGGACAACACACGAGAGACCGACCCACCGTATGAGGAAAGGGGGAACTGTCCGCAAGACACAACAGAACAAGACAGTGAAGAGAGAACGGAAGATTTAAGAGACAACTGGACAGAGGTGAACTATAGAAAAAAGAAAAAACAGGGATACCATTCCAAAACAGGGAATGAGAGTTATGGAAGACGAAGACCGTACTTCCGGTCCCCTGTCAGGCCAAACAACAGCTACTATTCTCACACAAGAGATTCTCCATACAACAGAAGCTATGTGTATAATGCACACCGGGAGGACCAACAATACCCGAGAGATTATAACAACTACAACTACCCCGAAAGGAGACCACACTATGACAACAGAAGAAACCAGGACCAAACAAATTGGGAACATGAACCCAGGTTTGGAAATACCAGGCCATACTATGGCCACTTCCGTCCACAAACTCATTATCACAGACGGCAGCACCATTATCGTGATGATAGAAGATCACCGTTTCCACTAGGGGACAACTATGGAAAGAGTCCATTCTTCATGGACCAAAGGAAAAATCATTCGAGGTTTGATGAGAGACCTTATGCCCATACAGGCCATAGAGAACACAATGATTACATGTATAACGGACACAGAAAACAAAGTTGGAAAGACGACCCTCCCTACAACCAAAATATATCCAAAGAATCACAATGGAGGAACAACCAGCAATACTCCAATGTGAAGGTGGGCCAACAAAAACACACCCCACAACAACATAGGAGTGTTACAATACAAGAAAAAGGCCAAAAAACAGGCAAGGTTTTTTTAGGGGAAAGCCCCCTTCCACCAAGGGAAAAAGAGAAAAACAAATCAACATTAAAGAGAAAGAACCTGGACATGGAAGAACAATCCTGTTCCGTAAACAAAAAAAGACCTCTAGAGGGTCCAGAGGGGGCAGCAGGTCAAGGAAACAGAAGCCTGAACAGATCATAACACGAAGCCCAAAGAGTAGCGACCCCAGAAGTGTTGATACTGTCAAAACGACGAAAGGACTGTTTAACTTAAGCTCCACAGTTCTGACAGAAAAAGAGAAAGAGGTACTCTCATATGGACTGAGCTTTGCTCCATCTAAGAAAATGGACAAGTTTCAAACTTTCATAAGCGCAAAGGAGCTGGTAAGGAAATTAACCCTAAAAAGGCATTTCCTAAAATCTCCCATTGATACTTATCAAACACCTCTAAGTAGCAATATAGATAACAGATTTACGCATACTGATCTGAAGGCGAAGTCTTCATTCTACCCTATAACCAGCAAAGGGAGTCACATCGAGACATTCGAAATGAATATCTGTCAAGACATCAGGAACCTGAATTTATCCAAATGTAATAAAATCAGGCATAATCTGACAAGATCACAATTGGAGACAATTAAAAGCCTAGAAAAGAATCATAAACTGACTATAAAACCAGCCGGCAAAGGAGGTGGAATTGTTATTATGGACAAGGTAAAGTATGAGGACGAATGTCTGAGGATTCTAAATGACACCAATACCTACCAAAAGCTCTGCAGCAACCCAGTAGTTAGGTTCAAGAAAGAGCTAGATGCCCTCCTCGGAACAGCTAAAACTGAAGGGATACTCAGTGAAAGGGAATATAATTACATAAGAATACCATACCCAAAAACACCCGTATTTTATCAACTACCAAAAGTCCATAAATCCTTAAACGATCCACCAGGAAGGCCCATTATATCTGGGATAGGATCTTTGACAAGCAACTTATCTGAATACGTGGATAAGATGTTACAGAAATATGTAATATCATTACCATCACATCTCAGAGACTCCACACAAATTCTGTCACTGCTAAATTCAATGACCTGGAAGAACAACTATATAATGGCCACATGTGACGTTACGTCACTTTATACAAGTATCCCACATGACCTAGTGATTGAAGCAGTAAACTCATTCCTACTAAAGGATGAGGAAATACCAGAAGAACAGAGGATATTCATTTTGGACTGTATTAAATATATCTTGAATCACAACTATTTCTGTAACAATAATCAGTTTTACAGGCAATTGTGCGGCACAGCAATGGGGACCAGGTTCGCGCCAAGCTACGCCAATCTCTACATGGGCCTATGGGAAAACATCTTCTGGGACTCATGTCCAGCTGGCGCGGACCTGGTCCTATATTCAAGATATATAGATGACATCTTTTTGATTTGGAGTGGAACATTGGAAGATCTGCTACATACTATCAATGTAATGAACCACAATGAAAAGAATCTTAAGTTTACATACCAATACAGCCAAGAGAAACTGGACTTTCTGGATCTGAGAATTGAAGTGAAAGATGGGAAGCTCGAGACGTCAACCTTCTTCAAGGAGGTTGACTGTAACAACTATATCCATAACACAAGCTGCCATCATCCCACCTGGAAGTCAAATATACCCAAGGGCCAATTCTTGAGGGTCAAGAAAAATTGTTCTACTATAGAACAATGGACTGCACAGGCTGACATACTGAAACAACGTTTCTTGGAAAGAGAGTATGACAATAAGTCGTTGGATGATAAAATCGAAGAAGTCAGTAAGATCAAGAGAGAGAACCTCCTGAGTTATAAAAACAAACCAAGAAAAACCTGGGATGATGAAACAATCGACGTACCTATGATATCCGAGTACTGTGAGAACAGATCCATCCTGGAAAAGATTATTAAGAAACATTGGGCGATACTCAAAGATGATGACGTGATTGGGGAAAGGCTGAATCCACATCCGAGATTCATTTATAGGAGAACTAGGAACCTGAAAACGATGATAGCTCCTAGTATACCTAGGAAAGGAAATAATAACGACACGACCAATCACCAAGGAAAAAGCATTAAAGGCTTCTACCCATGTCCAAGCTGTAAAGCTTGTAAGAACGGACGAAAAACGGATACTTTCTCATCACATCAGAGAAACGAGAAACATAGGATCAAAGAGTTGATCAGATGTAGCGACAAAAATGTGATCTATCTAGTTTCCTGCTCCTGCGGATTACAATATATAGGGCAGACATCAAGGGCCCTCAAAGATAGGATCAGGGAACACATCCTATGCATAGAGAAAGGCAGAATAGATACCCCACTCTACAAGCATTTTGCAACTACCCACAAGGGGAATCTGAAAGATTTTAGTTATTTTGGGATACAGAAGGTAAAAAAAGACTGGAGAGGAGGGAACCATGAGCAAAAACTACTATTCAATGAGTCAAGATGGATATTTATGATGGACTGTCTATACCCTAGAGGTTTAAATCAGAAAGAAGACCTTGCACACCTGATCTCCATTAAATGACATCTATTAAATAACAACCACCATCCATCTCCGAGTGCTCAAATATGATATGACCTAAGTTAGAGAGATAGGATCCCAACATGCGACCGCTAAGTTGGTTACCCCACACAGTATCCCAACTAAATATTTACCTCCGCTTTCATCACTATTTTCTATGTACTTATAAAGGGAGATCGAATACATGAAAGCTATAAACTAGAGTGGAAGTGAAAATCGAAAATACTAACCCTCTCCGTTTCCTATAAAAACCAAGGGAAATGTAAAAATTTAGAGTGGGCATAATACTTGTTCTGTATTACAAAATGTTAGTCGCTCATTAAAGAACAAAATCATATCAGAGAGAGAAACATAACATCAGGCATAGGACAATTTGGTCACAAAGATACGTCAGCACCAATGAGTAAATATACAAGCATAAGTACATTTGTCAAGTAATTAACACCTGGCAACAGATCCATACACGGGAATAATAGACCTAAAGAATTGCGACAATGTCGTATTGAATACACCCAGCTTTGTCAAACTGAACACATTCAGTATGACAACTTTAAAATTGTCATATTGAACTAAAAAAGTATCATAGAAAAGAAAAAACCCTGTATTCATACACTGGTCTATACATAACAATCCAATGTAGGACTACTTAATGTGTGAAATGAAATATCATAATTTGAAGATTTTGTATCTTGTATCCTCTACCCCACGTCTGCCCCAAAGTCAAACAGAAGCCATCACTTTGAGTGTATTTACGTCTGATCTTACACCAGCTGATTTCTGGTTAATGGTCACGTAAAGTCCTTTATATACACATACAAATGTAATGAAACCCTCCCAATTAGATTTGAGCTTACACCTTCACTGTGAACAGATAGGAAGATCCTTGATCCCTCTTGAGACATTACAGTTTGTCATCCCACCATCGGCGGTGAGATACAGCAATAGGATGCAATAAACGTCTCACAATGTTAAGTTAGCTAAACATTGCAGGTCTATACTTTATCAAGGTCATATATGACTCAATGGCTCCTTGAGAATACCCATAGGCTTTATTTTCAAAAGAACTAGAAGGAAGCAGTGAAACGGCTATCCATTACGAAAGTATGAACAAATAAAAGTAAATTGTAAAGCTATTCAATATTAGGATCCAAGAATGTGCCTAGAATTAAGAAAGTGAGTTTTATTAGGATCCAAGAATGTGCTTAGAATTAATATAGCGAGTTTTATTAGAAGCAGTTTTACTATAAGCAGTGACAGATCAGCATTGTAAGAAATTACATACATTATTCAAAGAATTGACTATTCCCAGTAACCGATTCTATTACATATTGGCACATTGAATCTGACATTATAAATTATAGACACATAGAGACAATGAGCCATAGTAAGATCGGGTAATACCGAACATCTGAGAAAGATCTGTAGTCCTAATAAGTGAGGGAACTACATATCCCATAAGTCAATGGGGAATATGATGCTGCACCTTCCGGTCATATGATGCAGACCGGTGGACCAAAGAACTTCCGGTCACATGATAGAGATCGGTGAATCGAATAAACTATGTCTCCCAAAAGCTAAAACGGAAGTTGATGCCGCGATACCAGGCCACTTCCGGTCATAGCAATTTTCAAAATAAGATCGCATTGGAAATTAAGTTTTTGACATCAACAGGGGCAATTCATAAATGAGAATCAGTCCATGTAAATAAATAAGCAATTTGAGCCCAAAGAAAGGGGAAACCCGCCCAGAAAACTAACTGAGTTAACACAGAATATAATAATAACAACATTGACAAAACGCTACTATTACCTAATAATGAAAATAAAAAACAAATAAATAGGAAAATCTAGATTTATACTAGAATTTGTGGCAATAATAGGAACCAATTAACCTTTAAGATGGGAAAACATAAACATAACATAGGAAATATCCCAGAGATGCAATGGGTGAAACAGGAAACATAACATAGGAAATATCCCAGAGATGCAATGGGTGAAACAGGAAACATAACATAGGAAATATCCCAGAGATGCAATGGGTGAAACAGGAAACATAACATAGGAAATATCCCAGAGATGCAATGGGTGAAACAGGAAAGGGAGGTGCCTCTAAAAATGGCGCCAAAACAGCACCAATCATTTCAACACTGACCCTACTTAAAGCTCCCAGATTTTCTGATACAGTATAGTCTTGAGAAAGGCCTAGTCTAGGCCGAAACGCGTTGGCATACTGGTGAGCTTGGTTTTAATTACCTATATTATATATCATATACAGTGTTGCACTATTTTTTTCTCTTTTGTTCCCTTTTAGGTATTTTATCGATGTATTTGTTTGTTATGGATCTTACCAAGGATTTTTAACATCTGAATTAAGGATTTGTTTTCACTAGATCTTTAGTGCTTTTTAATATTATCACTGATTTTCTATTTTTGTCTTTTGATATTTTTGTCTTTTGATTTTTGTCTTTTGATTTTTGACCTTTGTTTATCATTTGAATTCAAGTTTTCCACGTGGATTTTTTCACAAGTTATTTTTATTTTTATTTTTATACACCTCACAGATTTACAATTTTTTAATTTAGCAGCTGAACCACAATAATATGACCCACTCAACGTTTACATTCTACTATTATTGACTTCACGTTATATTTCCACACGTCACTTTGGAGGAAACACTACTGGATTCACTTACATATAACCGGTTGAACATTTGAACATTTTTTATGTACGCCAATTTTTGTGAACACTATTTTTTGTGAATGCTATTTTTCTTCTTTGTGAATGCTATTTTTCTTTGTTGACAGCTATTGTGTGCACTCAATCACTCACTTAGGTTGTTTATATTATTGAATGTACATGTCCTTCTAACTCCTCATCACTGGCTCACTAAGTCAGCGTCACATGCTATACTCCATTGGATTTTTTTAGATATTTTTAGATTTGTTTATTATATATTTTTTTGTTAAGTCAGACATGGATCCATGCGTCTGATTGCCATTCGTAAATTTTTATATGTATTAAAATGTACTTTTCACTAGCCTTTTAAGCTTTTTAGCGCTTACTCTCTCCCCATTTTAATAACTCATTAAAGGCACAGGGTCCGATCTATTATGCCCTGAATGCTGCTATGTGCAACTGTTTCCGTGCGAATCAGCGGTCTTAAGAACGCTGCTCCTTAACTCGTCTGCTACCTCTGAGGCGGCGGACAGCAATCCGCCCAATCGCATATGATTGGGTTGATTGACACCCCCTGCTAGCGGTCGATTGGCCGCAAATCTGCAGGTGGCGGCATTGCACAAGCATTTCACAAGGAATGCTTGAGCTGTCGGCATATATTGATGTCTGGCGGACATGATCGCTACAGCGGATCATGTTCACCAGACACATAATAAACCGGCCCCACAGTGTAAAGTACTTTCCCTTTAATGTGTTTCCAGTGAATTGTTATACCAGTATAAAATGTATAAGAAATTTATGTTTGGTTTTGTATATTAAATAGCCACTTCTGTTGTTTGAAACCACAAAGGGGCAACTGAGAGTTGTTACCTCATAAAAAAAAAAAAAAAAATGCTCTAATGTCGTAAAGTATTTTTTCTTTCTAATGGTTGTGAGAGTCCACAAGACCTTACTCTTGAGGCAAAGACACCATACACCAGAGCTTTAAAGGGATAGAAAAGTCAAAATTAAACCTGCATGGTTCAGATAGAGAATATCATTTTAAGACACTTTTAAATTCACTTCTATTTTCAAATATGCTTCGTTCTCTTGGTAACCCTTGTTGAAAAAGAATATGCACATATCCTATACTAGCTGCTGATTGCTGCCTGCGCACATTTGTCTCTTGTGATTGGCTAACAAGTTGTGTTCAGCTAGCTGCCAGTAGTGCAATGATGTTTCTTCAGCAAAGGATACTAAGAGAATGAGGCAAATTTGATTATAAATGGAAAATCCAAATGATGATAGAAAATGTTGAGGTTTTCTGTCCCTTCAAGTAACCCTATTATTTCCCCTTCCCTCCAAGTAGTTCTTTGCCTTGTCAAGGAGAGAGCAAGGATAGAGGTGTTAATTAATGTTAAAATAATGATGGCCACAAGTATGTAGTCTCCCAACAAGGCCCTACTCTGTCAGTTACAGCACAGGTCAGATCTTCACTGCGAGTTGGATTCTTAATTTGATGCTGTGCAGTGGAGAGGTCTAGAGGTTCAGTAAGTACCTAAGCCCATAGACCACTAGGATGGGTACATAGTAAGTGCCTTTGGCCTTCCACACCCCTCACAAGAGCAACATTTTTTATTTTCAGGATTTTTTTTCAGTTAGAAGGTTTGTGCTCAAGGGGGGATGAAGTAGGTTTTTTTGCCCACTTTACTTGGTCATAGGTCTGGGGTCCCTCTGTGTTACTAGGGGGTCTGATATTGGTTAAGGCCCTATCTTTACCTTTAGCAGTCACACATACAGAGACACTACTCTGGTTTCCTCGCAGTCATGGCTGGAAGGTCATTGTGGACAAAGGTTCTCTCACGCCTCAAACTAGAGTGTGTTTTTTGGGAGTTATTAGCGACTCTGTAGCAATGGAGATTTTTCTTACAGACCGACGCAAACTCAAGCTTCAGTCAGCTTTTCAGAAACTTCAGTCACTTGTCTACCCTTCTGTAGCTCAGTGCATAAAGGTCGTGGGTCTCATTGTAGCACCGTCAGATGCCATGCCATTTGCACGGTTTCATCTACAACCTTTCCAGCTTTGCATGCTGAGTCAGTGGAATGGAGATCACTCCAACCTGTCTCAGATGATTTAGATCCTGCCACCAGAAAATCTCTCTCTTAGTGGACGTCTTCCGGCCCGTGTCTTGGGGAATGCGTTTTTATTGTCCAACATGAGTGATAATTACAACGTATGCCAGCTTATCAGGATGGGGAGAGGTTTGGGGTCATCTGAGAGCTCAGGGTGTTTGGTTTCTTCAGAAAGCAACATTACCTATCAATGTCCTGGAGCTCAGAGCAATCTTCAATGCTTAACAGGAGTGGCCCCTGCTTTGCTCAGTCCCATTTCTCTGTTTTCAATCAGACAACATAACTACGGTGGTGCACATAAATCATCAGGGGGTACTCTAAGTTTCCTAGCAATGCAGGAGGTATCTCAAATTCTGAACTGGGCAGAGGTACATCAATGCACCATCTCAGCCATTCACATTCCAGGGGTAGACAACTGGGGCAGATTATCTGAGTCACCAGGTGCTACAATCAGGGGAATGGTTTCTCAATCAGGAGGTATTCGATCAGTTTATCAGTCATTGGGGGCTTTCTTAGAGAGGCTTCTCTGATTCTATTCTTTACACTTTAACAAACCGGTAACAAGAAAAATGTACCATAAGGTGTGGAAGGTATATCTTTCTTGGTGTTCTGATAGGAGTTATTCTTGGCATTCTGTGAGCATTCCCTGTATTTTTCAGTTTCTTCAGGAAGGTCTTGTTAAGGGCTTGTTGGCCAGTTCTATCAGGAGCCAGATTTTTGCACTTTCTGTTTTACTTCACAGAAGGTTAGACCGTATTCCGGATATTCAGTTCTTTGTTCAGGCTCTGGTTAGAATCAGACCTGTAAATATCCTTTTACCCATTTACTGGTTGAGCGGTCTGACTGCAGTGTATTCAGTCAGAACATAACGGCTGTGGAGCCATTGTGTTACATATCTAAGGATCTTCCCAACATGTTTAAGTTTGGCAGAGCTTTCTCCTGTTGGACACAATCAGAACTGCTGGGAGCCCACTACCAATAAGTCTTTTTGATGCTAACTAGCATCTGTATAATTAAGAATAGTATCCATAACAGAGCCGCTATTTCTTCATGGGCCACCGGGAAGCCAAAGATTACGGAGGACGCCAACACTCCAGTGTGGAGTAAGTTTCGATCCAACAACAGAGTCTTGAGAACCGGTAATACGCTTGATGCCTAAACCGGTAAGAACCTGGTTTCTTTTACACGTCATTACAGACACCAAGAAAAAAAATTACAATAATTTAAGTTCTGGATAGTTGTCATATGAAACATTTGATTATACAAAATAGCATAACATTATACAGAAAGACCCACTCTAAATTTTATCGTATTAGGATTTATAAAGGCTTTTTCACAGGAGGAGCATGGTAGTAACCCCTATGAAACATTTTTTACCTATATATTTTTATTCACTTATATGCATGGGAGCAAAAAAGCTTTTCTGAGATACCAGTATCTTTTTATTATTTGAGTTTGTATTTTATAACGATCATTTTGAGTAAATCATTCATTTTAACACACATTGGGCTAGATTACAAGTGACGTGCAAACGGTTTTGTGCTAACGTAATTGCGTTTTTGCGAGCCATTTTCAGTTCGCTGATATTACAAGAAAAACGACATTGCGAGTTTACGTCCTTTACGCTTCAATCATTTCTGCGATCTCAGAGCTGTGGTTAACTGTTTTCCGAAACTAAAAACTTGCACAAAACACTTCAAAAATTCATCCCAAAGTACAGTTACAAAAATTTCATAAAAATATTGCACAGTTATAATATATATATAAAATATGTGTTTGTTTATATATGTGTACATATATATTAATGTATTTATATGTGTATTTATTTAGTCATATATACACACATAAAAACATTAATATATATGTACACATATATAAAAAAAAAATATATATATATATATATATATATATATATATATAAGTGCATTATAGCCCTTTGTCGTTAAGCAGATAAAATCTTTATTAAATATGAATATTGCATAAATATGTTTTAACTATGTATTTACTGTAAATATTTCACATTTACTAATGCGAATATGCTATGTTGTATGCGTGATGGGTGTTTTTGTTTTTCAACAAATTTTTTTTCTCCATTGACTTCTATGGAGAATGCGAAAAGGCGATGGAGTTTGCGTGATCTTGTGTGTTAGGTTTTTGAAACTTTTTTTTCTCCATTGATCTCTATGGGGGAATACATGCATGCGCACGTTGAAAATTGAGTTAGTTTTTTCACGCTATTCTGGTTAACGCTATCGCAAACTAAGTTTTTTTGGAACATAAAACCCAAGCAGAGTTTTTGCTAATGCAAAAAATAATATACTGCACCACTTTTAATCTAATACATTGCGTTTTTTTATGTTATTTATTATTTTTTTACATAAACCAGCTATTTATTTTGCGCTCTTCTCAGAGTGTAATTGTGTTTGTCATTTTATTACAAAGTGGGAGTATTTGTAACATAGAGGTTGCAGCATTGCTTTATATATTCTTTGGTATAAATAACACATTGTTTTCTCTTGTTCTTCATAGAATCAGACCTGTAATCAGGCCGGTTTCTCCTCCATATAGTCTTAATTTGTTCCTTAGAGTCTTACAATTTCCTCCGTTTGAACCAATACATTCCTTCAACATCAACGTTGCTATCTTGGAAAGTCCTGTTCTTGTTGGCAATTTCTTTAACTTGAAGGGTTTCAGAGTTATCGGCTTTGTTCCTTCTTTATGTCCTAAACCTCAGTCTTCTAAGGAAAGACTACTGCATAATTTGGATGTGGTCAGGTCATTGGATTTTTATTTACATGCTACGAAGAATTTTCATCAGCCTCAAAGCTTGTTTGTTCTGTATTCAGAAAAGCACGCGGGACAGAAGGCTATTTTTGTGTCTTAGGGGCCGATTTATGAATGTGCGGGCTGACATAATCCACTGTAGCGTATCATGTCCGCCCCACATCGATAAATGCCGACAGCATACGCTGTCGGCATTTACCATTACACCAGCAGTTCTAGTGGAATGCTTGTGCAATGCCACCCCCTGCACATTTGTGGCCAATCGGCTGCCAGCAGGGGGTGTCAATCATCCTGATCGTATCGATTGCTGTCCGCCGCCTCAGAGGTGGCGGACGAGTTAAGGAGCAGCGGTCTAAGGACCGCTGCTTCTTAACTCTTGTTTCCGGCGAGCCTGAAGGCCCCTATGTTTTTTTGGTTGAGGAGTTTGATTCACAAAGCTTACTTGGAGGTGGTTCAGCAACCGCTTTCCAGAATTACGACTCATTCTACGCGTTCTGTCTCTACTTCGTGGGCCATCAAAATGAGACTTTGATAGAGCAGATATGCAAGGCAACATGGACTTCTTTGCATACTTTCACTAAATTTTATCATTTTGATGTTTTCGCCTCTGAGGAGGCAGCTTTTGGAAGGAAGGTCCTTCAGATGGTGGTTTCTGGTAAATAGGTGCCTGCCTTGTTTGTCTTTTGTTCCACCCATTTTCGTGGACTTCTCAGCTTGGGTATTAGTTCCAAAGAATAAAGTCTTGTGGACTCTCACAACCATTAGAAAGAAATTTATTCTTGCCTTAAAATTTCTTTCTTTCATGGTTGTGAGAGTCCATGAACCCGCCCATTTTTGTTTGGTGACAGCAGTTTTAGTTTGCACCTTTTCCCCTGCTATCCTTTTTTCTTCCTATCCTTGGCTATACTCACTACTGGGAGGGAAGGGAAAGTAGGAGAGATACTTAAAGCTCTGGTGAAGGGTGTATTTGCCTCCTCCTGGTGGCCAGGTGATGTAATTCCCAAGAGTAATGTCTCGTGGACTCTCCCAACCAAGAAATAAATTAATTTATTAGGTAAGAATAAATTATTTTATTGTTGCATTATTTCTTGTATTTAAAGGGACAGGTACCACTTAGGTAGGCTCAGGAACAGTAATGCGCTACTGGGTGTTAGATTATGATTGGTGGCTGTACATATATGCCTCTTGTCATTGGCTTACACAATGTATTCAGCTAGCTCCCACTAATGCATTGCTGCTGCTGAGCCTACCTAGGTATGTTTTTTATAAAGGATAATAAGAGAATGAAGCAAATTTCCTAATAGAAGTAAATTGGAAAACAGTTTAAAACAGCTTGCTCTATCTGAATCATGGAAGTTTAATTTTGACGAGAGAGATATTACAAGTGGCGAGCTAACGTTAGCACGCACAATATAAGAATATCGCAGACGTGTTAATTTGTTCTCGTATGACAAGTTGAAAGTAAACGTGAATGCGAGAGCACAATCGCATTTTACACTTGTCGGGTTAACACGACTGAAGAGCTCGCGTAAAGGCTAGTGCGTTACAAAAAACGTTGCACCAAACACAACATAAATACATTTAAAATTACAGTTACACTCATCTTAACACTATCTGATACAAATTATTCATATAAATATTAATAAAAAATATTTATTAGGGTTCAAAGGTATATTGTATATGGCCATGTATTTGACTGCAAAGGGCTATTTTATATATATATATGTCAAAATAATAATTTCATAATAATGTTTTACTGTGTATTTACTGTAAATATTTAAGGCTACATTACAAATGGAGCACTATTTATTTTTCCCGCTTGCGCACTAACTATGCTCGACTTCGGCTTTTTGCACACGTCAGATACTACGTATTACAAATTGGGAAAAAGATTTTTCTTGCGCGCTAACCCAACAAAAAGCCAAAGTTACAATATCCCCCATAGACTTCAACTAATACCCTACTCGCACGCAAACCAGATCACATTTTCTCAAAAGCGCTAACCCGACATGAAAATCTCTTTCAACTTAAATAAACATATTCTTTTATTTATACATCTAATTTTTGTGAACTGCATTTTTGGTAAAACTAAAAAGTTTACTTAAAGGTACATTAACTATACTACTAGTATACTTACTATACTGAAAGTGTCTATTCTTAAAGGGACATGAAACTATTTTTTTCATTCATGATTCAGATAGGGCATGCACTTTTAAACAACTTTCAAATTTACTTATTTTATCTAATTTGCTCCTTGTTCTTGAAAAAAACAAGGGGATATACAGCGCTTCCTGTTAAGCTAATCTTAGATGGGATATCGCTATCAAAGCGTATAGAAATGCAGCAAAAAATGATTTGCGGACAAGATGGATAAGTCACACCTAACAGTCATATAAGTGGGCAACGATGTTGCAAAAATAGGAGACACAGAGAAAGTAGCAAAAAGTACCGTCTTGTGTGATCGAATTCATATCAAAATGGCATATGTGGCATAAAACGACTGTTCGGGTGATGTTCCTTCCTCTCTTCGGGTGATGTTCCTTCCTCACCTCCAACCTATGATGTTGGAGGTGAGGAGACCTAAGTGTAGTGATGCTGTCGTGCTAACCCTGGAGTAGGGTAAAACAAAGCTGGGAGCAGCCACTGGTTATAGGAAACTTCCGTCAAGAAGATCCTTGGGCATGTAGAACTAGAAGACAAGAACACAGCACATCCCTTCTAAGAGTAAACCGTTTTAATGTACCATAAATTAGCGCAGATAAAATAACACTTACAAGATGTAAGGAGATAACAAGTCGTAAAAAGACTCTGTGTGTCCTTAGACCCAAGAAGCACCAGGAGAGGATGGAAATACTGACGGCCCCGGGTACAGCGCATATCACGGACGCGGCTGTTTAAACTCTTCCATCCTCTCCTGGCGCTTCTTGGGTCTAAGAACACACAGAGGGGAATATGTATCAAGCTGTCAACCGCAAATACGTCGGAATTCCGCATCGTAATTGTTGTGAGATTGATCCGACCTATTTATTAAAGCCTACAGACCGGCAAATATTGAAATTTGTGACGTAACATACGATCTGCCAGTCTCAATCCGACGCAGATAGATGCTTACGTCATTACAGATGTTCCGAATACACATTCGGCTCTATCTGACACTTTTCCCCAGTTATCAAACTTTTAACAGGTATGCTCGCGTCTTTTCCGACCCAGCGTACCTGGTTTTCAATCCGTCACCCTGGAGGCCGCGGATACCTTAGAAATCAATGGTAGTCTGAAAGCAGTGAAAGCTTATGTTCGATGCTGCAAGACAAAGAAATATAACCCATTTATTTCTATGGTAGAAAACAAGTAACGTCTACAACTAACACCCTAACATAAACCCCAAGTCTAAACACCCCTAATCTGTCGCCCCGACACCGCCACAACCTAAATAAAATGTATTAACCCCTATTCCGCCACCCCCTGACACTGCCACCACTAAATAAACGTATTAACCCCTAAACCTCTGGCCTCCCACATCACCACCAACTAAACCTATTAACCCCTAAACCGTCAGCCTCCCACATTGCCAAATCTAAATTAAGCTATTAACCCCTAAACCTAACAACCCCCTAACTTTAAATTAAAATTACAACATCCCTATCTTAATATAAATTAAAACTTACCTGTAGAATTAAAATAAACTATTTTAAACTATTAAATAACCTACCCTAACTATTATACTACAATTAAATTAAAATACCAATTAGTAAATAAACTAAATTACATACTCAAATTATTTAAATATACTATTAAACATTATTAAAAGTACTACATTACAGAAAAAAAAAACACTAAGTTACAAAAAAAAACCACTAAATTACGAAAAAATAAAAAACCAAATGATCAAAAATAAAAAATAATTACACCTAATCTAATAGCCCTATCAAAATAAAAAAAAACCCTAGCCTACAATAAACTACCAATGGCCCTTAAATGGGCCTTTTTTGGGGCATTGCCCCAAAGATATCAGCTCTTTTACCTGTAAACAAAAATACAAAAATCCCCCAACAGTAAAACCCACCAACCAACCAACCCCCCCAAATAAAAAACCTATCTAAAATAACCTAAGCTCCCCATTGCCCTGAAAAGGGCATTTGTATGGGCATTGCCCTTAAAAGGGCATTTAGCTCTTTTACATGAGCTAAAAAAAACCTTAAAATAAACCTTAAAAAAAGTAACACTAACCCCCGACTATCCACTTACAGTTCTTGAAGTCCCGCTTGAAGGATCCATCCAGCCGGAGAAGTCCTCATCCAGGCGGCAAGAAGTCTTCATCCGGGCAGCCTCTTCCATCTTCATCCAGCCGGAGAAGTCCTCATCCAGGAGGCAAGAAGTCTTCATCCAGACGGCATCTTCTATCTTCATCCAGCCGGCGCGGAGCGGGTCCATCCTGAAGACATCCAGCACGGAGCATCCTCTTCATACGGTCGCCGCCGTAAACTGGAACTTCAATGCAAGTGACGCCATCCAAGATGGCGTCCCTTGCATTCCTATTGGCTGAAAGATTTCAACCAGCCAAAAGGATTAGAGCTGCTAAAATCCTATTGGCTGTTCCAATCAGCCAATAGGATTGAGCTATCATTCTATTGGCTGTTCCAATCAGCCAATAGAATGAGAGCTCAAATCCTATTGGCTGATTGGAACAACCAATAGAATGAGAGCTGCTCAAATCCTATTGGCTGATTGGAACAAAAGTCCAATGCTCATCGCCCCATACTTGGTGCGTGTCTTTTTTCCGGCTTTTTTCATAAATAAGGAGAGCATATTAAGATCCGCGGCTGCTATGTTAGGCAAGTGTATTGATGCCGGCGAATGCAACATAGTTGACAGCTTGATACATATCCCCCAAAGTCTTTTTACGGGCTTGTTATTTCCTTACATCTTGTAAGTGTTATTTTATCTGCGCTAATTAATGGTACATTAAAACTGTTTACTCTTAGAAGGGATGCGCTGTGTTCTTGTCTTCTGCTTCTTTTTCTTGGTATCCTTTGCTGAAAAGTATATCTAGAGGTAGCCTGAGGCTCCAAATATATGCCTCTTCTCATTGGATTTTAACAATATGTTCCGCTAGCTCCCTCCAAGTAGTGCATTGCTGCTCCTTCAACAAAGGATTCCAAAGAAAAGTTGCTTACAAATATATGTTCTGGTTGCATTCCTCATGGCCTTCTCCACTGCGTTAGTCATGTTTTTGTTAAAGAAACATGAAACCCAAAATGTTTCTTTCATGATTCAGATAGAAATGCTTGCAATTTTAAACAACTTTCCAATTTTTATTATTTAATTTTAATAACTTAATTCTCTTGCTTTCCGTTGTTGAAAAGCATAGACTGCTGTAAGCTAACTTCTGATTGGCGACTGTACATACATGCCTCTTGTCATTGGATTACCAGTGTGTTTAGCTAACTCCCAGTGGTGATGAATTGTTGCTCCTTCAATAATGGATACCAAAAGAATGAAGCAAAGTTGATAATAGAAGTAAATTGGAAAGTTGTTTAAAAATGTATGTTCTATCTGAATCATGAAAGAAAAATTAGGGGCTTGATGTCCCTTTAATAATTACTTTGGGTTATGAATGATTAAACCAAAAATACAAATACAACCCAGTACACAGTCACATACACATATTATATACATAATTACACACATTTTTCATACCACACATACCTGTTGGTTGAATTGGCGCAATGTGGTGTCACCCCTGATGTGTCCGTAACACCATGGTATTATGTCAACCATCAACCATTTTTACTAACCGCACACGCACTCTCACATGCCCACTTTAATTTTAAAAATTAATTAACCTGCTGGCTTTGCACTATAAGCTTTGCACTTCCAGTTGTTTACTGAGTCTGGAGTTTGTTCTGAAGATGCACTCAGTTAATATTTTATTATATAGTTTTTAAACTATTTTAAAAAAAGTTTCTGCCTTTAGCAACCATTTCTTTTTAATTAAAAAAATGCAGAGAGTGGGGCGGAGCTAACCACCATTAAGAGCGGTCACTTAAGATAGGAGCTCCGCTCATAATTCAGACAAAAAAGCCTTTTCCTGCCCATAAAGAGGGCTCTAAATTAATCCACAGATTCCTCAGGGTCCCCTGCAATACGAATTTCAAAGAAGTGATTTTCCAGCCTCCAGTAAGATTTAAAAGACCTTTATTAATCTCTTGCAGGGTCCATCATATAAACAACGTTTCAAACCTATACCAGGTTCTTAATCATGAGACATGATTAAGAACCTGGTATAGGTTTGAAACGTTGTTTATATGATGGACCCTGCAAGAGATTAATAAAGGTCTTTTAAATCTTACTGGAGGCTGGAAAATCACTTCTTTGAAATTTATATTGGGGTCTGGCTAACCCTTTCCTGTGCCCCAGACAGAAAAAGGTGCTGTCTTTCACTACTATTTTCATATCCCCTGCAATACGGTCATTATTAGGAAGGGACCAAATCTACTCTAAGAGGATCTGTTTGTTTCTCCCATCACTATCCAGGAGCTCCGGCTCTAAAGTCTAGCACCTCACGCTTGGCTGGTCAAGATTCTCCCCCTCATACCCGATCGCTCCTGGCCCGGTGAAGTACCTCCTCACCCTGCCCCAGGGAACCAGTAACCCCAAAGACACAGAGACAGCTGCGGGCGGTCTCCTGGACCCATCTGTCACTCCCGACGGACCGTTATTGCGAACCACATACCTGAGGAGGGGAAACCAACACAGACCCGCAATAGCTACAGCGCTGCTGCATTAGAAGAACTGACCACTACGCAGATCGGTACCCGTGCAGAAAGGTCTAGATCTATCGGCTCTGGAGGGCCCAGGTAATTGGCAAGAACAGCCGCCATTTTTGTTTACTTCTCTCTCCTCCACACTGCGCAGCAAAGTTGACAAGTCGCAGACTACAGGGGCACGTAGCATTACCTCACTACAGTGAGATTCCCACATATGCCTATCCTACATGCCTAGTCAGACCTACAGGGCTACCTCCCGGTACAGTAACGGTAGCTACTCACTACCGCTCCTACCAGTTGTCACACATCCCCCAGGACCCACAAAATTTAAACTCCTACCTCTATTAGACGACCCCAAATAATAGCAGGACACTCTCTGGCCGACCACTACCTACATCTACTTACAAGTTGCAGGAGGTTTGGGGAATAAAAAGACTTTCCATACAGATCTCAGTGAGACAGGAGGGCTCTCCTACTACAGGCATTTGGCCTACTTGCTAAACAAACCACAGTTCATGAGATATTTTTGTGTGGCCTGATTCCTACGAATGAAGGAAGGCATTTAGTGAATTATACCCTGAAGAGCAACAGTTTATATTTCAAGCCCCCCAAAAGGGAAGAGAGAAAAGAGAAAAAAGGAGAAAAAAAGGGGGAAATATTTTACTTAAAGCGAAAGAAGCTTCACTTTCCTTTAGAAGGATCTCAAACACTATAATATTTGGCACAGATATGCTAAACCTACTTCTGGGCAGAACATCCACACTTCTACATGGGCCCTCTCCTCCCTTTCCCGCAGCCCTACATTGCCTGCAGGTCATATCCACTCTCCCTCTCCCATCTCGCCTATAGGTGGCACATCCCCAGGAGAGTGGCCACATTTACATATCCTTTGAACACAAGGGCACCGACAACTCTCCATTACTCATCTGACTATTCACTAGACACATAGCCTACTTACTTGAAGCTATCAAATTATTTCAGGATTTCCACACAGTGAGATAATAGTCAAGATGCAAGGCTAGAGGTATAACAGTAGGGGTACCGGTCAGATCCCCCCAGTTTCCATTCCTAATAAGGAAGTTAATTTATCCAGCTGTCTTCTGTTTTCTATACACTCCCTAGCAGGCCGCTGGGTTCACATGATACACTATATTGATAATTATGGCGCACGCTATGAAGAAAAAACAAAAACATCAGGAGAACCCTAAAAGGACTCTGACAGATCACTTTAATAGTAAAAACACTTCTGACCAAGAAGTCTCAGATGATGATTCCAGGGATTCCAATGCCTTCTTCAGCAGAAATACTAAACCTGATAACAATCAACCTTCTTAGACTCCATTAAAGCTCTGTCTGACAAGATGGACACCCACTATACCTCCCTCCGCCAGGAGCTACGGCAATCCGTCAGTGAACTCAAGCGAGATATCTCCTCACTTGGTGAGCGCACTGAAACATTAGAGAGGAAACATAAAGATCTAACTGTAGACCACACCAATCTACTCTCCTATTCTCAGAACCTGGCAGAGCAAATCTCCGATTCAGAGACTAAGCTAGCGAACCTAGAAGATAGATCCCGTAGAAACAACCTGAGAATCAGGGGGATTTCGGAAGATGTTAGCACTGCGGAGCTCATGGAATACCTACACGGACTGTTTAGGGAATTACTCGGATCATCTCCAGCCCAAGAGCTCCTAATAGATAGAGCCCATAGAGCCCTCCGCCCTCGCAACTCAACCTTTGATACTCCAAGGGACGTCATCCTGAGACTGCACTACTACACTACTAAGGAGACAATCTTTAGAACCTCCTTTACCAATAAACCCTTTAAAGAGCCATACCAAAAAAATACAAATTTTTCCAGATCTATCCCCACACACCCTTGCCAAAAGAAGGACTTTTCAACAATTCACACAAGTCCTACGGCAACATAACGTGAAATATAGATGGGGATTTCCTGTGAAGATTTTCTTGCAACATGATGATCGTTCCTACATGATCTCATCACCGGAGCAGGGCCTGAAATTGCTTAATACCCTCGGGCTGTCCTCTTCCTCAGATCTGAATCGTAGGCCCGCAGAAGGCCCCAAATCACTAAACACATCTGCCTTGGAATGGCAGCCACAACACCCAGCTAATACCAAATACCTATACAGGCCAAAAGAAAAACAGAATTTATGTTTACCTGATAAATTACTTTCTCCAACGGTGTGTCCGGTCCACGGCGTCATCCTTACTTGTGGGATATTCTCTTCCCCAACAGGAAATGGCAAAGAGCCCAGCAAAGCTGGTCACATGATCCCTCCTAGGCTCCGCCTACCCCAGTCATTCGACCGACGTTAAGGAGGAATATTTGCATAGGAGAAACCATATGGTACCGTGGTGACTGTAGTTAAAAAAATAAATTATCAGACCTGATTAAAAAACCAGGGCGGGCCGTGGACCGGACACACCGTTGGGGAAAGTAATTTATCAGGTAAACATAAATTCTGTTTTCTCCAACATAGGTGTGTCCGGTCCACGGCGTCATCCTTACTTGTGGGAACCAATACCAAAGCTTTAGGACACGGATGAAGGGAGGGAGCAAATCAGGTCACCTAAATGGAAGGCACCACGGCTTGCAAAACCTTTCTCCCAAAAATAGCCTCAGAAGAAGCAAAAGTATCAAACTTGTAAAATTTGGTAAAAGTGTGCAGTGAAGACCAAGTCGCTGCCCTACATATCTGATCAACAGAAGCCTCGTTCTTGAAGGCCCATGTGGAAGCCACAGCCCTAGTGGAATGAGCTGTGATTCTTTCGGGAGGCTGCCGTCCGGCAGTCTCGTAAGCCAATCTGATGATGCTTTTAATCCAAAAAGAGAGAGAGGTAGAAGTTGCTTTTTGACCTCTCCTTTTACCGGAATAAACAACAAACAAGGAAGATGTTTGTCTAAAATCCTTTGTAGCATCTAAATAGAATTTTAGAGCGCGAACAACATCTAAATTGTGCAACAAACGTTCCTTCTTTGAAACTGGTTTCGGACACAGAGAAGGTACGATAATCTCCTGGTTAATGTTTTTGTTAGAAACAACTTTTGGAAGAAAACCAGGTTTAGTACGTAAAACCACCTTATCTGCATGGAACACCAAATAAGGAGGAGAACACTGCAGAGCAGATAATTCTGAAACTCTTCTGGCAGAAGAAATTGCAACTAAAAACAAAACTTTCCAAGATAATAACTTAATATCAACGGAATGCAAGGGTTCAAACGGAACCCCTTGAAGAACTGAAAGAACTAAATTGAGACTCCAAGGAGGAGTCAAAGGTTTGTAAACAGGCTTAATTCTAACCAGAGCCTGAACAAAGGCTTGAACATCTGGCACAGCAGCCAGTTTTTTGTGAAGTAACACCGACAAGGCAGAAATCTGTCCCTTCAGGGAACTTGCAGATAATCCTGTTTCCAATCCTTCTTGAAGGAAGGATAGAATCCTAGGAATCTTAACCTTGTCCCAAGGGAATCCTTTAGATTCACACCAACAGATATATTTTTTCCAAATTTTGTGGTAAATCTTTCTAGTTACAGGCTTTCTGGCCTGAACAAGAGTATCGATAACAGAATCTGAGAACCCTCGCTTCGATAAAATCAAGCGTTCAATCTCCAAGCAGTCAGCTGGAGTGAAACCAGATTCGGATGTTCGAACGGACCCTGAACAAGAAGGTCTCGTCTCAAAGGTAGCTTCCAAGGTGGAGCCGATGACATATTCACCAGATCTGCATACCAAGTCCTGCGTGGCCACGCAGGAGCTATCAAGATCACCGACGCCCTCTCCTGATTGATCCTGGCTACCAGCCTGGGGATGAGAGGAAACGGCGGGAACACATAGGCTAGTTTGAAGGTCCAAGGTGCTACTAGTGCATCCACTAGAGCCGCCTTGGGATCCCTGGATCTGGACCCGTAGCAAGGAACTTTGAAGTTCTGACGAGAGGCCATCAGATCCATGTCTGGAATGCCCCACAGCTGAGTGACTTGGGCAAAGATTTCCGGATGGAGTTCCCACTCCCCCGGATGCAATGTCTGACGACTCAGAAAATCCGCTTCCCAATTTTCCACTCCTGGGATGTGGATAGCAGACAGGTGGCAGGAGTGAGACTCCGCCCATAGAATGATTTTGGTCACTTCTTCCATCGCTAGGGAACTCCTTGTTCCCCCCTGATGGTTGATGTACGCAACAGTTGTCATGTTGTCTGATTGAAACCGTATGAACTTGGCCCTCGCTAGCTGAGGCCAAGCCTTGAGAGCATTGAATATCGCTCTCAGTTCCAGAATATTTATCGGTAGAAGAGATTCTTCCCGAGACCAAAGACCCTGAGCTTTCAGGGATCCCCAGACCGCGCCCCAGCCCATCAGACTGGCGTCGGTCGTGACAATGACCCACTCTGGTCTGCGGAATGTCATCCCTTGTGACAGGTTGTCCAGGGACAGCCACCAACGGAGTGAGTCTCTGGTCCTCTGATTTACTTGTATCTTCGGAGACAAGTCTGTATAGTCCCCATTCCACTGACTGAGCATGCACAGTTGTAATGGTCTTAGATGAATGCGCGCAAAAGGAACTATGTCCATTGCCGCTACCATCAACCCGATCACTTCCATGCACTGAGCTATGGAAGGAAGAGGAACGGAATGAAGTATTCGACAAGAGTCTAGAAGTTTTATTTTTCTGGCCTCTGTCAGAAAAATCCTCATTTCTAAGGAGTCTATTATTGTTCCCAGGAAGGGAACCCTTGTTGACGGGGATAGAGAACTCTTTTCCACGTTCACTTTCCATCCGTGAGATCTGAGAAGGGCCAGGACAATGTCCGTGTGAGCCCTTGCTTGAGGAAGGGACGACGCTTGAATCAGAATGTCGTCCAAGTAAGGTACTACAGCAATGCCCCTTGGTCTTAGCACAGCTAGAAGGGACCCTAGTAAATCCACCGTGGTCATGAATTGACCTTCCTGGATGGAAGGAAGAATAGTTCGAATGGTTTCCATCTTGAACGATGGAACCTTGAGAAACTTGTTTAAGATCTTGAGATCTAAGATTGGTCTGAACGTTCCCTCTTTTTTGGGAACTATGAACAGATTGGAGTAGAACCCCATCCCTTGTTCTCTTAATGGAACAGGATGAATCACTCCCATTTTTGACAGGTCTTCTACACAATGTAAGAATGCCTGTCTTTTTATGTGGTCTGAAGACAACTGAGACCTGTGGAACCTCCCCCTTGGGGGAAGTCCCTTGAATTCCAGAAGATAACCTTGGGAGACTATTTCTAGCGCCCAAGGATCCAGAACATCTCTTGCCCAAGCCTGAGCGAAGAGAGAGAGTCTGCCCCCCACCAGATCCGGTCCCGGATCGGGGGCCAACATTTCATGCAGTCTTGGTAGCAGTGGCAGGTTTCTTGGCCTGCTTTCCCTTGTTCCAGCCTTGCATTGGTCTCCAAGCTGGCTTGGCTTGAGAAGTATTACCCTCTTGCTTAGAGGACGTAGCACCTTGGGCTGGTCCGTTTCTACGAAAGGGACGAAAATTAGGTTTATTTTTTGCCTTGAAAGGCCGATCCTGAGGAAGGGCGTGGCCCTTACCCCCAGTGATATCAGAGATAATCTCTTTCAAGTCAGGGCCAAACAGCGTTTTCCCCTTGAAAGGAATGTTAAGTAGCTTGTTCTTGGAAGACGCATCAGCCGACCAAGATTTCAACCAAAGCGCTCTGCGCGCCACAATAGCAAACCCAGAATTCTTAGCCGCTAACCTAGCCAATTGCAAAGTGGCGTCTAGGGTGAAAGAATTAGCCAATTTGAGAGCATTGATTCTGTCCATAATCTCCTCAAAAGGAGGAGAATCACTATCGACCGCCTTTATCAGATCATCGAACCAGAAACATGCGGCTGTAGCGACAGGGACAATGCATGAAATTGGTTGTAGAAGGTAACCTTGCTGAACAAACATCTTTTTAAGCAAACCTTCTAATTTTTTATCCATAGGATCTTTGAAAGCACAACTATCCTCTATGGGTATAGTGGTGCGTTTGTTTAAAGTGGAAACCGCTCCCTCGACCTTGGGGACTGTCTGCCATAAGTCCTTTCTGGGGTCGACCATAGGAAACAATTTTTTAAATATGGGGGGAGGGACGAAAGGAATACCGGGCCTTTCCCATTCTTTATTAACAATGTCCGCCACCCGCTTGGGTATAGGAAAAGCTTCTGGGAGCCCCGGCACCTCTAGGAACTTGTCCATTTTACATAGTTTCTCTGGGATGACCAACTTGTCACAATCATCCAGAGTGGATAATACCTCCTTAAGCAGAATGCGGAGATGTTCCAACTTAAATTTAAATGCAATCACATCAGGTTCAGCCTGTTGAGAAATGTTCCCTGAATCAGTAATTTCTCCCTCAGACAAAACCTCCCTGGCCCCATCAGACTGGGTTAGGGGCCCTTCAGAAATATTAATATCAGCGTCGTCATGCTCTTCAGTATCTAAAACAGAGCAGCCGCGCTTACGCTGACAAGTGTTCATTTTGGCTAAAATGTTTTTGACAGAATTATCCATTACAGCCGTTAATTGTTGCATAGTAAGGAGTATTGGCGCGCTAGATGTACTAGGGGCCTCCTGAGTGGGCAAGACTCGTGTAGACGAAGGAGGGAATGATGCAGTACCATGCTTACTCCCCTCACTTGAGGAATCATCTTGGGCATCATTGTCATTATCACATAAATCACATTTATTTAAATGAATAGGAATTCTGGCTTCCCCACATTCAGAACACAGTCTATCTGGTAGTTCAGACATGTTAAACAGGCATAAACTTGATAACAAAGTACAAAAACGTTTTAAAATAAAACCGTTACTGTCACTTTAAATTTTAAACTGAACACACTTTATTACTGCAATTGCGAAAAAACATGAAGGAATTGTTCAAAATTCACCAAATTTTCACCACAGTGTCTTAAAGCCTTAAAAGTATTGCACACCAAATTTGGAAGCTTTAACCCTTAAAATAACGGAACCGGAGCCGTTTTAAACTTTAACCCCTTTACAGTCCCTGGTATCTGCTTTGCTGAGACCCAACCAAGCCCAAAGGGGAATACGATACCAAATGACGCCTTCAGAAAGTCTTTTCTAAGTATCAGAGCTCCTCTCACATGCGACTGCATGCCATGCCTCTCAAAAACAAGTGCGCCACACCGGCGCGAAAATGAGGCTCTGCTTATGCTTTGGGAAAGCCCCTAAGGAATAAGGTGTCTAATACAGTGCCTGCCGATATTATTATATCAAAATACCCAGATAAAATGATTCCTCAAGGCTAAATATGTGTTAATAATGAATCGATTTAGCCCAGAAAAAGTCTACAGTCTTAATAAGCCCTTGTGAAGCCCTTATTTACAATCGTAATAAACATGGCTTACCGGATCCCATAGGGAAAATGACAGCTTCCAGCATTACATCGTCTTGTTAGAATGTGTCATACCTCAAGCAGCAAGAGGCTGCACACTGTTCCCCCAACTGAAGTTAATTGCTCTCAACAGTCCTGTGTGGAACAGCCATGGATTTTAGTTACGGTTGCTAAAATCATTTTCCTCATACAAACAGAAATCTTCATCTCTTTTCTGTTTCTGAGTAAATAGTACATACCAGCACTATTTCAAAATAACAAACTCTTGATTGAATAATAAAAACTACAGTTAAACACTAAAAAACTCTAAGCCATCTCCGTGGAGATGTTGCCTGTACAACGGCAAAGAGAATGACTTGGGGTAGGCGGAGCCTAGGAGGGATCATGTGACCAGCTTTGCTGGGCTCTTTGCCATTTCCTGTTGGGGAAGAGAATATCCCACAAGTAAGGATGACGCCGTGGACCGGACACACCTATGTTGGAGAAAGACTGTTTACAACCGAAGGACCTCACCTAAAATTACACACCATGGCATGTTTCATCAACAGGACTCTGTTTCAGACTATGAGTAAACTGAGCTCACGTACGGGTACATACCTTACCCTTGTATAGCTCTGCATGGCCTGATCACTTTCCCACCGACTCCTCGAAGTAGACCTTTAACCATCTGAAAAATCCTCATAGGGGATCTCACATGTTCGTTTTCTTACTGGACTGAATACCCTACCAATTGTAAATAGGAGCCTACATACGGGTACATAACTTACCCCTTGACTGCTCCATCGTCCAGAGATTCTTCAGCATACATCTCGCCTGAAGAAGACCAATCTGCAGGTACATGTGGAGCTCATATACGGGTACATAACTTACCCCCCCAATAGCTCTTATGTATATCCTACCTTTTTGTTATGTTCTATTTAGTATCCTATAAAAATAGGGGCTTAGCAAACCTAACCATACACAGCCTATTCAATATGTTTCAAGATGTTCTATACTTTTAGCTTATGTACGGAAAAAATACCTTAAATTTATTTCAATAGAAACAGCTAACATGGAATTATATATCTAACACCATTGAACTCACTAGCCTTACTAAGCTGATAGTTATCTCTAGTCACTTCACTGTTAACATGTTGTTGTTTACGATGTTTATGTTATTGTATTGTTTATTATACTTTTTCCTCCTCATATTAAACCCACAGACCAAGTTTACTAGAGACTAAGTCCCTTTACCTTTTTAAGAAGCCCCCTTAATAGCTAGCAGCATAAACATATACCCTTCCCGGGAGTGTACTATAGCTTACAAATTCCCCCTTTCAATGTAACTCGACCTTCTTTTCACTATAATTGGAACCAAGATATGTGCCCTAATTCCTCCAAGTGCTAACTTTATGGCTCCCCTCTATGTTAGAATCAGCTTT
Source organism: Bombina bombina (assembly GCF_027579735.1). Taxonomy (NCBI): domain Eukaryota; kingdom Metazoa; phylum Chordata; class Amphibia; order Anura; family Bombinatoridae; genus Bombina; species Bombina bombina. Next base: position 506,493,315 of record NC_069505.1, read on the forward strand.
AAACAGTTTACTGATCTTATACAACCTCTACCTTCACCTCCTAAAGCTCCTGACAGATAACGCTCACTTCACCCACTTTGGTCTGTTGGTTTGGGATTACCCCCCCCATACCCCATCTACCCCACTTATTCATTTTACTGAAGGTTACTTTACTCAAGATTTATAGGTTAACTACTGGAGTTATGTACAATACTTTTAGCCCATGGACCCTTAGGCCTACACCCCCCACTCCACACCAAAGATCGCCTTTCAGACAAACTTAGGACCCTGACTCCTACCAACAATTATGGACTCACTCGCTCTGTAAAGACATCTCCCACCACTATATCTCATCATAGGTTCATCTGTATACCTAGACAATACATACTGGTTAAATGTGAATATTAACGGTTTAATACATAGGAATTCATATATGTTTTGGTCAGAACTGATATCCAGATAGTTTACACTCTACACCCGCTTTACCCACACGTGGATTTAAGATGACCCCCAAATCGGGTCTTTACTCCAGATTTCCTTAACTTTATACCACACCATTTCTTATCTGGGGGAAATCACCTTCTCCGGTACCCCTTACCTGCCCCTCATTCACCACAAATTACACTTAGAATTCACTTTGAGCATATCTGTTCCCCTGACCTCTCTCTTCTATCTTACAACATCTAACCTCATACAGGATAGCCCATTATTTCTTCGCCCCCCGCACCTGGTTCTCGACCTTCTTTTTATTTAAAGCGGCTCCTGACTGCTGAACATTTCTAATTCTCTCTCATCAGTCACAGTATAGTTATATCTACCCCTCATTACAGCAGAGGGTTCTTGCCCAAATCCCCACATCTCCCTCTTAGCCTTTTGGAGACCCAGGGAGAGGATCTCCCCCCCCCCCCTTTTTTTTAATTTTTTTTTATTTTATCTCTTTCCTCTCACTCTCTTCCCTCTTTATTTAGTAACCCCTAGCTCTCCATCTTTATCCCCATAACATGGAAGGTTTACGCCTTCTCTCGCTAAATGCACAAGGACTCAATTCCCCCACTAAACGCAACCTACTCTTTAACCACTTACACAAGACCAAAACGGATGTAGCCTTCATTCAAGAGACCCACTGGACCGCCACCATAAGCATCACACGCACCTCCAGAAAATATCCTATAGTCATTCAAGTCTCCTTCCAATCTAAATCTAGAGGCGTAGCTATTTTTCTTAGCAAAAATATCACATATGATCCCATATATGAGGAATCTGATCCTCAAGCTTGATTTATTATTCTTGTTTGTAAGTTAAATAGCCATCTGGTTACTTTAGTGAACATCTATGCTCCTAATTCCAAACAAATACGTTTTCTTCGGAAACTCCTTGGGTCGGTGTCAGCCGTGAAACAGGGAGAACTGATTTTGGGGGAAGACTTAAATCTTACATGGGATCATACCCTAGATAGAGTAGGTCCCAGGATTTCAACACCCGATAGATCCACACAATCCCTCTCTAGGGCCTTCCGGACTCTTATTGGTCAATACAACCTATATGACGCATGGAGATCATTTCATCCACAAGAGAAAGACTTCACTTTTTACTCCCCACCACACAAATCACACACGGCATTGACTATTTCTTCACGAGCTCCCGGCTCTTAGACAATATCTCTTACATCAAAATCTCTCCGATATATTGGTCAGATCATGATGCCCTGAACCTATTACTTGGCCCACACATAACAAATACTTCCCCTTCCTCCTGGCGCCTACAAGATTGGATCCTCACGGACCCTATCTTAAAATCTGAACTCCAAGAAAAGATATCAGAATTTCTCAGTATAAATGATAACTCCCAAACCTCCACAGAGAACTTATGGGCCACACTTAAGGTAGTCTTGACAGAACATCTTATTAAGATTGAGACAGTGGCACGTACAAAAAGAGGGAGTACCCTTGCTACACTTTCTATTCAATTAAGAACCCTGTAGAAGAAACTCCATGCCTCCTACTCCAGCTCCATTAATGACGAAATCATAGACGTTTCTAAGTGAATCAGAGCATTAGAACTACAGAGGGTACACACAATGTTAGAGAATATATTACAACCAAGGCAATAAAGCCTCCACCCTATTAGCGCAGAAACTCAGACACCGCACTGCCCAATCCAAAATCTTTTCTATGAAAAATGAAACTGGAAATTTGGTATACTACCCTAAAGATATAGGAGACACTTTCAAGCACTTCTACCAGGCACTTTATAACATAGAGTCTGACCTAACCGTCCCCTCGCCTCCCTCAGTAGAAATATCTGAATTCCTTGACACTCTGCAACTCCCTAGATTGGGAACCGATGACACATCCGCTCTAACAGCCAAAATTAGCTTAGAAGAGGTCCAGAAAGTCTTAAAATCCCTGAAATTGGGTAAATCACCGGGCCCGGATGGGTATACAGCGAGGTTCTATAAAACCTTTCTACCCCTATTGGCTCCCATCTTATCCTGAATGTTCCAAGAAGTCATGAATAGGAGCTACTTTAGTACAGAATTTAATTTTTGGAGGCCACTATTGTAACGATCCTGAAACCAGGAAAACACCCAGAGGATTGTAGTAGTTACCGCCCAATATCTCTACTCAATTTGGATACCAAATTATACGCTAAATTATTAGCTAACAGGCTTTCGAAAGTTATCCCATCTTTAGTTCACACAGATCAAGTGGGCTTCATCCCACAAAGAGAAGGCCCAGACGCTACCAGACGTATTTTGGATGTTCTCTCTGTGGCCTCTAGACAGGGAACTCCCTCTCTGGCACTGTCATTAGATGCAGAAAAGGCATTCGACAGGGTCAGATGAAATTATTTACGGCAGACTATGAGAATCTTTGGACTCCCAAACTCTTTCATTCAAGCCGTACGAGCTCTATAGACACACCCTACTGCTAAAGTCAGAGGCGTAAGCTTTCAGTCCGCCGCAGTTAATCCAATGGCACTAGGCAGGGCTGCCCATTATCTCCCCTCTTATTTGCCCTAGCTATTGAACCCCTCGCTCAGGCCATCAGATTAGACCCTTATACTAGAGGTCTATCACTGGGTAATCAATCCCATAAGATCTCTCTATATGCGGATGATGTCACTCTCTTCTTGACTTCCCCCAAAGAGTACCTACCTTCTGTATTTACTATCCTCAGAACTTTTAGTCTGATGAGTTACTATAAACTCAACATCTCTAAGACGGAAGCCTTACCCATAAATATGCCTACCCAAGACCTCACTTATCTCCAGAGATTATATAAATTTTGTTCTCAGATTCAATTAAAGTCCTAGGGGTATATTTAAGTCCGGATCCCACAATCACTGTTTCCCAAAACTATATAGACAGTTTACCAGAATTCCGTAAATTACTTAATACGTGGGAATTCAGAGAGATCTCCTGGACGGGAAGAATTGCGGCAATCAAGATGTCATTCTTACCCAAGATAACCTATCTATTTAGGTGCCTCCCATTTACTATCCCCAGACCCATTCTTAATAGATTACAGAGTCTAATCACTGCATACGTTTGGAAAGATAAACGCCCCAGGACATCCAGACATACCTTAGAGAGGCCAATCGCTCAAGGAGGCTTAGCTCTTCCTAACCTTATCCTCTATTACAATGCCGCAAGACTATCGCACCTCCTCGGCTAGAACAATGTAGAAAGATCTCCAGGCTGGTATTTCATTGAGGCCTCCCTCCTTCCATCACATCTCTCACCCCCTGATCTTATCTGGATACCCCCCCCACCATAGGCAAGAACTCCACAAAATACACCCCATTTTACATGACGCCTTTCAGTTTTGGGATCAAACCAGGCATACCCCGGATATAGCCCCTCACCCATCCCCGGCCCTTACCCTAGCCAGCGCTTTACACTGTCTTCCAGACTCCCACACAGAATTTTGGCAGAACCTACAGATTCAATTTGTGACGGATTTCTACGAGAACAATGCGTGGCTTTCCCACCCTCAGTTCTGCAATAAATTTGACCTCCCGGCTCGCTTACGATTTGAAGCATTTCGGTTGAGCTCTTGGCTACGCTCATGGGGATATCCTAAACAAAAACACTTAGATCCCTGTCACATTGGGAAAATAAATGGACTCAGGCTCATAACATTAAACACTCCCTATCTTTTCACTATAACCTACTTCTTAACTCTCATACACAACATAAGGTATCGCAACACCAAGCACGGGAAAGGGAGATAGGTTTCACGGTTGACATCGGTACCTGGAATGAACAAATCTCTCTAACCAAAAAACTTCTACATTGTGCCACCCTATGAGAACTATTCTATAAAATTTTGGTTAGATGGCATCTGGTCCCAACCACCTTGCACAAAATCTACAATACACATTCCCCCAAATGCTGGAGGCAATGTAACGGCACAGGTACAGCTTTACATATATGGTGGTCCTGCCCCAAAATCCAGCCACTATGGAAGAAGCTATATGAGGTCCTCAATGAACTTGACGTTAGGCCCTTATTCCTGTCAGAGGTATCCTTATTGCACATGCAAACACCAAATTTAAGCCAACAGAAGCTCTGACGATCTACCTCTTCATGGCTACTAAACTAGCCTTAACTAAGTCCTGGAAAAATAGAGAACCCCCTCCTTTTCACAGGTCTTATCCATTATAAAATTATCAGACAAATGGAGCAATACTCTCACAGGGCCTTAAACAAAGTAGATTTCTGCACTGCAACCTGGTCCCCATGGCTCGCAAAATTCCCAGAATAGACTTTAAATATGGAAACACAGCCCTACGGAAAGTTATCATTGCCCTCCTCTCTTATCTTATCCCTCTCCCCCTCTCTTCTCTGTGTTTTTTTGTGTTGTTTTTTCCTCTCTCCCCCTGGGTCATACCTTTTCGGGTTTGAAACCTCTACACCCTATGCAAACAATGTTGACTTTATAAAGGGACAATTCAGACCTTTTTATATAACGGATATAACTGTCCATGATATAATATTTTACACCTTCTATATAGAAAATGAGACAATGAAGTCTTATATAGAAGAACCTTACTTTTACACTTCTCCATGTCACATTATCTGTATAACTTGCATAAAAGTCCTTCTATTGCTTATAATGTTTATATTTGAGAGAACTTTGTACGCCTATATTGATTTGAATTGTGATGTAAACCTATTTCCATAGGTTCTTAACTGTAATGTTTAAAGGGACAGTCAACACTCAACATAACATTAACCTATATGAAAAAATTAAAAGTGAAGATCCGCCTGCAACATACCCCCTTTCTCTTACTTACTTCCTTCACCTTTTAATCTTGTACGATAACTTCTCGATTCTGATGTGAATATGGCTGCCTAACTCCCCCCACCGTTACGTATGGAGCTTCTTTTAGAAACGAGCAGCCAATCAGGTTCCATTCCTCGGACTGAAATTGAAAGCGCGTTCACAGACCGCTCATGCGTGTTAACCTCGGCCTTACAATTACGATACGACTCGCACTTACGATTTCAGCTTGCGTTTGCGAGCGGGCAGAAGATAATGCGCATGCGCATTATCAGAAACAGCAACGTCACCCTTTGGAACATGAACGAGCAGGGAAAATATTAGAGAAGGGGATGAAGGAGGATGGGGAGGAGTTTGGCGGCCATATCTACATGACATAAACAATAGTATTTTGGTTGATTACTCCAATACTGTTAGAGTGTTTCAACATGCGATGCACTACAGCGGAATCTTCTATTCCTGATCTAAGGTATAGAGTTAAGTTACGTCAAGTGTTGACTGTCCCTTTAAGTGTGTCTCAATAAAAAAACTTTAGTTAAAAAAAAAATGCAGAGAAATAATCTCTGTGTTTGTAGTTAGTTAGTAAAGTTGTTGAGGGCCTATGATCCGTAGTAATCTGCAGTATGCAGTTTGAATACTTGTCCCCATAGATAAGTTCTCCTATGCTCACTTTACCTTTTTCTTTTATGATTTTATTACAGAGTTCTAAGTCTGACAAATAATTTATTTTCCTCTTGAGTGTCATGACAAATAAATACGGCTTTGTCTGGGGGGAAAAGGCAGCCGTAAACCCTTTCCTTCCCCAGTTACCAAAGGAGCCACAAGAACATTAGTGGCTGGCAGTCTGTTTTGATTATTTGGGTCACGACTTTCACCCAATGTTAAACAAACAGTATGTGTGACTGACCCACTTAAATAGTAGCAGTACCACCAGCATTACTATGCATTTTATATAATGCTACTGTCACAAAACCACTGGATGTGTTCGTCCATAGCCTCCTTCAGTTACTCCACAGATCTGAGCCTCTGAGCAGCTCTGCAATAAGTTAAAAATGCCCTTTGACTTTCCTGCTTACCCCTGAGAATGCTGGTTGGCTAGAAAATGTCACAGGTTGAGAGAAACTATCAATCTATTCTGCTGCTCCTTCCTGGCTTGCATTCATTGGATAATACCTTCTTGCCTCATAAAAACAGCATCTATCAACCGAAAAACTGAAATGTTAATGGAAAATAAAACGTTTAATTTCCTTTTTTTTTGTTTTTTGTCCGTTTAAGTTTTTGGTAAAGCAAAGAATTGATTTTTCCGAAAATGAATGCACATGTCTCATATCTATTTATAAATATATAGAACATATTTCCTAATGTGAAGAACATTGGAATGTAAAATATTTACAGTACATACACAGTTAACACTTTATTAAATATGAATACTGCATAAATATGTTTTTTTCATGCTTAAAGCTACATGACTGCAAAGGGCTCCAATGAACTTATATATATTAAATAAAAATAAAAAAATAAAAATATATATATATATATATATATATATGTATTTTGTTGTTTATTGTCTTTGCAAAGATTTTTTATGATTTGTCCAGGTTTAAAAAAAAAAAAACTAAATTAAAAATCACATATATTTGTGTCTTAGATGGTTCATCTGGGACTCCTAGCCGACAGGAGCCCTTGGATCTACCCTCTATATTTGACAATATTTTAATGGACAATCTATAGATTTAATGGTGACATAAATAAGAGGATACTATGGGGTAGATTTATCATAGTGCGAGCGGACATGATACGATGTAGCGTATCATGTCCACTGCACATCGATAAATGCCGACAGTACATGCTGTCGGCATTTATCTTTGCACCAGCAGTTCTTGTGAACTGCTTGTGCCATGCTGCCCCCTGCAGATTTGCGGCCAACAGGCCGTTAGCAGGGGATGTCAATCAACCCGATCGTATTCGATCGGGTTGATTTCTGTCCGCAGCCTCAGAGCAGGCGGACAACTTATGGAGTAGCAGTCTTTAGATCGCTGCTTCATAACTTCTGTTTCCGGCAAGCCTCAAGGCTTGCGCGAAAACAGGGGCATCAAGTTCCATACACAGCTTGATAAATCGCCCCCCTAATGTTTATATCCCCTAGGTATTGTACTATAAATCAGTAAAAAAAATTATACATTCCGTTACACATGCAAATAATATATGTTCCAATCTGTGAACCAATTTATGTTTTAATATATCATTAATACCGCTGAATTTTTATTGGGTCTTCTAGAATAGTTGAAGTCTAAGTATATGTCAATTTATGTTAATATTAAGAAACTCCATATATGTGCATCTATAATAAATGTCTTTGTATATATAACAAGGTAAGAATAATATTAGTTGGAAATATAACAATAGATTGAAAATAGAGGTTTAGTGTGTCAATCATAGAAGGATTGGGATCTGATTGGCTATCGCCAAATCGGAAGTTTCTACTTTTTCCGAATAATAATAGTTTACTATATAATACGAAAGTACCCTGGGAAACAACATGTATGGGTATTTATAATATTTTTTTTGTACAAACTTATCTTGAGTTGATATATACAGTGGGGAAAAAAAGTCTACAATTTTGTTTCTGGTGTCCTTCGACAGCTCTTTGGTCTTCACCATAGTGGAGTTTGGAGTGTGACTGTTTGAGGTTGTGGACAGGTGACTTTTATACTGATAACAAGTTCAAAATAGTGCCATTAATACAGGTAATGAGTGGAGGACAGAGGAGCCTCTTAAAGAAGAAGATACAGGTCTGTTAGAGCCAGAAATCTTGCTTGTTTGTAGGTGACCAAATACTTATTTTCCACCATAATTTGCAAATAAATTATTTCCAAATCAGACAATGTGATTGTCTGGATTTGTTTCCACATTTTGTCTCTCATAGCTGAGGTATACCTATGATGAAAATTACAGGCCTCTCTCATCTTCTTAAATGGGAGAACTTGCACAATTGGTGGCTGACTAAATACTTTTTTCCCCCACTGTATGTTTACATTTTTTCGATGTGCAATAGTTTGAATGTAACAGCTGATGTAAAATGGAGTCTCAAGCTGTCAATCATAGAATAAGTACATTCGGATTGGTCACTGCCCTGAAATATCAGGGTGAAAAGGTGCCAGAAGAACAAAAATTACAGCCGCCCCACAGAAAAACACGGACGGGGAGCTGTGGACTCTTTCCATCTGAAGAAAAGAAAATTATCAGGAAAGTATAATTTATGTTTTTCTTCATGAATGGAAAGAGTCCACAGCTGCATTAATTACTTTTGGGAAAACAATACCCAAGCTATAGAGGACACTGAATGCTAAAGTGGGAGGGTACAAAAAGGCAGCCTATTCTGAGGGCACCAAGCCTGAAAACACAATCCCAGAAAAAATCCCGCTTCGTCCGAAACCAGAAAATAGTTGAAAAGGAAAACAGGATCCCAAGGACACTGACCCACAGATAGTCCATAAGCCATACTAGAGTCCGCTAAACGGATGCAACTGAGCCAACACTCCTCCAGAAGATACCATTGCCCAAAGGATGAACCTCAACCACACACCCCTTCATAGAAAGGGAGGCAACAGAAACTCCCAAAAGGGAGAGGACATGGAGGAGAAAACAAGGTTTCCTGGAAGACCCTAAACAGGGCACAATAAATCCAAAGAAAGTGGAAAGCCTCAAAAAAAGCGAACCACGCTCACAGGGACCCCAAGGGTACCCTAAACAATGGAAAGCAACGCCCAGACCCCGACATCACTGAACCACAAGGTTGAAACCGGGAAACAGAACAGAGAAACAAACTTCTCTGAAAATATCAGAGCAATCGCCCCAAACAAACGACTGAAACCGTAGTCCCAAGTCGCCAGAAACTCAGAAAATCAAAATTCTCACCAACACGTGTGTTATCCCCAGAGAAGCAACCTCTGAGCACCAAACGCAGCAGTCATACCAAGATGACTGAAAAAAGGAGCATTTGCAGACAAGAAAAACATCCACCAAGTAGTACACTCAGGTTATCCAAAGCTGCAAGGCCAACACACGTAGCCAAGCAACAAGAAGCCCAGAACCTCAAAAAAATGCTCACCAGACCTCCACAAACCGAGGAGACACAACTCATTTCAGATCTTAGTCCACACCCGACCAGTCCAAGCCACAGGTCTAAGAGACAGGGGAACAGAAAGAGTCCCAACCACCAGCCCCCATAGAAAAGGGACAGAAAAGGATGGCCCCAGACACCCCAACAGAGCTCGGAACCCTTTCAAAAGCACCTACAAACAGATACTTCCAAGGAAGATCCCCATAGAGATAGGTAGAAAAAGACAGAAGTCCTATGAAACTCTGATACTCTATGGCAGACTCCCCATAGCACCTACATCGGGCACTCCAAAGGAGAACCTATAAAGATAAGCGTAACTATGCGGTCCAACATGGAACTGCAAAATCACAGACAAAACAGAATAATCCCAGAAAGTGAATCACTCTCCTAACAGGACAAACCACCTGTTCCACCCACCTGCATACAGGATAGGGCAAACATCTTTCAGAGAGGGGAAACCTCACCTCTAAGAAAGGCAAAACAACACACCTCAAGAGCAAAGCACAGACAAAGGACAGCACACACGCTCCCAAGGCCAAAGCCGTAAGTAGAGCTGAATGAAGATCATCCAGGGGCCCCTGATAAACATGAAAAAAGGAGCTCCCCAAAAGGAAAGCATATACCATCAAGAACAAAGCAGGACGTAAGGAGCCTAAGCACACAGAGCTCCTAGCCCAGCTGCTAGTAGGACAACTAGCAAGACCATAAGAAATAGTCCACGTTCCCTGGAGAATAAGAGCTTCCGGACCAGACATAGAAATATAAAAAATTTCTAAAAGGAAGCCCGAACCCCAGGAAACACCATACCTCATCTGAAGAAAAAAACAGACTACACCAGGAAGAAGACTAACCCGGAGAACGGGTCGAAGACTCACACAAAAAAATTCCAACCCAAAGGGAAGAGAACACCCCGTACAGAAGTCCAACTCCAAGAAGCAATAGGGCACGCCAGACCTGAAAAGATTCTAAGCCCAACAGGCGCACAATACCCACACCTCCATAACCGAGGGAAAACATAACTAGGATAAGAAAAATAGCCCTTTATTCCAATAAGGAACTTCTAACTCCCAGAATAGAAGACCGCAAGGCCCACCCATATGGCGGCCTCAACCGCTAAGGAGAAAAAATACCAAGACCAGAGATCTCAACCCTAAGGAAGAGTCCCAAAAAAAGGAACAAGTCCAACAGCCCTGGAAAGGCAAGACCTCCCAAAATGGATGCAAAGAGGCTCAAAACCTCCATCCTCAAGCCACGCGGGGAAGGAAAAAAACACTTAAATCCAGAAGAATCGGAATCTACGGAGTGTGATGGACTTAAACTCCACCGATTCCCAGACGACCATCTCTAAGGCCGATGAGGACTGAACCAGTCCCCCATGCCCCACAGACCCACAGGTCTTCTCAGAATGCTTAGTTGAAACTTGTGAAAACAAGATAATAAACAAACACAAACAATAATGCAAGCACTTAGCGCCAAAACCAGACCAGCCAAGCAGACAGGCGCCATGTGACCGAATTAGGCCTCAAGGCATAAGGAGCTGAACCTCAGCCCTTACTTGCAAGGCTGAATTAGTCACCCCCAGGGAGGGAAAATAAACGTCAAACAGAGGACTAAACGCGTCCCCAGAACAACTTCGGTAGAAGTAATCAGTGCGATCATGAAATCGCGAGTATAGATTCCAGAAGGAAAATTCCCGAAGGAATATAAAACAAAACATGAGCTTGTTAATTCAAATAAAAGTCATCCTAACTGGATTAAAAAGAAAAGAAATGGCAACCCATAGGTTAACGCCAATTGAAAAACAGGTCCACACACAGGACCAGTCCAACGGAACCCTGCCGTCCAAGCTCAGATAGGAAAGGATACTCAAATCAGACTATAAGAAGATTACTTCATCCCCGTATAATTCATTCTGAGAGCTATTCGGAGAAGAAGAACCCCTATTTCCATTAAGAATGGGATCCTCCAACAACGCCAGAATGTGCTGTAGCAGAACCCGAAGGCGCGCCAGTCTGTACTGAAAAGCACAGCACACCTCCACCGGAGCCTCAGGACCAGTCGCTCCCCCGGATAACTGAACGGGCCACCCCATGCCTAGGGAATCCGGGTTGACGGAACATGAACATAATCTTAAGCAGACATCTGGAAGCTGCAGATGTGCCAACGCCATAAGAATTTGAATACGGAAACGTGCTGCAACCTCCGGAGGGAACAAACCACCATCCAGGGAAGGATAAGCATAATCTGGGTCACCTGCACATGAAGCAACAGTAAGTGGTAGGGAACGTAACTGACTGTCATGCATCATCTGGGCCGGTTCGTATTCGTCACAAGAAGTAAAATCTGAATCAGAGACCACTTGAATCTCAACATCAGAGTCCTCCATAACTGGAAATGAATACAAAAAGTTTGGACTAACTTAGACAAATAAATCTAAATGGCACCTTACACCCCCAATGGTTGGGGAACTCACCAACTCCTAGCACCAGACACAAGCGGGCCAGAATCTTTCTGTCGCCACACGGTCAGGAATGCAGAACTGGAGAGGCAAAAATGTGACCACGCCCGCCCGGTCACATGGTAGGCCGTACCGTCCAAAAAAAGTGTGCCCGACCGTAAAGGCTGCGTCACTTCCAAGGCCGTTATGTTCCACAAGGCCTCGAGCCAAAGTAACACTACACATAAGCAGGTTGAATCACATAATAAACATGATTAAATAAAACCCTGTTCAATAACCCCCCGCTTAGGAGATATTAACCCTTGATTCCAAGATACAAAAGGAACCTCACTGAGACCCTGAAAAAAAGTTAGTCCCGCAAGGTGTTTCCCTGTCGGGAAAACATATGGAATACATTACATTCATGAGAAAGTAAAACACGGCCCTTCTAATGTGACAGATAGTAACGTCGCATCTGCCATGGACTTGAGAGAAGAAAGCAGATAGCGAAACTTGTCAACCCTGATTGCTGGTGGAGCTGTTAATATGAGTTGGGATGGTTTCGCAGAAAGACTCTCCCTGCATTTCCGGACTCTATCTTTCATCCATGCTCTCACTGAGAGGCTGATAGGACTACTTAAAACTCCAGTCCCATGCTGAAGAGTACTACCCTCCATAAGAGACAATCGAAAAACTTCTGACACTTTATTGCAAACCTCCTGGGACGAAAGGCAAAGAATGACTGGGGGATGAGGGGAGTGGGAGGAGTATTTAGGCATTTGGCTGGGGTGTCTTTGGCTCCTCCTAGTGGCCAGGTTCTTTTTTCCCAAAAGTAATGAATGCAGCTGTGGACTCTTTCCATTCAATAAAATAGCAAATCTACAATCAACTGTGAATAAATTATACAGAATAAAATGGTTACAAAGTTACGCAATAGAGCGTTGTTTATATATCAAGCATTTGACATGATGTAGCTATCTTGCAATTATAGTTACAGAAATTGTATGCAAAAAACAAATATTTTTTTAGATTCAAATCATCGTCACTTTTTATTAGCGCTGTTAAGTGTTTGCATATATATATTTTTGTATCTTTTATAACAGCTGCTTACTTTAAATCACATAATAATAAATATTAACATATTTATATTGAAGTTTTTCACAAGTGGCGCTCTCATACTTTTACACACACACATATATATATGTTTACATATTTATGTGATTATATGTCTGTGAATACATACCTACACATATAAATACATAAGTATGCACATATATACGTTTATATGTGTATATATATATATATATATATATATGTTTATATATATATATTATATATATATATATATATATATATATATATATATATATATATATATATATATATATATATACATACATACATACAGTTGCAAGAAAAAGTATGTGAACCCTTTGGAATGATATGGATTTCTGCACAAATTGGTCATAAAATGTGATCTGATCATCATCTAAGTCACAACAATAGACAATCACAGTCTGCTTAAACTAATAACACACAAAGAATGAAATGTTGCCATGTTTTTATTGAACACACCATGTAAACATTCACAGTGCAGGTGGAAAAAGTATGTGAACCCCTAGACTAATGACATCTCCAAGAGATAATTGGAGTGAGATGTCAGCCAACTGGAGTTCAATCAATGAGATGAGATTGGAGGTGTTGGTTACAGCTGCCCTGCCCTATAAAAAACACACACAAAAGAGCTCTCAGAAGCCCTACGATTAAGAATTGTTGACTTGCATAAAGCTGGAAAGGGTTATAAAAGTATCTCCAAAAGTCTTGCTGTTCATCAGTCCATGGTAAGACAAATTGTCTATAAATGGAGAAATTTCAGCACTGCTGCTACTCTCCCTAGAAGTGGCCGTCCTGTAAAGATGACTGCAAGAGCACAGCGCAGACTGCTCAATGAGGTGAAGAAGAATCCTAGAGTGTCAGCTAAAGACTTACAAAAGTCACTGGCAAATGCTAACATCCCTGTTAGCGAATCTACAATACGTAAAACACTAAACAAGAATGGATTTCATGGGAGGATACCACAGAGGAAGCCACTGCTGTCCAAACAAAACATTGCTGCACATTTACAGTTTGCACAAGAGCACCTGGATGTTCCACAGCAGTACTGGCAAAATATTCTGTGGACAGATGAAACCAAAGTTGAGTTGTTTGGAAGAAACACACAACACTATGTGTGGCGAAAAAGAGGCACAGCACACCAACATCAAAACCTCATCCCAACTGTGAAGTATGGTGGTGGGGGCATCATGGTTTGGGGCTGCTTTGCTGCGTCAGGGCCTGGACGGATTGCTATCATCGAAGGAAAAATTAATTCCCAAGTTTATCAAGACATTTTGCAGGAGAACTTAAGGCCATCTGTCTACCAGCTGAAGCTCAACAGAAGATGGGTGTTGCAACAGGACAATGACCCAAAGCATAGAAGTAAATCAACAACAGAATGGCTTAAACAGAAGAAAATACGCCTTCTGAAGTGGCCCAGTCAGAGTCCTGACCTCAACCTGATTGAGATGCTGTGGCATGACCTCAAGAAAGCAATTCACACCAGACATCCCAAGAATATTGCTGAACTGAAACAGTTCTGTATAGAGGAATGGTCAAGAATTACTCCTGACCGTTGTGCACGTCTGATCTGCAACTACAGGAAACGTTTGGTTGAAGTTATTGCTGCCAAAGGAGGTTCAACCAGTTATTAAATCCAAGGGTTCACATACTTTTTCCACCTGCACTGTGAATGTTTACATGGTGTGTTCAATAAAAACATGGCAACATTTCATTCTTTGTGTGTTATTAGTTTAAGCAGACTGTGATTGTCTATTGTTGTGACTTAGATGATGATCAGATCACATTTTATGACCAATTTGTGCAGAAATCCATATCATTCCAAAGGGTTCACATACTTTTTCTTGCAACTGTACATACATACATATTAAGATATGTATATATTTGTATCTCTTTGCAGTGCATTTTTTTCTAACACCTGAGACCTCATATCTTTGCGCCCTTATAACACATATATATACAGTTGTGCTCATAAGTTTACATACCCTGGCAGAATTTAGGATTTCTTGGCCATTTTTCAGAGAATATGAATGATAACACAAAAACTTTTCTTTCACTCATGGTTAGTGTTTGGCTGAAGCCATTTATTATCAATCAACTGTGTTTACTCTTTCTTCAAGTGCCATCAATTCTGACCAAATTTCCTGTGCCTTTGTAGCTCACACATCCCCAAAACATCAGCGATCCACCTCCATGTTTCACAATAGGAATGGTGTACCTTTCATCATAGGCCTTGTTGACTCCTCTCCAAATGTAGCGTTTATGGTTGTGGCCAAAAGCTCAATTTTGGTCTCATCACTCCAAATGACTTTGTGCCAGAAGGTTTAAGGCTTGTCTCTGTGCTGTTTGGCGTATTGTAAGTGGGATACTTTGTGGCATTTGCGTAGTAATGGCTTTCTTCTCGCGACTCGACCATGCAGCCCATTTTTCTTCAAGTGCCTCCTTATTGTGCATCTTGAAACATCCACACCACATATCCTGTATTTCACCTGAAGTTATTTGTGGGTTTGTCTTTGCATCCCGAACAATTTTCCTGGCAGTTGTGACTGAAATTTTAGTTGGTCTACCTGACCGTGGTTTGGTTTCAACAGAACCCCTCATTTTCCACTTCTTTATTAGAGTTTGAACACTGCTGATTTGCATTCTCAATTCCTTTGATATCTTTTTATATCCCTTTTCTGTTTTATACAGTTCAACTACCTTTTCCCGCAGATCCTTTGACAATTCTTTTGCTTTCTCCATGACTCAGAATCCAGAATCGTCAGTGCAGCACTGGATGAAAGATGCAAGGGTCTGACAGGAGTCCAGAAACTCATTGACCTTTTATACACACACACTAATTACAAGAAAACAGATCACAGGTGAGGATGGTTACCTTTAATAGCCATTCAAACCCCTTTTTGTCAACTTGTGTGCATGTTATCAGGCCAAAATCACCAGGGTATGTAAACTTTTGATCAGGGTCATTTGGGTAGTTTCTGTTGTCATTATGATTTAAAAAGAGTAAACACAGTTGATTGATAATAAATGGCTTCAGCTAAACACTAACCATGAGTGAAAGAAAAGTTTTTGTGTTATCATTCATATTCTCTGAAAAATGGCCAAGAAATCATAAATTCTGCCAGGGTATGTAAACTTATGAGCACAACTGTGTGTATATATATATATATATATATATATATATACACACATACATACACATATTTAGAACTAGCGCTGCGGAACCTGTTGTCGCTCTACAAATACCTGATAATAATAATATATGTATGTATTTCTAACACCTGAGACCTTATATCTTTGAGAAGAGAAAAAAAGCAGCTACTGAACAACAGTACAATAAAAAAAATATTGGATGAAGACAATAAAAAGCACGATAGAGGGGCCAATCTTATGCGTTTCGCGTTGCAGCGCTTACTCATAGATAAAACACACAGGTAATATAGCTTACATTTATACACCAAATCCTCCAATCAAGTTGCAGCATTCTAAATTAGATACACCATCTCATCAAAAAGTTAACTCTTTAAATGCCACAATAGTACACAATGAAATGGCTAAATGAAAAGCTAAAGTTAAAAACAAAAAACCTGCTGATAGCAACAAAGTTGCACTAAATTGATATTCATTCATTAAACAATAGGTTTTTAACATATCGTAAAGGAAGCAATCTGAATCTTCATTGAATTGAAAAAGAGTTATTGACACACATTCTTATATTCTCTAATAGAATATAGAGGTAATTTAAGAAAACATGAAACGAGTCTAATCAAACAATGTACATCACAGAAACACTAAAGATAAACTCATCACAATGATAACATTAAAAATTCAATCAACAAAATAGCACGTGTCCCACTACTGGTTTATACCAAGTGGTACCTTGGTTTTAAGTTTATAAATCCAAAATAATTATTTTTGTTCAGTATTTTGTATTTACCTCTACCCCTAGGTGGGACCTTAACCATGTCTATGATTTTGATCTTGAAGTGAGGTGTATTCATAAAGTGTACATTGTTGAAGTGTTTAGCAACTGCTGAATTCTTATTGAAATTCTTAACATCCCTGAGATGTTCCCTAGTGCGGCATCTCAAGGCCCTGGAGGATTGACCCACATATTGGGCCCCACATACTTTACACTCCAAAAGATAAACAATGAATTCAGTTAAACATGTAGCATAAAAGGCAATTTGAAATGATTCCTTAGTCACATGACTCTGAAAGCTATCAGAAAATTCCATCACTTCACATGCCAAGCAGTTAGTAAGATGGGACCTAAAATTGCCATTTCTACATAACCAATTAGTATGTTTTTGTTTTTCTGAGTTGGAATAAATTTGACTAGGAGCTAGTTTAGAGGCCAATGTTGGAGGTTTTTTGGCCACAAATTTGCATTTATAAATAATTGGGGCCAGAGTCGTATCACCTTTCAGGATGTCCAAGTGTTTCTGTAATATCTTACAAACTCTGTCAAAATGTAATGAATATTCAGTTGAAAAGACAGTGTCCTGTGAGAATGTATTATCCCTACTCCTAGTGTTGGACCTATTTTTAGACCGCTGCTTCATAACTTCTGTTTCTGTTGAGCCTGAAGGGGATAAATATGCCCCATAGCCTCTAGCACTGAATCTTCAAATTAAATCCCTACCTTCCAATTCATAACTGTGTAACGTGCTAGCATTATGCCTCAGTCTTATAAGCTGGCTTCTAGGTATAGACCTCATCAAATGTCTGGGGTGATCAGCGCTAGCATGCAAAATGGTACTGCCAGCTGTTTCTTTACAGAATGTAATCGATAAAATGTTATTTGTAGAAACATCACCACTTAGTTGTAAATCCAGAAAGTTTACATGGTCTTCCTCACCGCATAATTAAAGAACAGTCAAGTCCAAAAAAAACTTTCATGATTCAAATAGGGTATGTAATTTTAAACAAGTTTCCAATTTACTTTTATCACCAATTTTCCTTTGTTCACTTCAAATTCTTAGTTGAAAGCTTATTCTAGGAGGTTCATATGCTAATTTCTTAGACCTTGAAGACTGCCTCTAATCTGAATGCATAATGACCACTAGAGGGCATTAGTTCATGTGTTTCATATAAATAACATTGAGCTCATGCACGTGAAGTTACCCTGGAGTGAGCACTTATTGGCTAAACTGCATGTCTGTCAAAAGAATTGAAATAAGGGGGCAGTCAGCAGAGGCTTAGATACAAGATAATTACAGAGGTAAAACGGGTATAATTATAACTGTGCTGGTTATGCAAAGCTGGGGAGATTATCTTTCTTTTTAAACAACAACAATTCTGGTGTTGACTGTCCCTTTAAGACTTAAAGGGATATGAACCTCACAAATTCTTTTTTTTTGCAATTCAGGCAGTTCATACAATTTCTATTATCAAATTTGCTTTGTTCCCATGTTATTCTTTGTTGAAGAGATACCTATGTGGGCGTCTGGAGCACTACATGGTAGGAAATAGCGCTGCCATCTAGTGCTCTTGCAAATGGATAACATTCTTGCAAAACTGCTGCCATATAGTGCTCCGGACAGGTGCACGCCCCTGAGCTTATGTCCCTGATTTTAAACAAAAGATACCAAGAGAAAAAGAAAATTTGAGAATAAAAGTAAATTAGAAAGTTGTTTCATGCTCTATATGAATCATGAATTTTTTTGTGTGCGTTTCATATCCCTTTAACTGCCTTGTAAACACCACCAATGAATACTTGGCCTATATCTGAATGTGTAGGCAATGAAGCCGTTTTTATTAATTTATTAGCCTCTTTTATAAAAAGCCAAAATAATACAATTTTAAAAAAGGGTCTTTTTTTGGAGATCAGATTACTCAAAATAGGGCTAGATCATGTTTAGGGCTAGATTATAAATGTATTGCTGTTTATCTCTCTCGCCCCATAATTATGCTCGACTTCAGTTAAAAAAAACAACAAACATCTCTTTTGTGCTAATCCGACGTGAGCAAAATACTGTAGTTACACTATCGCGACCACAGTTAATGTGGTTGCGATATTGTAACTACAGCATTTTGCTCATGTCAGATTAGCGCAAAAGCGATTTTTTTTCCCACCCATAGAAGTCAATGGAGCGCAAAAATCGGGAAAAAATCGCAAACCCGTTCGCATTTTCTCAAGTGTGCGAACCCGACATTGCAATATTGAACATTGCAATGTTCTTTACTTTATATAGCAGAATATGTTCTATTTATTCATAATTACATATTTACAATATATATATATATATATATATATATATACACAGTATATATATATCATTATATATAGGTATAGATATATACAGATATATATATAAGAATATATATTTCTAAATACATAGAACATATTATGCTATGTGCAGAACATAGGAATGTGAAATATTTACAGTAAATACATAGTTAAAATCTTTAGTAAATGTGAATATTGTATAAATATGTTTTTTCATGTTTTCAGCTAAATGTCTGCAAAGGGCTCCAATGCAGTTATATATATATGTCTATATATGTATATATACCTATATACACATATAAATACATAAAAACATACACTTAAATGTACACTAATTTGCACATAAATATATGCATGGAAACTATATACTTTGCACACGCTGCAACTTTGTTTTTTGCACACAATCCAATCTGATTGGCAACAAGGAGGGGGGGGGGGGGTTATAAGCATATATATTTGATTTTTTTGCACTGTTTGTTTGTCTGAGGAAGGGATAGTTTAATCCCGAAACTTTACATGAAAAATTAAGATTTGTTTTACAGTCGACTCAAGAGTGCTTAACGGAGACCATTATGCTTTGAGTATTTGAAAAGCACCCTGACGGTTAATGACAATGTTTGTGAGAGTGCAACTTGATGCATATGCGTTTATATATATATATATATATATATATACACACACAAATACATACATATTAAGACATGCATCTCTATGTTAAAGTCCTTTGCAGTGCTTTTTTTTCCAATCGTAACAGTTAACCAGAGCTCTGTATATGGTTTTATTTGAGGAACAGGGCACAACTCTTTTTAAAGATCCAAGAGTGATGTTGTTTAAACCAGTGTTTTTCAACCAGTGTGCCGTGGCACACTAGTGTGCCGTGAGAGATCCTCAGGTGTGCCACGGCAGACTGACAACAGTGTGACATATTTTTTAAACTTTGCTTGTTTTTTACTCCCAGTGCAGGGGTAGTTTGTAGGAGGCATGGCATAACAGCACAATACATACAGTATGTGTGTGTTTGTGTTTATGTGTATATATATATGCTGTATTAGGCTACAATGTGTGATTTTTTTAAAATTTTGGGATGGTGGTGTGCCACAGGATTTTTTAATGTAAAAAAGTGTGCCACAGCAAAAAAAAGGTTAAAAATCACTGGTTTAAACGATATATAGATGACCTGTTCATCTTTTGGCGAGGGTCTATTGAGGAATTGGAAGTTTGGTTCAACCAATTGAACAGTGAGAATGAGAATCTCAAGTTCAAAATGACACACAGTAGTGTTTCTATTGAATTTCTGGACCTCAGAATCTTGAAAGAAGATAACAGTATACATACCTCACTATTTAACAAAATAACGGACCGCAACTCGCAGTTGGAGGCAACAAGTTGTCTTCCACGAGCCTCAAAAAAGCACTTCTAAAATCGCAATTTAAACGGGTCGTGCGCAACAATACAAGCAATGAAAATAAGAACATCCACTTGCAGGATATGCATCTAAACTTTGAAGAAAGAGGGTATGGTAAAACACAACTAAAGGCAGCCCTGAAAGAATGCCAAGTAATGACACAAGAACAAGCATTGGCCAAGAAAGAGAAAAAGAAAATGAAGCTTCTCAACAGAACTCACTTATGATAAGCTGAAATTCCCAAATATAATAAAAAACCATTGGAATATTCTTACTTCAGATGTGACACTTCCATTCAAAGATTCAGAGGCACCTATGATTGGGTTCCGAAGGGGCCGTTCCATTAAGGACATGTTGCTGAGACCATATTTTAGACAAGGCTATGTGTCCAGAACATGGCTAGGAACAACCTCGAAAGGAGGAAGGCTGAGTAGACCTCACCAGGGATCGAAAATGCAACCCTCTGTTTGCTACAGTGCAGAGTAGCCACAGTGCATTAGTATGCTGAGCTAGATGTCCAGCTAGCATAAGGAACTCCAGACCAACAGAGACCCACCAGTCTCATAGAAACAAGGGGAGGCAATGCCCAGACCCCAGAAATACAGAAACCCCGGGATAAGGCCGGAGTCTGAAACAAAGAGGATCACCCCCAACACAGTGCAAAGGCACTCTAAAAAGGAACTGAAGATGAAGGTCCCTAAGTCGCAAAGAGGTAGCTCAGAATACCGAAATATTCAGAAACGAAACCTCGTGCAGCAAGCTCAGATAGGTCTGACGAACAACACCTGAAGCAAAAACACTGCATGCTGCAGTCATCTAAAAATGACTCTAAAACTTAAATACTTGTAGGGCAAGCAGAAGCAGGTGAAGATAGGATCCTTCAGATTGCTAAGTATCCACTAACCAGCGGATAACGTTGCAGGCTATCTAAGAGCCGCCAGTCCTTCCCACAAATCTTGAATATGGAAAAAGGAGAAACCTCAAGAGGCTTACCGTACCTCAAATGCACTGAGGACGAATTTAGCAGAGCAACACAGCTCAGATCCTGCTCCAACACCGGACCAGCCCAAGCAACAGAAATGATAGACAGGGGGGACAGAAAGACCCCAAGGGAATGGAAAGAAAAAAGAGGGGACTCACCCACCCTAACAGAACTCGGGTGCCAACCCAATCCGCTCCTCCAAAATAAGGCACTCCCAAGAGAACCCCCTAGGACCTGGAACAGAGAAAAGTGTAATAGATCCGTAGGAAGACCTGCCACAGCTCTCTTAGACAGTCTCTACGTAGAGAGATCAAATTCCAACAAGTGGAACAGAGCCCACAGAGCAGCAGATGTTGCCCCTCACAGAAATAAGCCACCTGATCTAACCTCCTACACACAGGGCAGGATAAAGACCCTCCAAAGAGAGGAAACCTCAGCTCATAAGGGAGACAAACTATCCCCTCAAAAGGGAAGGGCACAGATAAGAACAGCGTACACGTCCACAAGACATGAAGCAATAGTATGATCAAAACACGTACAGAATGAAAAAAATCATCAAGACACCACTGTTAACCCAACAGAGAAAAAACTCCCCATGAAGAGGAGCACATTCCGTCCAAAGGACAAATCAGGCCTTAAAGTTTATAACCAGTATCCGAAAGTGGATGTGAACTCTGGCCTTCCTGCTTGCAAACCCAATGAGCTAGCCCCTATGTCGCAACATTGGGTCCCTGAAAAAACTGGGTCATCTCGAACCAGTCCACAGGATCATAAGTCTCCAAGACAAGAAACCTGGACCCGGGACCCAGAATCGTCATAGAACGAACGACACCCCCAGGGAACACAAGATACCCCGTCTGAAGCAATCAGACCTCACAGGGGAGGAGAACCGGGAAACCCGGAGAACGGGTACAGGACTCACTCGTAATTCCCAGCCCAAAGGGAAGAGAATACCCTTAGCCGGAGGTCAACGCCCCCCCCCAACAAGGTGCTAGGCCAAGACAAAGTCAAGCAATTTATCTAGAGCCCAAAGGCTCCAAGGGCAACACTAAGGGAAATGAGAACGAGAATAGAGTCACCCGAAAGAGAGTAGAAAGAAAGGCTAGTCTCCATAATCCTTTCAGATTAATGTTCCAGAAGACCACACCCAAGGGAGAAGAATACAAAGCATCCTGAACCCAGGCAGAAAAACATCCTATAAGCAAAAAGCTTGGAAAAAGAGACAACACCTCCTATCGCCCCTGATATGGAGACAACTAACTTCCGAAGGAAGACAGAGCCTCACGGCCTTCACTTCCTAATTAAGTGGCCAAAGCCGCCAGAAAAACTGAACGAAGTCCAGAAAGTCTCGACCCAAAGGAAGAGAACCTCTAAAAGGAACAAGTCCTTAAAGGACACTTCCAAAGAGACCATGAAGGCAAAACCGTAAGAACAGTGAGATGAAGGACCTATATCCTCCAAGCCTCCAACCCACAACAGGAAGGAACACTCTAGTTCCCAGAAAAATCGGAAACGACTGAGCATGTCGCCGCGGATCTCAACTGAGTCCTGGCTCACTAGATTGAAAGGCGAATGAGGACTGAACCAATCCCCATGCCCCTAAGCAACCACGGACCCTCAAGTCCTCTTAGGATGCTAGTTGAAGCTTGTAAAATAAAACAAGTACACAAACCATATTGTTATTACTAGGCGCCCTCACCGGACCGACCGGAGATAAAAAGGCGCCACGTGTCTGAACTGGGCCTCAAAGACAAAAGGATTTGTACCCAGTCAGGACCAGCCTGAAACCAAGGGCCCCAGCACTGTCAAAGCCACATAGAGTCTCCCTCGAGATGGAGGGATAAAATAAAACAGTCAGGGGCGTGTCTTCCTAAGTGGAAGCAAAATTGGTTGCTGTGTGTGGATTGCTGATAAATTGCCAATTATCAGATTTTTATGAAGCCATCTACCTTATACACTTTACTGACTGGACTCTACATTCTACTGATCATTTTGGTATAAATTAGTGCTGAATCTCACACCAGACATCCGATCTGAAGCGTTGAGGCCTACGGCAACCCTCGTGGAAGGCTTCAACTCCCCCCCCAAGCAATAATACGGGGTATGAGCAGCCTGTGAGCCACTATAAATTCTCAAACTAACAAGACACTGTATTTATTTGAGACAACATCGCTCATCATATTTGCGCCTATCGTTCAATATTAAGCATCTAATATGGAGGACCCATCAAACTGGTACATTTGAATGAGGTCAGCTGTGATCCAAATCAAGTGTGCTCCTTTTACTCTCACCTTACGAAGCGGGGCATGAAAATTCCAAACTTGTAGGAGTTCGGACTGAAAGAATTCAACTGCAGAGTCAAGATCTGGGATTAGGTTTAATCTGTGCCAGGGGAGGTTCTTGATGTCATTTAGAAATGATTGAAGATTAAATTTTTTGAAGGACCTGGTGATTTTACCCTTGGGAGAGGTTTTAGTTGCCTTTATTTTGCGCACACAGTACACTAAGCAGTGGTCACTGAAATTGTTAGGGAGAACACCTGCCTCCTGGATTCGGTCGGGAGAGGTGGAGAGAATCCAATCGAGCAGGGTATGATTATGGCTTTTGATGTTTATGCGAGTTGGGGAGGAGATTAATTGTGTTAGCTGCAAAGACACAGAGCAACAACTATTATTTTTTGGATTCAGCCAATCAATATTAAAATCTCCAAAAACCAAAACTTCACTTTTTGGGTTTTGAGCTATGGTTTCACTAAGGAGATGGGCTATGTCTGAAAGGGAATGTACAGGGGAGCTAGGTGGGTGGTAGATTCCTGCAACAATGATTGATTTACTGCACGGGATCTCAATTGTGCCAGAAAGGAAATCAAAGGTGGCAGGAGAGCTAGATTTTTGTAAAGGGGTGTACTTTGTGGAATTGTCAACATAGATTACAATGCTGCCTCCTCTCTTTGCTCTGTCATTTCTATGTCATGAATACCATGTATTGCAATGGCAGAGTCAGGTATTTTTGCGGTTAGCCACGATTCAGAGATCACAATGATTTTGGGCTTGTATTGTAAGCACCAAGCTTGTAGTGCATCGATTTTTGGTAGTAAGCTGCGGCTAATACAGTGCACAAAGGAGATTCCTTTTTTAGCTGGATGGCTAGGAATGGAATTTGTTGGGGGACCAGGGTTAGATTCTACATCATTTGCAAGGGCAAGTAACATAAGGAATAGGAATTTGGACATAGTTTTTGTTTTGCCATATAGTAAATGGGATACTTTATAATTTTGTGAGGTGGGGGTAGGAGGGTTATTTTTTATAACTCTCCACCAGCACTCAGCAGATAAGTTACAGCAACAGAGCAGGCCATGGTGTATGATAATTTGTTTTCCAGTTTGAGGTGTGTGCTTAAGTTAAATGTTATTGTGTTGTATACATTAAAGTTTATAATATTATTATTGGAAAATTGGAGGCAGAATGACCACGGATGGTTACAATAATTCTTCTGAGACTTTATTATATCTAACATACAGATAATTTCACAAACTTATTGTGAAGGACTCTTCAAGCTCACTCATCTACATCCAGAAAGATATTGTCTTATGATCTATTAAAATATGAATGTCCATATCATGCTTATTTGCTGTGTGTTTGATGGTCTGCGTATCATAATTTCATGAGTATGTAATCTGTGATTATTTGGTGGTTACTGTGTCTCTACCAATAAAAATAATGAAAAAGGGGGCGGAGCTTACAGCCGAAGCAGCAAGTCGTGTTTTTGAGGAGCTCCTGGCTCTATTGTACATTATTACGGTTGTATTATTAATTTTGGGGGATATTGCTATACATTTTATCTTTTTACATCTCCAAGAAACTATACCTCCCAAGATATCAAGGTTGGAAGCTGATTCTACGTTTAGCAGCTTGTTATGTTGTGAAGCTAGGCCACATGGCTGAAACCGAAAAGGAGATTTACTTAACTCCACTACATTACTTGCTGAACTTTCACAATATGCCGACCTATATGGGACCTGTGGCTGCTGTAGATGCATGGGAGGCTAGACTACACGATACCCTGCATAACCATTTCACTATGATGATAGAACAGCTCCAACAAGCTTTGATTCTGCCGGTTATACCTCCCCTAGACGCCGAGGACAGTGATACAGAAACAGCCGGGAAAGCTACAGCACCATTTTCAGGTACACATATACCAGACCTGACCCCACAGGGCATAGACTGCGCACTTAACATGCTTCAGGCTTTCGATACACAATATGCAGACCATGGGATTACATGGGTCACTGAAGTGGGACTTTCAGATCGAGGTGACCGTTCCCTGCCTTTACTGAATTATGCTCTGCTCCCGGCTAACCCTACCGTGTGCGGTGAAGAACTTGCTGTGGAGGAGACAAGCTGGCTTGATCAGACAGAAGCTTGGGCATATCGGACAGATGCAGAAATCTTCTACGCACTGGGAGATACTATCCAAGATAAACATGGTGCAGATTGCGGCTCTAGACTTTGGTGCGTTTAATTATTCTAATACAGTGCATCTGTCCCGCACTCTACAACGGATCTGCTACTCTTCCCTATATGGGCTAGA
The DNA here is from genome assembly GCF_027579735.1 of Bombina bombina. Lineage (NCBI taxonomy): Eukaryota > Metazoa > Chordata > Amphibia > Anura > Bombinatoridae > Bombina > Bombina bombina. The sequence goes on from NC_069505.1 coordinate 506,519,470, forward strand.
CAACTACTCTCCCTTCCTCAGCTGACGTCTGGCAATAGAGATAAGGTGACGGTAGCTCAGAAGCAAGTTGCCTTTTTTTTGGACTTTTCTTCATATATGGGACACATTAGCTAATAGCCTATATTTTTATTACCCAAGTGTTATGGTGCAACGGCTCCTTTAGACCTAATTCACATACTAAAGATTTAGTTTGTTAAATCGGAAGGAGCGGCTAAGAGACACCCCTCATAATTGTTATGATATTTAGTGGGCGTAGCTGTACATGTACTTCAATGTCCTAGCTTTTTGCCTAGCGATATCACAAGCAGCCGTCTAATACTTAGTTTTACTCATAAGAGCGATAGTTTTATGGATGAGGTAGATCTAGGGATGTGAAATGTTATATAGCACAACCTTAGCATATTACATGTAATTTCTTTTTATTTTTTTTCTGTTTGTCTGCGTTAATTTCATTAAGGAGTTTTATTGTTACAACTTAGACTTTGCTCAATTTTTACTTCATGTTATGGTATATCTATGTAAAGAAATCCAGACCTGAGTCTAAGGGGTGAGGGAGATGTTATGGAGTAAATAGACTCCCATGTAACTGTATGGTATTTTGCTATGTCTTTGATTTGAATGTGCTGCCTACTTGTTTAGTTACAATATATGTTATGTCTGGTAGGGTTGCGACTTTTACTTAAAGTATTAAGCAATGCCCCTAGTAGAACTTATTATATTAATATAAAACGGCTTCGGCTTAGAAGATCAGGTTTTAAGAGACTAGTTAGTTGCTGCTAATACCCCTATCCACTACCCATCTGTTGAGATAATGTACTTTATTATGTTATTACCTTTTGGAGGGTTCCCTAACTATGATAGTATACTTGCCTGCCCTGCTGTCAGTGGCCAGGATAGCGGGGCATATAGATTTAATTGCTGACACATATTGGGAAATACACTTGGAATACCAATTCTCATCACTGAAGGGGAGCCAGCAACTAGTAGTAGTTTTATTTATTTTTTAATTATTTTTTTTATGTAGTAGATCTTATTTTGTTCCCTATGACTCAGAGTAATACTGATTCAGTATATAGTATATAATAGTAGCTATTCTTATCAAGACGCGTAGTAGTCCTAATAAACCCTAATTTAGATCCCTTTTACCTAGTACACTAGGACTAAATGCTTATAGATTCAGACTTAATACTGCCATATTCTCCCTCATTACAGAATACTTGTCAAGGTACAACTGTGCAATTCATGGTATTTTGTATCCAACCCTACACACAAACTGTTACTACTATGTTCGGTTGGTTAACTATAGTGTTTCCCTGTTCGTATACTATAGAGAAGATGATTAATTAATGTGACAACTATAGGTTTGATATTCTATCTGACAATTCTAGCTGATTCATTTTTACTATCCATGGTTTTATGCGAGACTACGGCTTTAGGCTTTCTGCTGTGGTTTTTATTATTTAAAGTTGTATATTGATTGGCATACATACTATGACTAGCCTTACACCCTAACTTGTCAGGTACCCATATGTTATCTACAGTCTGAGTACTTCGGGTAGGTTCTGCAAGTGTTATAATACTTTCACAGTACTCCTAATCTCAAGTATATCCCTTCTACTTAGCTAAGATAATGGTAAAGTCTTTAGTGATTCCTTCTAAATGTACGATATCTCCCCTCATCCTTTCCCACTCTATATGATAGAGTGGGTCATATCCAATAACCTTTTCCCGGCTCCGTCCAGTGGTGACAATTACCCCAGAGGGGATATATATATATATATATATATATATATATATATATATGTAAATACAAATGATTTCCAATTTTTTCTCCTTCTACCATAGTGGTTGAGTGTTGACAGGATCCCAGAAAGGTGGTATAGCCTACTGACCATTTTATATGGTTAAAATTTGATGCAGAGCTCCTATGTTCCCTCACAATGAAGTATATACTTTCTCCCAACAAAACATTTCTTTATTTTTGCTTCCAGCCTTATATCTTTGAATATACGCTGGCTCCCCCCCCTTCCCCCAGTTCCCTCATCTCCCTCCCCCCCCCATCACCCCTTTGTTCCCCCTAGCCCCCCCCTTCCTGATACCATTGAGCTTATCTCTTAAGCAAAAGAAAATGAATTCTGTAGAAACATTTATTTTCTTTTTACATGACAACCACACAATTTATTTATCATAGATACTTCATTTCAATGACCAAGTCAAATCCAAGGATGGTTTATTGATGAATATAATCCACATGTTCATAGAAGTATAAAATGGTACTTATGATGGTTGAAACTTATTTTACAATATGTTCTTGATATATATAGTTAATGTTCTATACCTTACCAAGCCCAAAAGTGGCTATAGTTTCTCTTCAAATTTCGTGTGACAGATATACTGTTCTTTGTTAAAAAATGAAAAATTGAGATATATCAGTTGAGGTCCAAGAGTGGCCTCTTTTTGTTCGTGAATACCCCCTGTAACGCCACAATGTTGCACTAGGAGACCCAAGAGTGGCCTCATAGATCAGGGGTAGACAGGTAGCATGGCACAATAACTGTTCAAATCTATTCACATATATTTTTACTCAAATATGTTTAAGTTACTTTGTACAATTCCTCATTTGTTGCCTATTTGAGATTGTATTTGTGGAAACTGTGAATTTGATGTGGTTTCACTGTCATACACTGTATTTGTGCTTCAAATTGATTCTTAATAAAAAAATATAAAAAAATAAAAAAAACAATCAGACAGACTTTTGTAAACAGTGCGACCACAAAATCGCGAGTATCAATTCCAGAGAAGAAAGTTCCCAAAGGAAACAACACACGACAACATGAGCTTTAGACCAAATAAAAATCATCCTCACCGGATGAAAATAAAAGATAAGACAACCTGGAGGTTATCGCCCAGGAATAATGGACAGACCCGCAGGACCAGCCCAACAGGGGTCCGAGACTTCCAAGCTCAGAACTGGAAAAGGATAAACAAAAAAAATAGATTACTTCATCCCCTTATGTCTATGTATGCAAGCCAGTCGAAGATTAAGACTGAGAATCCCCAAACCCATTAATAGTGGGATCCTCCAGCAACGCCAAAAACGTGCCTTAGTAGAACACGAAAGCGCGCCAGTCTATAACGAAAGGAGCAACATATCTCCACCGGAAAAAAAGAAACCACCGGCCCCGAAGGTTGACCCCCTGAGGCCTCAGGGGCAGTTGCTCCCCCAGTGGGCTGAACTGGACCAGGCGATCCCACGCCTGACGAGCCCCAGTTAACGGAACACGGACAATATAGTAAGCAACTCCCGGGAGGTGCAGATGCGCCAGCACCAAAGATATGGCCGTGTTGTAACCTCCGGTTGCAACAGGCCACACTCCATAGAAGGATAAATAGCGTTTGGGTTACCTGCATGCGTAGTAAGAGTTGGTGGTAGGGAACTCATCTCATGGGAAATAGAATCCCCAGAGGCAGATGGCTCAGTGGGCACCTGATTCTCGGATCCCAAGGAACAGAGCACTCTAAAACAGTATTCGGAACATAACTGATGGACATGTATCACCCGGGCCAATTCATATTCTTCCGTCTCCAAAAAAATCAGAATCCTCCATAACTGGGACACAGAATAAAAAATTGACTAATAAGAAAAATCTAAACACCCCCAAAAGGGCACTCACCACCTCCAGAGAACCAGACACCAGCGGACCAGGATTTCTCCGTTGCCACACGGTCAGGAATGCGGAAATGGAGTAACAAGGTAAACCGTGCAGTCCATGCAAAAGCGTGCCCGACCGTAAAGGCCTCGTCACTAGACAATGGCCGTTATGTTCCAAAATAGCCATGAGCCGAAGCAACACTACACAGTAGCAGACAGAATCACATAACAAACATGATTATAAACCCCCCTGTTCAAAACCCCCCCTCAAGAGATATTAACCCTTAATTCCTAGATACAGAAAGGAGCCTCTCTGAGACCCAATGTTAAAGTTATCCCCGAAAGGTTGTAGCCCCTCTCGGATAAACAGGTGTAATTACAATACATCCATGATGAAAGTAAAATTAAACAAACTTACCGGAATCTACGCCGTGGAACAGGAACACGGCCCTTCAAGTGTGACAGATAGTAGCGTCGCTTCTGCCATGGACTTGAGAGAAAAAAGCAGGCAGCGAAACTTGTCAAAGCTGAATGCTTGTGGAGCTGTTAATATGATGGTCGGGATGGTTTCGCAGAAAGACTCTCCCTGCATCTCCAGACTCTAACTTTCACCCATGCTCTGACTTAAAGGCTGACAGGACAACTTAAAACTGCAGTCCCATGCTGAAGAGTACTACCCTCCATAAGAGACTATCGAAAACTTCTGACACTTCTCTGCCAACCTCCTGGGACGAAAGGCAAACAATGACTGGGGGATGAGGAAAATGGGAGGGGTATTTAAGCCTTTGGCTGGGGTGTCTTTGCCTCCTCCTGGTGGCCAGGTTCTGAATTCCCAAAAGTAATGAATGCAGCTGTGGACTCTTTCCATTTATGAAGAATATATATGGCACCCCCCCTCCCCAGTAGTAACATTACTGATAGCATATAAACCTACTAGCCTGGTTGCTGACCTTACTAAGCCTGCCTACCTGCATGCAGCCAATACTTTTGGACAATTTTGCAATAAATGGGAAGGTAGTTAGGAAAGAGATGCACTTGTTCCACCTTGAATGTCGCCCCTGAACGATTCTGTGTCTTTGTGCAAGATGAGGTTGAGCTGCTGGGAGCCTATGACTTCCCCCTACGGAGACAGGACAGGAGTAGTCTCGGTATGACAGTGACTGAAGTGCTGCCCTTTGTCAAGTGCTGCCTGGATCAATTGGACCCATTTGGTTCCATTGTTCACCCGGCCCTAAAACTTTTTGGACTTGTCTATTCTGCTGGAAGAGCTTCAACATGGTTTACTCAGTACGATAAGCCATTAAATATAGTAGAATTGTAGTATAGTAGAATTGCATAATTAAAAAGTGCTTAATAAAAAGACAATGTAATAGCAATTTCTCTGAATTTTAAATAAGCAATAGATTTTTACTAACAAAGTTCAAAGTCTCCTTTACATTTCCAGTCCCTAGTATCATGTGACAACCATCAGCCAATCACAGATTCATATGTATACACTGTGAACTCTTGCACATGGTTAGTAGGAACTAGTGTCCCATAAAGCGTACAAATAATCTTACAAATAAAATGGTTGTGTGCAATTTCATAATGGAAGAAAATTGGAAAGTCTCCTAAAATTACATGTTCCATCTGAATCGTGAAAGTTTAATTTTGACTTTAGTGTCCCATTAAGAGCCATTCCAATCCATCAATAGCCTCTTTTTGAATTACCTTGCAATTTGAAAGATACTTTGCATTGGTAACCCTAATCCCCAGTATTTCAGTCCTTCAGGAAATACTTTGTGCAACAGTTTCTCTTAAAAACCTTTTACAAGAACTTTTAGCTCTAAAACCCCCCCCACATTTTCTTTATCCTTGCTTAGCATAGTGTTTTTTTAAACAACATAGAGAAAGCGATGGAATGGAGGTTTGACACTGCGGTGAAAGAAAGTTCACACAAGTTGGTTCCACGTGGGGCTCATTTATGGTCACCAATGGATCCACCTCCATTCAAAGCAGGGCATGTCATGTAACGCAAGCCCTGGTGTTTCCTTCTGGTATTTAGACTGTATTCTGTTTTTGTTTGTTCTTTTTAGCTTGACAATTTGCTGAGATTTGTAATTCTTATAGACTGGGTCAATATCTCAGTATTTTGTCACTGAGCTGCTGGTTTCCAAATGTTAAAAAAAGAAAAAAAAACACCACACACACACACACTGTCGACCACCTCCTACTCCCGCCTACTTCCTGTAGCTCCCCACTTAGTTTCCTAACTGGAGAGAAACTGAGACCCCCTGCCTCACCCTCCCTCCTCTCAAGCAGCCGCACATCCTGTCAGGCTAAAAATATCTCTTCAATAATAGTGCCTTAACCAAGGTATGACTGACTACAAGCCCAAGAGTGTCATAACATGTAAATAGCACTTTGCCGGCCTTGTGTATGTTTGTATATGTGTGTAGCACTGTATATGGGTGTGTATGTGCTCTGCGTGTCTAGTACTTTGCCTAGAGCAGTATGGTCCATGTGTACCTGCCTGACTTTGTCAGTGTGTAGGTAGGTAGGTATTGCATTATACCTGGCTGTGTATGTGTGTAGGTAGGTATTATATTGTAACTGGCTGTGTGTGTGTGTAGGTAGGTAGGTATTGTATTGTACCTGGCTGTGTGTGTTGGTAGGTATTGTATTGTACCTGACTGTGTGTGTGTGTGTAGGTAGGTATTGTATTGTACCTGGCTGTGTGTGTTGGTAGGTATTGTATTGTACCTGGCTGTGTGTGTGTGTGTGTTACTGTGCCTGTGTCTGAGCCATGTGTGTGACTGATTATTCATTTATACAAATATATACTAATACACATATACAGACACATGCACAGAAACATAGATTTTAGCGGCAGATAAGAACCATAGGCCCAACAAGTCTGCCCAACATTTCCTAAAAGTATAAACTTATCTAGTTGGAAGGATAGTGTTTGTCTGCATTACCACCTCTTGTAGAAGTTTACTCCATGGGGCCGAATTATCAATGTCCGCCGCACATCTATAAATGCCAACAGCATACTCTCTCTGCATTTATCATTGTACAAGCATTTCACTAGAAATACTTGTGCAATGCCGCCCCCTGCACATTCATGGCCAATTGGCTGCTAGCAGGGGGTGTCAATCAACCCGATCGTATGCGATTGGGGCGGATTGCTGTCCGCCGCCTCAGAGGTACATAATTATTAATATTTTTCAATATTTAATATTACATTAATGTGCCTTAAGATAATGAATTCCTCATGTACGTTAACCTGACACTGCGTTACACCTACAGCACATTATGAATATTTTCAATTCCAAAGCTTTTCTCATATAAAAAAAAATGCAAACAATTTACTTTCAACTTGTAATATGAGCACTAAACCCGTGGGCGCAAAAACTTTACTTCTAGTGGTGTTAGCCCTCGAGCTAAATAGCGCTCCACTAGTAATCTAGCCCTTTGCTGGGGTGGGGGGGTCATTTTAAAGGGACAGTCTAGTCAATAATAAACTTTCATGATTCAGATAGGGCATGTCATTTTAAACACTTTGCAGTCTACTTTTATCATCAATTTTGCTTTGATCTCTTGGTATTCTTAGCTGAAAGCTAAACCTAGGCAGGCTCATATGCTAATTTCTTAGCCCTTGGAGACCGCCTTTTATCTGAATGCATTTTAACACTTTTTCTTATCTAAAGGGCGTTAGTTCATGTGTGCCTGTTACGGTACCCCAAAGCAAAAAAGGGTTAAACCGCTGTTTAGTAGATCTTCCCTTTCAGAGGCACAGCATACAGTAAATTTCCCCTCTCCCTCCCCCCAAGCATGAGTCAAAGCTCCATGGTGAGGGTCAAACAGATATCAGCCATAGCTGTGGGTTTATTGTTCTTATATACACATTTTTACACATTAGTACCACCCACAGGGTTTTGTACACATGGTAGCAAAAGACAATAATATACATAAAAATATATAACTGTGCAGCTATTGCATAAAACAGGTACATTCAACAAATCCCCAGATAGCCTAGATCTGAGCGCACATTATTACTGAATGGCGCTCAGGTCACACACATACAGTTCAATTGCCATGGAGCCAAAGTCTTTCACATAGTCTTTTGTTATACAAATGGGCTACATGGCATAGCTATCTGGGGTATTACTGTTGAAATAGGGCAAGTACTGAATGATCCGGCTTTCGTGTCTTTTGCAGGGGAAAAGTAAGCGTTTCAACATGGGGCCATAGTCTAAAGGCAGCAGGCGGGCAACCAGGCTCCTCCAATGCGCGAGATTGGTCTTGTCACAGTGCCATATAGATAACATTGTGCTCACGCCCGTGGAGTTATTTATGGGTCAGCACTGATTGGCTAAAATACAAGTCTGTAAATAGGTACTGAAATAAGGTGACAGTCTGCAGAGGCTTAGATACAAGCTACTCACAGAGGTAAAAAGTGTATTAATATAACCGTGTTTGTTATGCAAAACTTGGGAAGGGGTAATAAAGGGATTATCTATCTTTTTAAACAAACTTTTTGTGCAGAATCAGTTTGTTTGTTTTTTGCAGATAGTTAAACGGCATGTTTATAGTTATTGCAGTGGGGGCATAGCTGTGACTGATAGGTAGGCATCCTACCTTTGGGCTAGATTACAAGTGACGCGCTATTGTATGAGAGTTGGCTGTCTTTGAATCAGAAGCAACAAAGCTGAAACCGGCAAAGGAGCTAACAACCAGTTCCTGACAATCTCCTCAAGGCTGGGGTTCTAACGGAAAAGGACAACGCGTCTCTCTCCTATAAGTGCCAATACGGCCCCACCCTACCCTTACCTCATGTGATTGAGGTAACATCTTGTAAGCACATTACCCACACGGAGCCATCGTGTTTCCTGATTTACTGCTGTATTTGGATAACAAACAGGTTGCATAATATTCATCCTATCATTTTGAAGAGACTGGAATATTTAAAACATTTCTGTTTTCTGTGTATGTTTTTGCGCTGATACATCCCTTGTTTACACATAACACATTTTCATAACCTGCTCTGTTGAAGTCAATATCCAAAGTCCTGAAGTTAGTGTGCATCGGGTTACGCTTTACATTTCAACGCGCTAAACAACGCCTTATTTGTAATCCGGCGCTTTGTTGATGAGAAAAGTTTTAATTTAAATTTAACCCTTTGGAGCTAGAATATTTTTTTTAAGCTTGTAAAACTGCACATTCATATTGCAGTGGGGACATAGCTGTGACTGCTGCCTTTAATGGGAAAAAAGTTTTAATTTAATTTAAAAATTAATGATTTCTTTTTTGCATTTAGTGAGACTGCAGGTTTATATTGCATTGGGGCATTGCTGTGACTGACTCTAGTTCTTTGTGATATGGTAAAATGGCTTTAAAGGAACAGTCTAGACCAGAGGTTTTCAAAGTCTTACACAGTGGGCTTCTCCAACGGCGAAACTTTCAAGTTGAGCCCCTGCAATAAATGTGATCATTTTTTTTTTTAAAAGAATAAGCTTTGAAATGCTTATAGTTTATTTTTTAAATTGCAGAATTATGAAAATAATGTAGACACATGCACACAAACACATGCATACGCACACACAGACATGCACACGCACACACAGGCATGCACACGCACACACAGGCATGCACACGCACACACAGACATGCACACACAGACATGCACATGCACACACAGACATACACATGCACACAGACACGCATACACGCACACAGAGATGCACATGCACACAGACATGCACACACAGACACGCACACACAGACATGCACAAACAGACATGCATACGCACACACAGACATGCATACGCACACACAGACATGTACACGCACACAGACATGCATACGCACACAGACATGCATACGCACACACGCATACGCACACACAGACATGCACACAGACATGTATACGCACACACAGACACGCATACGCACATACAGACACGCACACACAGACACGCATACGCACACACACAGACACGCATACGCACACACACAGACACGCAGACGCACAAACAGACATGCAGACGCACACACAGACATGCAGACGCACACACATGCACACAGACATTCAGACGCACACGCACACTATTGAACTATTAACAAATCTAATTTAAGATGTGTTCTTGTAGCAAAGACATGTTTATACATTTATGTGGCCTGAATGTGGGAAGATGTGTGGTTAGATCACACACAATGGATAGTCAACATTTAGCACAGCTTTTGAAATTGGTAGTCAGTGGAAGAAAAAAGCTAACAAAAGACATCAGAAGCAATAAAATTCAGAAAGCCCACTGAAGATCTCTCAGTAGTGTAGATTTCAAAGTTGCTGTTCTACAAATTATGAAACCTGGAGAAAATTTGTTTGCAAAAGGACACACGTTTCTTAATTTTTCTGATCAATCAAGAGATGAACTGCTCCCTGCCGCAAAACATAGTCCTTCCTTCACGAGGCGCTAGCGACAAACCCTACGCCTTATCTGATTGGTTGTGCATCCGGAGACACGGACCAATCAGATCATGCATTAGCGGCAGAGGGCAGATACGCTCCAGAGAGTTCTGTTCTAATTAGAGCCTCCGATGCCGCAACCGCCTCTGGGTCCCACCCCCATGTCTGTCGAATAACAGTCCAGTCTGTCCGAGAACCTTTAAAAGCATGTCGTGGGGGGTTGTGACCCATGATCATGATCTGATTGGTCCGTGTCTCTGTGAGGTCACCGGATGCACAACCAATCGGGTAAGGCTTTGGGTTTGTCGCTACCACCTAGTCTTCCTTCTGGCAGCCTGTGGCCTTTTGTTCTTATCAATTCAATGTAGTGAAAATATAGCTTAACTAAATTGCAGCCTTGTAACAAAAAAATGCTGCTATCGGGGCAAATTAGTGAAGTTAGTTTGGTATTTACCAGACAACTAGGGGCATTTAGAACATAATCATGAATTGTAGAACAGGAAGTATCAGTCCCCAGAAAATTGTTAATTCGTATACTTAGTATACTGTACTACTTGGTATCACATTGCCTGTATATTGCAGTAAGTGTAATTTAGAGAGCCTCCTTTAAGGGACACTGAACCCAATTTTTTTATTTCGGGATTCAGATAGAGCATGCAATACATGCACACATATACAGACATTTGCACAGATACATATACGCACATACATATATACTACATAAATATATACCGACACCCATATACAGACATTTGCACAGATATATACACTACATATATACATAAATATATACCGACACAGATATACAGACACTTACACAGATACATACACACACACACACATACATATATACTACATATATACACGTACATAAATATATACCGACACACATATACAGACACTTGCACAGATATATACACTACATATATACATAAATATATACCGATACACATATACAGACACTTGCACAGATATATACACTACATATATACATAAATATATACCGATACACATATACAGACACTTGCACAGATATATACACTACATATATACATAAATATATACCGACACACATATACAGACACTAACACAGATACATACATACACACACATACACATACACATATACACGTACATAAATATATACCGATACACATGCACAGATATATACACTACATATATACATAAATATATACCGACACACATATACAGACACTAACACAGATACATACATACACACACATACACATACACATATACACGTACATAAATATATACCGATACACATATACAGACACTTGCACAGATATATACACTACATATATACATAAATATATACCGACACACATATACAGACACTAACACAGATACATACATACACACACATACACATACACATATACACGTACATAAATATATACCGATACACATATACAGACACTTGCACAGATATATACACTACATATACACATAAATATATACCGATACACATATACAGACACTTGCACAGATATATACACTACATATATACATAAATATATACCGATATACATATACAGACACTTGCACAGATCATGCATACACACACATACATATACAAACATACATAAATATATACCAATACACATATACATACACTTGCACAGATATATACACTACATATATACATAAATATATACCGATACACATATACAGACACTTGCACAGATATATACACTACATATATACATAAATATATTCCGATACACATATACAGACACTTGCACAGATATATACACTACATATATACATAAATATATACCGATACACATATACAGACACTTGCACAGATATATACACTACATATATACATAAATATATACCGATACACATATACATACACTTGCACAGATATATACACTACATATACACATAAATATATACCGATACACATATACAGACACTTGCACCGATATATACACTACATATATACATAAATATATACCAATACACATATACAGACACTTGCACAGATATATACACTACATATACACATAAATATATACTGATACACATATACAGACACTTGCACAGATATATACACTACATATATACATAAATATATACCGATACACATATACATACACTTGCACAGATATATACACTACATATATACATAAATATATACTGATACACATATACATACACTTGCACAGATATATACACTACATATATACATAAATATATACTGATACACATATACAGACACTTGCACAGATATATACACTACATATACACATAAATATATACTGATACACATATACAGACACTTGCACAGATATATACACTACATATATACATAAATATATACCGATACACATATACAGACACTTACACAGATACATACACACACACACATACATATATACTACATATATACACGTACATAAATATATACCGACACCCATATGCAGACACTTGCACAGATATATACACTACATATATACATAAATATATACCGATACACATATACAGACACTTGCACCGATATATACACTACATATATACATAAATATATACCGATACACATATACAGACACTTGCACAGATAGATAGATACATACACACACATATACTACATATACACACAAACATAAATATATACCAATACACATGTACAGACACTTACACAGATACATACACACACACACACACATACATACTATATATATATATATATATATATATATATATATATATATATATACACACACACAGACACTCTCAAACACACACACTTTTGCGTACAAAGCACACATTGTCCTGCCAGGCCCCACACACTCCTACTGTGTGCACATATTTGCTGGTTTTGTTGTTATATTTAGGACAGAGAGTGAAAAACTTCCCGTTTTAGTTTCCTGCTGATCTCAGCAAGTTGCGTAACTTCTCTAGGATCTTTGTGCGTCATGAAGGAATGAAATCTGTGTCCTAAATACCCCAAAAAACTTGCAAATATGTTAGAAATCAGATCTTAAGTGGAGCTAGAAATTAAAATTAGAGATGTGAAGGGGGGGGGGTGAAGAAGGGGGGGGGGGATGAGTGCCCAGCTAGGAAATGGGGACTTGTTTATACACAACATGTCAAGCAGAGTTCTGCACATAAACACAGAGCTAATAACATCCACACCCAGTCTGCAGCAGGAAAACGTTCATCGTGACGACAGGATCCTAACCACACAAACAGATACACTTAGATATACACACAGAGACAAAGATAACGATATACCTAGATACTCAGATACTCTCACACACACAAAATATGTGTTTGTATACATATATACATACTGTACATATATATATATATATATATATATATGCACATATATGCAAACACATATACATACTGTACATATATAGGTATATATGGGTATATATATATAGGTATATATATATATATATATATATATATATATATATATATATACACACATACACATATATACACACACATACACATATATACACACTGCATATATATATATATATATATATATATATATATATATATATACACATATAGATATATATGCACACACATATACTGTATACATGCTGTACATATATAGTTATAGATATATATGCACACATATATATATACATACTGTACATATATAGGTATAGATGTATACAGTATCTCACAAAAGCGAGTACACCCCTAACATTTTTGTAAATATTTTATTATATCTTTTCATGCAACAACACTGAAGAAATTACACTTTGCTAAAATGTAAAGTAGTGAGTGTACAGCCTGTATAACAGTGTAAAATTGCTGTCCCCTCAAAATAACTCAACACACAGCCATTAATGTCTACACCGTTGACAACAAAAGTGAGGTCACCCCTAAGTGGAAATGTCCAAATTGGGCCCAAAGTATCAATATTTTGTGTGGCCACCATTATTTTCCAGCACTGCCTTAACCCTCTTGGGCATGGAGTTCACCAGAGCTTCACAGGTTGCCACTAGAGTCCTCTTCCACTCCTCCATGACGACATCATGGAGTTGGTGGATGTTAGAGACCTTGCGCTCCCCCATCTTCCATTTGAGGATGCCCCACAGATGCTTATTAGGGTTTAGGTCTGGAGACATGCTTGGTCAGTCCATCACCTTTACCGTTATCGTGTTGGAATACTGCTTTGCGGCCCAGTCTCCAAAGGGAGGGGATCATGCTTTGCTTCAGTATGTCACAGTACTTGTTGGCATTCATGGTTCCCTCAATGAACTGTAGCTCACCAGCACTCATGCAGTCCCAGACCATGAGACTCCCACCACCATGCTTGACCGTAGGCAAGACACACTTGTCTTTGTACTCCTCACCTGGTTGCCGCCACACACGCTTGACACCATCTGAACCAAAAAGGTTTATCTTGGTCTCATCGGACCACAGGACATGGTTCCAGTAATCCATGTCCTTAGTCTTCTTGTCTTCAGCAAACTCTTTGCGGGCTTTCTTGTGCATCATCTTTATAAGAGGCTTCCTTCTGGGACGACAGCCATGCAGACCAATTTGATGCAGTGTGCGGCGTATGGTCTGAGCACTGACAGGCTGACCCCCACCCCTTCAACCTCTGCAGCAATGCTGGCAGCACTCATACGTCTATTTCCCAAAGACAATCTCTGGATAGGACGCTGAGCACGTGCATTAAACTTCTTTGGTCGATCATTGCTAGGCCTGTTCTGGGTGGAACCTGTCCTGTGAAACCGCTGTATGGTCTTGCCCACCGTGCTGCAGCTCAGCTTCAGGGTCTTGGCAATCTTCTTATAGCCTAGGCCATCTTTATGTAGAGCAACAATTCTTTTATTCAGATCCTCAGAGAGTTCTTTGCCATGAGGTGCCATGTTGAACTTCCAGTGACCAGTATGAGAGAGTGTGAGAGCGATAATACCAAATTTAACACACCTCCTCCCCATTCACAACTGAGACCTTGTAACACTAACGAGTCACATGACACCGAGTAGGGAAAATGGCTAATTGGGCCCAATTTGGACATTTACACTTAGGGGTGTACTCACTTTGTTGCCAATGGTTTAGACATTAATGGCTTTGTGTTGGGTTATTTTGAAGGGACAGCATCACTCATTACTTTACATTGTAGTAAAGTGTAATTTCTTCAGTTTTGTCACATGAAAAGATATAATAAAATATTTACAAAAATGTGAGGGGTGTACTCACTTTTGTTGGATACTGTATATGCACACACATATACATACTGTACATATATATAGTAATAGATATATATGCACACATATACAGTATATACATACTGTACATAGTTATAGATATATATGAACACACATATATACATACTGTACATACTCAGTGGCGTATTAATGTTTTGTGCTGCCCTAGGCACTCAAAATTCTGCTCTCCCTCCCCCCCCCCCCCCCCCCCCTATGGTTATACACCTTTTATTCCATCATATTTTATGGTCAGGGAGTAATGTGAATTTTTTTATGGCATATCCAAAATAAATTTTCACACACACAGTCACAGACATAGACACATGCACATAGACACATGCGCACACACACACACACGTATATATATATATATTGCTGCAAAATACATAAAAAAAATCACAGATTTTTTGAAACAATACTTTCCCAAACACATCTACCTGAATAACAGAAAGGCTCGGTTACCTCTAAACTGTAAGCTCTAGTCTTTTATTATTTCCCCTTAGAATGTAAGCTCTTTGGGCAAAATCTCTCATTATATACTTGTATAATACTTCTAAAATAGCTATAAGCTTCTTACAAATATAGCCACAAAAATGTGCTGCCCCCTCCCACTCTGCTGCCCTAGGCAAGTGCCTTGTTTGCCTAATCCAAATATCCAATATATGCACACACATATATACATAATGTATGTGTGTGTATATATATACTAGTCCTAAAGCCTGTTCACATGGGCCATTTTTTGCAGTACAGCGGTCCCACCCCTCGCGCTCTCTCCCTCCCCCTCTCTTTTGCTCTCTCTCTCTCCCCCCTCTCTTTTGCTCGCTCTCTACCCCTCTCTTTTGAGCTCTCTCTCCCCTCTCTCCCCCTCTTTTTTGCGCTCTCTCTCTCTCCCCCTCTATTTTGCTCTCTCTCTCCCCCCTCTCTTTTGAGCTCTCTCTCACCCCCTCTCTTTTGCACTCTCTCTCCCCCCCTCTCTTTTGCGCTCTCTCTCCCCCCTCTCTTTTGCGCTCTCTCTCTCTCTCCCCTCTCTTTTGCACTCTCTCTCTCCCCCCTCTCTTTTGCGCTCTCTCTCCCCCCTCTCTTTTGCGCTCTCTCTCTCTCCCCTCTCTTTTGCGCTCTCTCTCTCCCCCTCTCTTTTGCGCTCTCTCTCTCCCCCATCTCTTTTGTGCTCTCTCTCTCCCCTCTCTCTCTCCCCTCCCTTTTGCGCTCTCTCTCCCCCCTCTGTTTTGCTCTCTCTCTCCCCCTCTATTTTGTGCTCTCTCCCCCATCTCTTTTGCGCTCTCGCCCCCCCTCTCTTTTGCGCTCTCTCTCCCCCCTCTCTTTTGCGCTCTCTCCCCCCTCTCTTTTGCGCTCTCTCTCTCCCCCTCTCTTTTGCGCTCTCTCTCTCCCCCATCTCTTTTGTGCTCTCTCTCTCCCCTCCCTTTTGCGCTCTCTCTCCCCCCTCTGTTTTGCTCTCTCTCTCTCTCTCCCCCTCTATTTTGTGCTCTCTCCCCCATCTCTTTTGCGCTCTCGCTCTCCCCCCTCTTTTGCGCTCTCTCCCCCTCTCTCTTTTGTGCTCTCTCCCCCTCTCTCTTTTGCGCTCTCTCTCCCCCCTCTCTTTTGCGCTCTCTCTCCCCCCTCTCTTTTGCGCTCTCTCTCCCCCTCTCTTTTGCGCTCTTCCCCCTCTCTGTCTCCCCCCTCTTTTGCACGCTCTCCCCCCTTTTTTGCGCTCTCTCCCCCTCTCTCTTTTGTGCTCTCTCCCCCTCTCTCTTTTGCGCTCTCTCTCCCCCCTCTCTCTTTTGCACTGGGACACATTTACAGCTGTCATACACTGACATGCCTAGAAATATACACAAACGTTAAACACAAAGATACATATAGATAGATATGATATGATAGATATATATAGATATACAGTGATACAGAGTGTGTATATACATATTTATTTATTTAATTGGAGAGAGAGAGTATGTATATACATATTTATTTTTTTATTTGGAGAGAGAGAGAGAGAGAATAATTAATGTATATGTGTGTATATACATATTTATTTAATAGGCTAGATAAGATAGATTGATAGATATAGAGAGAAAGATAAAAAGACATAAAATAATGTGTGTGTATATATATATATATATATATATATATATAATATATATACAGGTAGCCCTCAGTTTACGCCGGGGTTAGGTTCCAGAAGGAAGGAATGGTTGTAAATCAAAACTGTTGTAAATTGAAACCCAGTTTATAATGTAAGTCAATGGGAAGTGAGGGAGATAGGTTCCAGACCCCTCTCAAAATTGTCATAAGTAACACCTAATACATTATTTTTAAAGCTTTGAAATGAAGACTGTAAATGCTAAACAGCATTATAAACCTAATAAAATAATCACACAACACAGAATATACAGTATAATTAAACTAAGTTAAATGAACAAAAACATTTGCTAAACAGCATTATAAACCTAACAAAATAATCACACAACACAGACTTCCTATGCATTTCAATCTGGACTGATTTATAGACAGGAAGATCTTGTTCCTTTGAAATCTGCTCGATAACTCGGGTCTGGTTAAACTGATTAATTTCAGCTTGCTTGGCTTTGCTGCAACACAAGCGGACAGCTCCACCTACTGGCTATTTTAATAAATGCACTGCTTCTCAATGCTTTCAATAGCAGTCACATGACTGGAAAAAAAGGTTGTTATTCTAAAACTGTGTAAATTGAACCGTTGTAAAAAGAGGGTTACCTGTACACACACACACACACACACATACACAGAGTGACAAAAGGTAATATTAACAACAAACACAACAGATTTATACACACCTGTATGTTCACACAAGTAGACACACAGACACACACCCACACATGTATATATATATATATATATACACACACACACACACACAAAGCTACACTCACATCAGATAAGCTGTAAGTGATAAGACAGACATATAAACTAAAGAACGATGGTGGAGTGAATGGGTATTGTGTTTTATTCTGTTTTGTCTTCGGTTGGGACAATCCCCCCTCACTCGCTCAAATCATAATACATTACTGTGTCATACTATTCAGTGGCACGACACTTGGAATGTGCTCCATGTTTGGGCTTTTCCTTCCAGAGGTATTTGGAGAGAGAAATACAGAAATGTCCTTTCTGACCCCATGTGGTGGTTAATAATACTATTTGCTTGCTGAGGTCTCTATTATGGGGAATATAAAAGTCTTCACACTAGCTCCATCTGATGGCTTTTCACACTTTATCATTGCTGAGATCTTATGGATGGAACATAAGGAATTATCCACATGCTTTGAAGATCTTGTTGAAACCTCCAGTACAGAGAATATACCAGTTCAGGTATGGACCCAAAGGCTGAATAGGCTGAAAAGAAACATTATCTTAACACTCAGGACCCAGGATCTGGCCCACTGTAGTTGAAAAGAAATTCAGAAGAGAGCCAGGCAAGCTTAGGTCAGAATGGGAACATTAGCTAAATCACAGTTCAGAAAAGGATGTCAGACAAGCCAGAGGTCAAACAAACAGACAAGCCAAATTGGGAACACAGAAGCATAGTCAAAAACAGATAAAGATCTGAAACAACAGGGATCATAAATAGGAACTGACATTTGCTCCAAAAACATACTGAAAAGACACAACTGTGATACAAATGGTGATATGGAAAAGCACTCAATAAAGACATAAAACACAAACAAACATCCACTAGTGTGATGAAATACAGACATCTTAAGCCTGTGGTCCCTTGTAATTTATTTAATTTTAGGGAAGTTGCTTACCCTTTGCTAGATCTCCAGGATAGGGACTATTGAGTCCTGTTCTCTCATCTCAGCTGAAGTCTTCTCCTACTCTGTCATAGTTCAAAAGCTCCAGAATGGAGTATATAGAGGCCTGATTACTGAACTCAGCCAGAGTCTTGCCATAATCTGTCATTGCTCAAAGCCTTATGGATATAGAATGTAGAGGCCTGCTCTCTGACCTCTGCTGGAGTCTCCCCATAATCTGTCATTGCTCAGGGCCTCCTGGATAGAGACTATAGAGGCCTGCTCTCTGACCTCAGATCGAGTCTCCCCATAATCTGTCATTGCTCAAAGCCTTATGGATATAGACTATAGAGGCCTGCTCTCTGACCTCTGCTGGAGTCTCCCCATAATCTGTCATTGCTCAGGGCCTCCTGGATAGAGACCATAGAGGTCTGCTCTCTGACCTCAGATTGAGTATCCTCATAATTTGTCATTGCTCAGGGCCTCCAGGATAGAGACCATAGAGGTCTGCCCTCTGATCTCAGATGGAGTCTCCCCATAATCTAAAATAATTAACTCAAACAGTGCTAGTTTATGTAACACACAAATAATGTTTGATATAAAGTCATAGTCAAAATGTAAAAATACGTGTTGAAACAACTTCAAAATTATATTGCCCAATATGAGCTGTAAATATTAATAGTTCATTTGTACTCTATGTTCAGAAGAGGAAAAAGGAGTGTTGCTGAGACGTAGGAGTATACTTGAAAAACTTCCAATCCATATAAACTGTAAAGATAAAAGCACATATTCCAATTCAAGGTAAAAAAAAAAATATTTTTAATATCTTCACTACACAAGAATAAAAATGCACTTACAAGAAATGACTCAAATAAAAGCTAATCTGAAAGTCCCAAAAGTTTGGGGTCATGTGTGATTTCACACTCTTCTTTGGACAGCTGCAAAGCTCCAAACTGAATTGTGTCCCGAATGTTTGCTCTACTCTGCGTTACTGGCTTCAGTTTAGTACAAAGAAACTATACAAATCCCCTTGTGGGACAAAAAGCCTGACGCATTTCGCTTGCGACATTGCTTAGAGTTTCTCAAAGGCTGGTACAGTGTAGTGCAAAATAAGGAAATAAGTTTCCTAATTGGAATGCTTCCGAATATTTTAATATTGCACTTAAAACATCCTATGGGAACACACATGGGGGCCTATTTACTAAAAGTCTTGCGGACCTGATCCGACAGTGCGGATCAGGTCCGCAAGACCTCGCTGAATGCGGAGAGCAATACGCTCTTCGCATTTAACATTGCACCAGCAGCTCACAAGAGCTGCTGGTGCAACGCCGCCCCCTGCTGACTCGCGGCCAATGGGCTGCCAGCAGGGTTGCTGTCACTCAACCTAATCGAACTTGATCGGGTTGATTTCCGGCGATTCCTGTCCGCCTGCTCAGAGCAGGCGGACAGGGTTATGGTGCAGCGGTCTTTAGATCGCTGCTTCATAACTTGTGTTTCTGGCGAGTCTGAAGACTCGCCAGAAACACGGGCCCACAAGCTCCATACGGAGCTTGATAAATGGGCCCCATGGCATGTAGTTGCAATCTTATTTACATTGGTCGGACTAAAAAAAACATTAGAACACGCGCATATGAACATATTGTAGAAAAAATTCCCTGGAAGGGAAAGAAGGCGCGCTATGATTACAGACAAAAATAATATAATGAATGAACAAAGTTCGTCCAGTTTTTATAAATATAATAAAACAGAAATAGTGTCTGTTAAAATGTTCCATATAATGCAGAGTTAATGTTTTAACTGGAAATTAACGAGGCTGCTCCTCTTGATCACGGAGTGAGGAGTGAACTGTCAGAGAAAATGAGAAGAAAGAGGGCGCCTCATAGCGTGATAATGTTTGACAAACCAGTAGTAAACTGTTTGGAAATGTGCTTACCAGATAATGTGGCACTGAACTTTGACCAGTGCAATCGCGCAGGCTGACTCTTAACAGTGGCCAGTACACTGCTCCCGGATCAGCTTGAAGTAGTCACCACTGTTGCTGTTTAGCCGGTATACTGCACCCGGATTAGCTTGGCGTAATCGCTGCTGCTGCTGCTTGCAGCCAAACACCGCTGCAGATGGTCCTAGATCTGATTACATGAAACATAGTATGTCCAAGCATACTTTGGGCTCGCCTGAATCGGAAGTTAAGAAGCAGCGTCCATAAGAAATGCTTGTGCAATGAGACAAAACATGTTTGTCCCACAAGGGGATCCGTAGCATTGTCTGTACTGAACAGAAGCTGGTAACACAGAGTAGAAGAAACTTTCTTACACACTTCTGTTTGCAGCTGTGCGACCGTCCAACATAGAGTGTCGAATCATGCAAGACCCAGAACTTTAAGGAATTTCACACAAGGTTTTTTTTTTTTTTTTAATATCATTTGTATTAATCAATTTTGAAACAAGCATACAAGTAATGTATACTACAAAATTGTTTCCATCACAAAGCAAAGAAAAAACAAAGAATTGTTTTACAATTGTTCAATACTCTTGCAGTCTCCAAACATTACTGTGTTAGTGTCTGTGAACTGGTCTCATGGCCTGAGTCCAAAACTCAAAAGCAAACAGGAATCGAAAATCTTGTCTTCCGCAGTAGCATTAAAGGGATAGTAAACACCAAAATTTTATTGTTTAATTCCCCAGTTTTGCATAACCAACACTGTTATATTAATATACTTTTTACCTCTGTAATTACCTTGTATCTAAGCTTCTGCTGACTGCCTCCTTATCTCAGATCTTTTGACAGATTTGTATTTTTTTTTTCAGGCAATTAGTGCTGACACTTAAATAACTTCACGTGCGTGAGCACGGTGTTATCTATATGAAACACATGAACTAACGCCCTCTAGCTGTGAACAAATATAAAATGCATTCAGATGAAAGGCGGCCTTCAAGGGCTTAGAAATGAGCATATAAATCTCCCTAGGTTTAGCTTTCAACTAAGAATAAGCGAACAAAGCAAAGTTGATGATAAATGTAAATTAAAAAGTTGTTTAAAATTGCATTCCCTATCTGAATCATGAAAGTTTAATTTGGACTTTACTATCCCTTTAACTAGTCATTTTTATGCGATCAATGGCCCCAAACCATTTCAGTCTATATCACAATCCAAAGGCCAAATGCTTAATGATCAGATAAAATTAAGACAGAACATCAATAAAACTGTATCTAAGGAAATAGATAAAGCAAATGAACACTATGAAAATGATCTATACAAAAAATAGCAGTATCGTATTGTCATACAATCCTGGCTCCTAATCTATATTTGACCCAATAATCAGCCACATCAAACTCAAGGGAGGAGGAGGAAAGGGAGAAGAAAAAGGGGGAGGGGTAGGAAGGAAAACCCTACGCCTTTATTTTTCAGGATTTAGTTGCCCATTCATCCCAGGAAACCTATATTGTGCTATGAAGTGCCACTCGGCCATCTGTTCTCATGGAGTACTCCTCCATTGTCCTAATGTACTGAATAATGTCCACAGCTTAGTTCCAGGAAGGTTCCTCCACCTACAACAGTTTACCCACTAATAATATGTACATAGATAAGTATTCGGCCTGCTTGGAGAGCCAGTGCATACCCAAAAGTGCCTTTGGAGCTGTTAGGGTATGGAATAGACCTAACTCACACATAGGGTTGCCCCTTCAGCCATGTTTTCCTGGACAGTTATGAGTTACACATGCTGCAGGGTGTGCAGAGGGGAACATGCATTGTGCTGCTGGACAGCACTATTCATCACCTGCATAACCAAAGCCCAGTAATTTTGTAGTTTAGGGCAGCTTTACCAGATATGAAGGTGCAAACCAATCTCCCCACAGCCCCTCCAACATAAATTGGTACGAGCTGGGAAGATACTGTGAAGTTGAGCAGGGGCCATGCGCCATCTAATGAGAAGCTTTAGATATAGTTAGGAGATGGCAAAACCCCAGTGTATCTCTGCAGATGAGCTTTTATTTGAGACCCTTCTAGTAAGTGAATGTTTATTCATGTGTGGTGAGGATATTAAAGAGGTGTTTCTCCACATATTCTGTAATTCCTCAGTACCTCCAGAATAGAGAATTTAGAGGTATGCTCTTGGAACTTAGCTAGAGTCTCCCCATACTCTGTCTTTTCTCAGTGCCTCCAGATTGGAGGTCATAGAGGTCTGTTATATGACCTAAACTGGAGTCTCCCCATAATCTCTCATTGTTCAGGGCCTTCAGATTATAGGATATAGAGGTCTGATGTCTTTCTTCAGATGGACTCTCCCCATATTCTGTTATTGCTTAGTGTCTCAATGATATAGATTACACAGATTTGCTCTCTATTTTATTTTTGGCTCCTCGCACTCTGTTATTGCTAAAATCTTAATGATGGAGAATACAGAGGTTTCCCATACTTTCTTTACTAATTTCTCCAGGGCAGAGTGTATAGAGGTCGCCTATGTGACATTATCTAGTAGCTGCTCACACTCTGTCTTTGCTGTTATCTCTTGAAAAGAGAATGATGATGTCTCTTCTCTGATCTCAGGTGGTGTCTTCTGACACTCTCATTAAAGGCAAGGTAAACTTGAGCGCTCTCGTTAACATAAAAAAATTAACCCAAGTTTCATTCATCATTTTCCATATATTGTTTCTATTACCGCAATTCTTACTTTGAAAGTTGTATCCGACAACAATTTCTCGTCCGCCCGACTTTTTGATAAGAATGATTGACACTTGACTAATACTGTGTCCTCCAATCAGCGTTTCCCCCCCGGGGTGGTCAACACAGCATATACTACGTCATACGAGTGCATGCGTCCGACTCTAAGCTTCTACACTATTCACCATGCTCGTTCATGAGATGCGCATGCTCCGTGAGACTTACACTGTACTTCTGAATCAAACAGCTGCACATAGATCGATCTCGTTGCAAGTGAGTAAAAGCAATTCGATGCTGCTCATTGAATACAATGTATCTGCTGAAAGTTGCGCATATGAAAATGTACCTGTGCACGCGCAAAATGCCGACGTAGAGAGCGGGTGGGTCGGGTCTCTACGATGAGACACAGAAAAGCGGAAGTACAAGCGGGGAGGAGTTTGAGATGAAACAGTAGGGATAATAAAACGTATTTTTCATAAAAACAATATATAATATATAATTATAAAAACTTTGCGACTGCATTGCAATGTTAAAGAGCAAACTATAGGGGTTTTCATATGCAGCTAACGTTACCTTTACTTTAAGGATAGGGCCCTGCTCTTTCTCCATTACTTTCTCTTTCATCCTTTCTCGCTCCCGAGCCCAAAGTCAGTTTTCATGGATGGGAAACTCCTCGCTATTTGGAGCTTTCCATACAATATGTTCTGTTCTTTTTGTGTCAGACAGGAGTGTGGGGATTTCAGAAACAGCTAAGTCTGGCAGAAGACCAGAGAAACCTACTGGGATTCAACAAATAACCAGAAGCTATTAATTACCTTCCCTGGAACTGAAAGCTCCTAAAACATACTATTTGTTAATTCACTAAATGTGTGTATTAACTTTCCAGGAAAAGTATTGGGGGAAAAGTGAACCAGTCTCGGTATTGTATATAACAAATAGATGAAGTTACCTATATATATATACTAGTCCTAAAGCCTGTGTACACGGGCCAATTTTTTATGTACCGCGGTTCCATCCCTCTCCCCCTCTCTCTCTCCCCCTCTCTCTCTCCCCCCCCCTCCTCTTCTCTCCCCCCCCCCCCTCTTCTCTCTCCCCCCCTCTTTTCTCTCTCTCGCTCTCTCTCTCCCCCCCCTCTTTTCTCTCTCCCCCCCTTTTCTCTCTCTCCCCCCCCTCTTTTCTCTCTCTCTTCCCCCTCTTCTCTCCCCCCCTCTTCT
Organism: Bombina bombina; assembly: GCF_027579735.1. Taxonomy (NCBI): domain Eukaryota; kingdom Metazoa; phylum Chordata; class Amphibia; order Anura; family Bombinatoridae; genus Bombina; species Bombina bombina. Next base: position 506,544,429 of record NC_069505.1, read on the forward strand.
CTCTCCCTCTCCCCCCCCCTCTTCTCTCTCTCTCCCCCCCTCTTCTCTCTCCCCCTCTCTTCTCTCTCTCTCTCCCCCTCTTTTTTTTTTTCTCTCTCTCTCTCTCTCTCTCTCGATGTGTGAGCTGTTAGCTGTGCGCGCGAGGTGTCTGGGATCTAAGGCCAAGTGTGTTTGTCTCTACTGCGGCTGCGCATGACGGCTTCAGACAAATACACTTGGCCTTTTATAATATAGGATATATATATACACACACACACACATATATTTATACTCACATATACTGCACAAAAGTTACATTACACACACATCCCTAACACACTACTCAAATAGTCTCACACTACACAGAAACACTACCCACACCGCAATCTGCACACTGCACAAACACAAGAAAAATACACTTCTTATTCATATACCTTATCCCACACACACAGTGCACAAACACTACACACAGAGCACATAAACTCAGCATGCACACTCACAACAAACACTATACACACCACACAAACACTTTACATATAACAGGCAGACCTAGTGTATGCCATACAAACACCACATATAAACCACACACAAACACTACATACACACCACACAAACACTTTACATATAACAGGCAGACCTAGTGTATGCATACAAACACCACATATAAACCACACACAAACACTACATACACACCACACAAACACTTTACATATAACAGGCAGACCTAGTGTATGCCATACAAACACCACATATAAACCACACACAAACACTACATACACACCACACAAACACTTTACATATAACAGGCAGACCTAGTGTATGCATACAAACACCACATATAAACCACACACAAACACTACATACACACCACACAAACACTTTACATATAACAGGCAGACCTAGTGTATGCCATACAAACACCACATATAAACCACACACAAACAATATACAAACACTACACACACCACACAAACACTTTACATATAACAGGCAGACCTAGTGTATGCCATACAAACACCACATATAAACCACACACAAACAATACACAAACACTACACACACCACACAAACACTTTACATATAACAGGCAGACCTAGTGTATGCCATACAAACACCACATATAAACCACACACAAACAATACACAAACACTACATACACACCACACAAACACTTTACATATAACAGGCAGACCTAGTGTATGCATACAAACACCACATATAAACCACACACAAACACTACATACACACCACACAAACACTTTACATATAACAGGCAGACCTAGTGTATGCATACAAACACCACATATAAACCACATACAAACAATATACAAACACTACATACACACCACACAAACACTTTACATATAACAGGCAGACCAAGTGTATGCCATACAAACACCACATACAAACAATACACAAACACTACATACACACCACACAAACACTTTACATATAACAGGCAGACCTAGTGTATGCCATACAAACACCACATATAAACCACACACAAACAATACACAAACACTACATACACACCACACAAACACTTTACATATAACAGGCAGACCTAGTGTATGCCATACAAACACCACATATAAACCACACACAAACAATACACAAACACTACATACACACCACACAAACACTTTACATATAACAGGCAGACCTAGTGTATGCCATACAAACACCACATATAAACCACACACAAACAATACACAAACACTACACACACCACACAAACACTTTACATATAACAGGCAGACCTAGTGTATGCCATACAAACACCACATACAAACAATACACAAACACTACATACACACCACACAAACACTTTACATATAACAGGCAGACCTAGTGTATGCCATACAAACACCACATATAAACCACACACAAACAATACACAAACACTACATACACACCACACAAACACTTTACATATAACAGGCAGACCTAGTGTATGCCATACAAACACCACATACAAACAATACACAAACACTACATACACACCACACAAACACTTTACATATAACAGGCAGACCTAGTGTATGCCATACAAACACCACATACAAACAATACACAAACACTACATACACACCACACAAACACTTTACATA